>NC_041391.1:256910704-256960134 GCF_002162155.2 Triticum dicoccoides
ATCCTAGAGGCAGCATCGATCGGCTTTAGTTAGCAGCAGTAGCGAAGGAATCGCTCCATCGGGTTCAGTTAACAGCCATCGATCGATCGCTCGGGTTCAGTAAGGCGCAACCTGTAGTGAAATCGCTCGGGTTCATTTAGAGCCCAACGCCTCGCCCGGCTTCAGTTAGAGCCAACGCCTCGCACACACACGCGTATGTACGAGAGAAACGCGCATCGCTTCGCCCCCAACCTCCCACCGTAACGGGCAACTCCCCGAAATTTTCCTCCCCCTTGCTTCTACCACAGTTTTTTCCGTCATGGACGGCCCAAAGAATGTCATGCAGCTACGTCTCCGGCCCGCCCAGGATGAAAAGCCCATTTTCTATCATGATTTTTTTGTCATAGTAGTAGGAGTCCACCACATCTATGATGATACCGGGTTTTGTCACAATTATCGTCATAGAAGTGTCATATGTATGACAGAAAAAAAATTCGTTCGGCCCAAGATGTCACGGATGTGTCTTTTTTTTGTAGTGGCCAGAGCCCTAGATTGGTTCTGCCAAGGTTCCGCCTCGTGGCGGCGGAGTTTCGTCCCGTAAGCTTGCCCACGATTTTTTCCAGGGCAAAAGCCCTCGTATAGAAGAAGATGGACACCGGGGGGCACCAGAGGGCCAAGGAGATAGGGGGCGCGCCCCCCAACCTCCTGGACAGGGTGTGGGCCCCCTTATGTATTTCTTCCGCTCAATAATTCTTATTAATTCCAAAAATAGGTTTCGTGGATTTTCAGGATTTTTGAAGCAGTGCAAAGTAGGTTTCCAATATTTGCTCCTTTTCCAGCTAGAATTCCAGCTGCCGGCATTCCCCCTCTTAATGGTAAACCTTGCAAAATAAGAGAGAATAGCCATAAGTATTGAGATATAATGTGTAATAACAGCCCATAATGCAATAAATATTGGTATAAAAGCATGATGCAAAATGGACGTATCAACTCCCCCAAGCTTAGACCTCGCTTGTCCTCAAGCAGAAGCCGAAATCGAAAAATATGTCCACATGTTTAAAGATAGAGGTGTCGATAAAAATAAAATACGGACATGAGGGCATCATGATCATTCTTATAACAGCAACATAAATAGATTTTATCATCAAATTTCTTATGCTCAAGTAACAATCAATTCACAATGTCAAGTTTGGTTCAAAAACTTCATTGAGAACTAACAAACTATAATCTCAGTCATTGAAGCAACTGCAATTATCATAACATCAGAAAGAGTCAACAATAGAGCTTTTCAGCAAGTCCACATACTCAACTATCATGTAGTCTTCTATAATTGCTAATACTCACGCAATACTTGTGGTTATGGAGTTTCAGCCGGACACTGAAAAAGATAGGGGCTTATTGTGTTGCCTCCCAACGTATTCACCTTTAGGTGATGTCAACAATAATAACCCATGCTAACTTACATCCAATTGGATATATATATATCATGATCTTTCAAACACGAGCAGCTTGCCAAAAGGATAAAATGAAAAAGGGAAAGGTGAGGATCACCTTGACTCAAGCATAAAGTAAAAACAAAAAGTAAAAGATAGGCCCTTCGCAAAGGGAAGCAGAGGTTGTCATGTGCGTTTAGGGTTGGATGCACAAAATCTTAATGCAAAAGAACGTCACTTTATATTGCCCCTTGTATGTGGACCTTTATTATGCAGTCTGTTGCTTTTATTACTTCCACAACAAGATCGTACAAAGCTTATTTTCTCTGCAACTAATAAGTCATACATATTTAGATAGCAATTTTTATTGCCTGTAACATGGCAACTTACTTGAAGGATCTTACTCAATCCATAGGTAGGTATGGTGGACTCTCATGGAAAAACTGGGTTTAAGGATATTTGGAAGCACAAGTAGTATCTCTACTTGGTGCAAGGAATTTGGCTAGCATGAGGGGGAAAGGTAAGCTCAACATGTTTGGAAGGTCAATAACAATATACTTTAACTGAGATGTGAGAAAACATAAACCATTACATTGTCTTCCTTGTCCAACGTCAACTCTTTCAGCATGTCATACTTAATGAGTGCTCCCAATCATAAAAGGTGTCCAAGATAATATATTTATATGTGAACCTCTCTTTCCTTATCACTTCCTATTAATTGCAACGATGACCAAAACTACGTTTATCAACTCTCAACAACTTTTATGCCTCATACTTTCTATGTGTGAAGTCATCACTCACCATAAGATCAATATGAACTCTTTTATTCTTTCTACTTTCTCAAGATCATAGCAACATTGCAAAGCCCTTGACTCAACACTACTCTTTATTATAGATAGCTCACAGACTCGATTACAAAAAGAGATCACAAAGCAAAACTCAAAACTACTTGATATCAAAACTTCAATCTACTAGATCAAGATACTACTAAAAGGATCGAACTAAATAAAACGGTAAAGATAGGAGTGTGATGGTGATACGATACCGGGCACCTCCCCCAAGCTTGGCAGTTGCCAAGGGGAGTGCCCATACCCATGTGATTATGTCCTCGGAGGTGGTGAGGTAGGAGTTGTTGCAGATGTGGGTTTGTCATCCGTCTTCCAAGGCATAGGCTCACCATCATAGAAGGATAATCGAGTCTCTGGGATCCTTAAATCTGCAGCCAAACTCATCCTCTTGAATCTATATTCATACTCACAGTTCTGGTCTTGCAAGTCATAGATTTGGGCTTGGAGGTGCTCGATTTTCTCTTGAAGCTTGAAGATGGTTTCCTCAATGACTTTGGCATCTAGCTTGTGGTTGTTGGTGAACGATACGTCTCCAACGTATCTATAATTTATGAAGCATTCATGCTATTTTATTATATGTTTTGAATGATTATGGGCTTTATTATACACTTTTATATTACATTTGGGACTACCTATTAACCGGAGGCCCAGCCCATATTGTTGTTTTATTGCCTGTTTCACTATTTCGAAGAAAAGGAATATCAAACAGAGTCCAAACGGAATGAAACCTTCGGCAGTGTGATTTTTTGGAAGAATATGATCCTGGAGACTTGGAGTTCACGTCAGAAGATCCTCGAGGCAGCAACGAAATAGGAGGGCGCCCCCCTGTAGGGTGCCCCCCCTGTCTCATGGGCCCCTCGAGCACCTCCCGACCGACTTCTTTCGCCTATATAAGCCTACGTACCCTAAAACCATCGAATATCAAGATAGATCAGGAGTTCCGCCGCCGCAAGCCTCTGTAGCCACCAAAAACTCTCGGGAGCCCGTTCCGGCACCCTGCCAGCGGGGGAATCCATCACCGGTGGCCATCTTCATCATCCCGGCGCTCTCCATGACGAGGAGGCAATAGTTCACCCTCGGGGCTGAGGGTATGTACCAGTAGCTATTTGTTGGATCTCTCTCTCTCTCTCTCTCTCTCTCTCTCTCTCGTGGTCTCTCTATGGCATGATCTTGATGTATCGCGAGCTTTGCTATTATAGTTGGATCTTATGATGTTTCTCCCCCTCTACTCTCTTGTAATGAATTGAGTTTCCCCTTTGAAGTTATCTTATCGGATTGAGTCTTTACTTTGAGAACACTTGATGTATGCCTTGCCGTGTTTATCTGTGGTAACAATGGGATTTCACGTGCCACTTGATGTATGTTTTGGTGACCAACTTGCGGGTTCCGCCCATGAACCTATGCATAGGGGTTGGCACACGTTTTCTTGACTCTCCGGTAGAAACTTTGGGGCACTCTTTGAAGTACTTTGTGTTGGTTGAATAGATGAATATGAAATTGTGTGATGCATATCGTATAATCATGCCCACGGATACTTGAGGTCACAATGGAGTATCTAGGTGACATTAGGGTTTTGGTTGATTTGTGTCTTAAGGTGTTATTCTATAACGAACTCTTTAATAGATCGATCCGAAAGAATAACTTTGAGGTGGTTTCGTACCCTACCATAATCTCTGTGTTTGTTCTCTGCTATTAGTGGCTTTGGAGTGACTCTTTGTTGCATGTTGAGGGCTTGTTATATGATGTATCTATGTTATTATTGTTGAGAGAACTTGTACTAGTGAAAGTATGAACCCTATGCCTTGTTTCCTATCATTGCAAAACCGTTTATGCTCACTTTTATCATTAGTTACCTTGTTGTTTTTATTATTTCAGATTACAAAAACCTATATCTACCATCCATATTGCACTTGTATTACCATCTCTTCGCCGTACTAGTGCACCTATACAATTTACCATTGTATTGGGTTTGTTGGGGACACAAGAGACTCTTTGTTATTTGGTTGCAGGGTTGGTTGAGAGAGACCATCTTCATCCTACGCCTCCCACGGATTGATAAACCTTAGGTCATCCACTTGAGGGAAATTTGCTACTGTCCTACAAACCTATGCACTTGCAGGCCCAACAACGTCTACAAGAAGAAGGTTGTGTAGTAGACATCAAGCTCTTTTCTGGCGTCGTTGCCGGGGAGGTGAGTGCTTGAAGGTATATCTTTAGATCTTGCAATCGAATCTTTTTGTTTCTTGTTTTATCACTAGTTTAGTTTATAAAAGAAAAGTACAAAAAATAACGGAGTTAATTTGTCTCATACGCTTTGTCTTTTTAATATCTTTCGTGAGTTTGATGGAAATGAAAATTGTGCTCAAGTGCTAGAAGAAGAATGCATTAAAATGCTTGGTACTAGATCTTTGTATGATGAGCATGATTGCAATGTTGTTAGTATGAATTCCTTGAATATCCATGATGCTAATGATATGCAAAGCCACAAGCTTGGGGATGCTATGTTTTATGAAGATGATATTTTTTGTCCGCCAAGTTTTGATGAGCAAATTTATTATGATGAAAGCATGCCTCCTATTTATGATGATTATATTGATGAAAGTGGGTTTGGAAGAGTGTCAACTTTAGGAAGTAGTGATCCCACTATTTTGTAGGATGTTGAATCTTATTGTGATGAACATGAAAGTGGATTTGGAAGAGTGTCAACTTTATTTAGTGATCATTCCACTATTTTGGAAGAGGTTCCAGTTGATTATGAGGAGAAAGTTGCTATCTATGATGATTATTGTGATGACTTGTATGCTATTAAGAATAATGATAACCATGAAACTAGTCATCTTGATTTTAATTTTCAATTGGATTATGCCTCACATGATAATTATTTTGTTGAGTTTGCTCCCACTATTATTCATGAGAAGAAATCTGCTTATGTGGAGAGTAGTAAATTTTCTATGCTTGTAGATCATGAAAAGAATGCTTTATGTGCTGGTTATATTGTTGAATTCATTCATGATGCTACTGAAAATTATAATGAGGGAGGAACATATGCTTGTAGGAATTGCAATAATATCAAGTTTCCTCTCTATCTGCTCAAAGTTTTAAAGTTATGCTTGTTTTACCTTCCTATGCTTGTTGATTATTGTTCCCATAAGTTGTTTGATCACAAAATCCCTATGCAAAGGAAGTGGGTTAGACTTAAATGTGCTAGTCATATGCTTCATGATGCTCCTGTTATGTTTCAATTCTTACCTTTTATGGGAGCATCATTGTCATCATCATGCCTAGCTAGAACGGCATTAAAGAAAAGCGCTTGTTGGGAGACAACCAAATATTTATCCTTACTGTTTTTGTGTGTCCACATGATTATGCTACTTTATTAATCATGTTTTATAGTTTTCGTTTCAATAAAGTGCCAAGTAAGACCTTTGGGATAGCTTACGGTGATAGTTGTGTTGATCCTGCTGAGAATTAGAAACTTTTGCACCCAGTAAATTAGTTTTGTTAATTCACAGAAACGTGCTTATGATCTGATTCCTTTTGGTTTGGATTGGTACACAAATTTCTTAGGACTTCCAAATTTGGTAGGATTTTGTTTTCTATGTGTTATTTGCTTATTTTGATGAATCTATGGGTAGTATCCGAGGGTATGGACCATAGATAAGTTTGAGTACAGTAGACAGTACACCAATATGAATTTAGAATGAGTTCATTACAGTACCTAAGTGGTGGTTTTATTTTCTTATACTAACGGAGCTTACGAGTTTTCTGTTGAGTTTTGTGTTGTGAAGTTTTCAAGTTTTGGGTAAAGATTCGATGGACTATGGAATAAGGAGTGGCAAGAGCCTAAGCTTGGGGATGCCTCGGAAGGCATCCCCTCCTTCGTCTTCGTTCATCGGTAACTTTACTTGGAGCTATATTTTTATTCACCACATGATATGTGTTTTGCTTGGAGCGTCATTTTCTTTTGTTAAGTATTTGCTTGCTGTTATTTAGAATAATTTTTTGCATCTTTAGTTTCAATAAAAAAGTCAAGGATAGCCTTTGCCATGCTTATTTTGCTAGTATACATGTTCCTGTTTGAAAATAGGAAGTTTACCGCTGTTGCAAAAATTCCCTAGAAAAGTCAGAGAATGGTATAATGTTGAAACTTTTTGCATAATGATCTCTGATAAATTTACTATAGTGGGAATTTTATTTCATAATTTTTGGAGTTAGGGAAGTATGGATACTCTTGCATTATTTACACACTATACTGTTTTGACAGATTGTTGTTATGTTTGCATTGTTTACATATGTTTGCTTGTTTAATGATTCTATTTGAGGATAGGAGTATTAAATATGCAGAGGCATTTAGTATGAAATGTTGAATAATAATTTTAGTGATTTGTTACAATAGAAAATGATAAGGTTTTGCATTGGTTTATACTAAACTATCTCACGAGTTCTTGTTGAGTTTGGTGTGGATGAAGCTTTTGATAAAAAGAGAAACCATGATATGAGAGGAATTAATAAGACACAAAAGTTCAAGCTTGGGGATGCCCAAGGCACCCCAATACAATATTTCAAGAAGTCTCAAGCATCTAAGCTTGGGGATGCCCCGGTAGGCATCCCACCTTTCTTCTCCAACAACTATCGGTTAGTATCGGTTGAGCCTAAGTTTTTGCTTCTTCACATGAGTTGTGTTATCCTTGCATTATCATTTTATTTTGTTTTGCTTTCTATTTGAATACAATACCAAGATCTGAAATTATTAAATGAGAGAGAGTCTTCACATAGTTGCATAATTATTTAGCTACTCATTGTTCTTCACTTACATCTTTTTGGAGTAGTTTTTCATTTACTCGTGTTCTTCACTTATATCCTATGAGTAAATGGTTGAACGAGTTGATTGTCATATATGCTTCATTTGCTTATCCCATGGGGAGTAATGACTTCACATCTAAGAAGTAGAGTTTGTAAATTTATTGAAGGTTAGCAAGCGTTGTATTGGTCATTTGAACAATTCATGAAAGAATATTGATGGAAGAGAGATTTCACATATAAATATACTATCCTAGACATCTTTTATAATTGGGAGCACTCATTAACTATGACATGCTAAAGAGTTGATGTTGGACAAGGAAGACAATGTAATGGGTTATGTTTTCTGACATCTCAGTTAAAGAATATTGTCATGGATCATTCAAACATGTTGAGCTTGCCTTTCCCCCTCATGCTAGCTGTCGGTGTCAAAACCGGCAGATCTCGGGTAGGGGGTCCCGAACTGTGCGTCTAGGCGGATGGTAACAGGAAACGAGGGACACGATGTTTTACCCAGGTTCGGGCCCTCTTGATGGAGGTAAAACCCTACGTCCTGCTTGATTAATATTGATGATGTGTATTACAAGAGTGGATCTACCACGAGATCAAGGAGGCTAAACCCTAGAAGCTAGCCTATGGTATGATTGTTGTAATGGAGGTTATGTCCTATGGACTAAAGCCCTCCGGTTTATGTAGACACCGGAGAGGGCTAGGGTTACACAGAGTCGGTTACAATGGTAGGAGATCTACATATCTGTATTTCCAAGCTTGCCTTCCACGCCAAGGAAAGTCCCATCCGGACACGGGACGAAGTCTTCAATCTTGTATCTTCGTAGTCTGGGAGTCCGGCGGACGATGATAGTCCGGCTGTCCGGACACCCCCTAGTCCAGGACTCCCTCAGTAGCCCCTGAACCTGGCTTCAATGACGATGAGTCCGGCGCGCATAATGTTCGGCATTGCAAGGCGGGTTCCTCCTTTGAATAATCCAGAGAAGATTGTGAACACCAGGATAGTGTCCGGCTCTGCAAAATAAATTCCACGTTCCACCGTAGAGAGAATAATATATACACAAGTTCAATCTGCTGACGTATTTTGCGGCATGACGTCACACCACTACCAAGCCTTTACTTGAATCGCTTTTTATCATACCTCCTCAGCGCGTTTAGCGAAGCGGTTTCCTTGGCACGTCTTGTCGAAGCAGAGATCGTGTTCCCCTTATTCCGGGATTCTCACCAATACGGACGTGGGTAACCCAACCGCGCCATTGATGGTGGCGCCTGGGAGATAAGCGAGTTTTACCAGGCTAGTGGGGACGCATAGTCTTCGTCCGCCTATATATAAGGGATAAGGATTCACCTTTTCACCTACGCCCTCTTCCTCCTTTGCTTATCCATCTCCGCGCACTCGAGCTCCAGCGCCCAAGTTCGCACATCTCGCCTTGACCTTCTCCGACCATGTCCGGAGCGGGAGGTAAATGGCTGGCCTCCACCGTTAAGGAGGAGCACATCACAAAGTTGCGCAGCGCCGGATACCTTTCTGGCGACGTCGCGCACCGGCTGCCCGACGAGGGGCAGCTCATCCCCACCCCCGGGCCCAATGAGAGGGTCGTTTTCCTCCCCCACTTCCTCCGCGGACTGGGCTTTCCACTTCACCCCTTTGTCCGGGGGCTCATGTTCTACTACGGCCTGGATTTCCATGATCTGGCGCCGAACTTCATCCTCAACATCTCGGTGTTTATCGTCGTGTGCGAGGCCTTCCTCTGCATCCAGCCCCACTTCGGCTTGTGGCTCAAGACCTTCAATGTCAAGCCGAAGGTAGCGAAGGGCACTCAAGCGGTGTGCGGAGGCGCCATGTTGGGCAAGATGCCCAACGTCCTTTGGTTCGAAGGGGCCTTCGTGGAATCCGTCAAGGGGTGGCAGTCGGGGTGGTTCTATATCACCGAGCCGCGCGACCCTTTGTGGGCGGTGGCCCCCGAGTTCAGATCTGGTATCCCCACGCAGCTCACCTCCTGGAAAGAGAAGGGCTTGCTGTGGGGTAACTCGAAGGAGCTGACGGGACTCCAAGCCTGTATCCAGAAGCTGGTGAATAAGAAGCTCAGGCTGGTCAACGTGGTCCAAGTCATGCTCGTCCGCTGAATTCTCCCATGCCAAGAACGGGCATTCAATCTATGGGAGTTCGATCCGGAACAGCACCAGGCGCTGAGCGGGCTCTTCGACACAACGTACGAAGGCGCCTGGAGGGTGCTGTTTAAGGGCGCCGAAGCCCCCGCATCCGCGACGGAAGATCGCGGATTCCACTCGCAGCGTCCAGCTGACGAGGTAAGTGATTCTACCCCTTTACGGGACACTTGTTGTTAATAGTTTGACCCTAAGCAGGTTTTAATCTCCCTTCTCCTTTGACAGGAATGGATGAAGAAGGCCGAGCAGCTCGTCTGCTCGGCTCCCATGCCAGAAGACCCAGTGGACGCCCGTCTGGCAGGGCTGTTGGTTCCGGCACCGCACGTGGTGCCGGAGAAGAAGGCCAAGAAGGTGGCCACGGGTACTCGAAAGAGTTCCCGTTTTCAGGTGTCCGACGACTCCGAGGCGGATTCCTCTCCCAAGGATGAGGAGGAGGAAGAAGACCCTCTCCTAGAGGAGGGAGAGAGAAAGAGGAAGGCCTCCACAACGGGGGAGGCCGAAGGGTCCAAGAGGGGAAGAACTATTCCCCCGGACAGCTCCGCCAACACCAACGTTGGCGATGAAGAGTGGCCCTCGAGGGCCAGGCCTCAGGCGAGATCGTGAGTATCCGGATCCCTGAATGATCTGCGATTTCTTTTTATCACATAGTGTCCTTCTAACGCCACATACTGCCTGCAGTCCGGCCTCCGACTGCCTCCACCCCTCGCGCCGCTGAGGACGCCGAGGTGGGATCCCGGGAAGGGACCCATCAGGAGGAGGCTCCGGAGGCGCCGCAAGGCAGCCTCCCGGACTTTGCGCCGGACTCTACGCCAGAACCTGCAGTGGTTCCATAGTCCGGCGGGCGGCCCCTTCGCAAGAAGGGCAAGACCGTGGCACCGGCGGCCCCCGTCCAACCGGAGGCGCCAGACAACTTGTTGGAGGCGCTCAAAGGCGCTTCCATCAAGGAAGAACACCGCACTATCATGAGTGCGGTGATTCAGAAGGTTCAGCTCGCCAAGAGCGGGTTGACCGAAGCCTGCAGCAGCCTTCTAACAGGCTTTGAGGTAAGAAGTTAAAATTATGTAATGTAATACCGCATAGACAGTAGCCCCTGATGCTCAGTTCGGCGTTCGGAAAGAAAAGCCAGACTGAGGATCTAAAAAGATATACGCAGGGTTGCTTAAAAAATATGTCAATATGGGATTGCAGGCTGCGCTGTTGACCTCTGCTGCACTGACTGCAGAGGTCGGTGCATTGAAGCAGGATCTCAAGCGGTCCGAGAAGGAGCTCGGCCATGCCAAGAAGCAGCTCGAGGACAAAGAAGCTGAGTAACACCACTTGAAAGACTTACCTTACAGAAAAGGATTTAGGTTGCAATAAAAATGACAAGGATAATGTGGGTACTGCAGGGGCCACTAACGAGGTGGCAACCCTGAAGGAGGCTGTGTCCGCGGCCGAACGCAATGCGGCCGCGGAACGGGCCGAGCGAGAGAAGCAGGAGGCGCGGGTGGCGGAAGTGCGGCAAGAGCTACAGGCTCTCATGGAGAAGCATGAGAGTTTGGAGCGCGACTCCAAGACTCGAGAGTCCGAGCTCGCCTCGGCTCTCGAAAGTGCCAAGTCCGCCAAGGCCGAGGCCCGTAAGCCCTTCAGGAGGTTGAAGATGTGAAGAAGATAGCGGCGGGTAAGGCATTTTTCATGCAAAGCAAGCATGTTAATGTAAACTACCTGACACTTACTCGAATTCTGAGCTCTCCAGGGGCGTTTGCAGATCTGCCGCGCAGTGTATCCGATGCCGCCGCATTCTACCATGGCCAGCAGGGGAACTCAACAGAGAAGGTCTTCTGGTCTCAGTACGCTGATGCCGGCCATCCGGTGCCCCCTAGTGACCAGCTGAAGCAGCTGGTCGAGCTCCACAAGGCGGCTGAGGAGGCCATGAAGGGCCTCATAGTCCGGCTGTGGCCTGGACAGGCCATTCCTAGGAGCTACTTCTCCCTCGTGCGGTGGCTGGTGGATGCGTGCCCCTGGGTGGAGGTCGTCAAGCGCTCCGCCTATATTGAAGGTGCTCGTCGGGCCCTTGCCCGCGCAAAGGTGCACTGGGGCAGGCTGGATGCGGAGAGGCTTCTTACTGACCCGCCGCCAGCGGGCAAGGAGTATCGTACGCCCGAAATGTACTATAAGACTGTCCTAAAGGGTGCCCTCAATATTGCGGATGAGTGCCCTAGAGATGTAATTATTGAGTAAAACTCGCTATGTATTATCCTGTGCGCTGAAAACTTTGTTCATATGTGCTTAAGCAACGCTTGTTTAATTTAAAATATTACCTTCTGTGCGGCCATTTATAAAATCTGAGAGATGGCAAGTCGTTGGCTTCAGCCCCCGAGCCGCAAGTGTTGGGGTGTTCGGGATAACTTGAGCACTCTTGTTCCCATTTTTGGGTCCATCTAGGGAGGCGCTCAACACAACGAACAAGGCAACCAGACTTACAATGTTTGAACACTCTCACTTAGCCATAGAATTCTATAATTTTAAATTTCGGCGAAGCCCCTAGTATTCGGAAGACCGAATTCGGGGCGCTATCCACGCCTTCGTCGGACATTATCCGGTACTTCGCTCGAAGCGGCATGAGTCTTTAGGGACCCGAAAAGACCTCTCGAACAGCGACCAGTCTCTCGCCTTATCATGCCAGTCAGTTTTAGCTTTCTCCACTGAGGCGCTCGCCCAGCTCAACCAGGGTGCAATCGTAGTGGTTCTCCCAGTGCCACCTTAGCTGACAGAGCGGAACATAAGGCACCAAAAGATGGGAGCCGGGCAAACCCAACTATTGACCCAAGACATGATTCGGAGCCGATTCATATAATGCTATAAGTTCGGGGTGCCGCACTTGCGAAAGTGTTCGGACTTATCACACCATAATGCGGGGAACGTAAGCCCCTAGTGTATTCGGCCGTACCAGAATATACGGGTGCAAGATGTCATTAATGAACATATGTGTAAAGTAATGCAATAACTGGCAAAAGATGATGTATTATTTATTCAAGGAGTTCTGCTATGAGTGTGGAAGGATACAAATAGTGCGGTAAGCAAGGGATTGGACTAAATAAACATGTCCCCCTCCAGGGGTGGGCTGCAGACTGGTGTATATAATCGAATTTAATGCTCATAATGGAGACCACCTGAGTGTTCGTCGCAGCCTTCTTCCCTCCCTGGCTGTTGCATCGTGAGTTTGGCGGGTTCGCCGCCGGACAGAACCTCTGGTGAACGGAGTCCTGTGTATACAAAGAAGGAAAATAAAAAAAGGCGACACACTTGTGAGTCCCTGGTGTGGTCGAGCCGCACTATGGGGCTATTGTGGTCGTGCCCCTCCCCCCAGGCCCATGGTATCTCCAGAGCGTAATGATGTACGCGGAGGGTTGGTCTTGCAATCATGCGAGGGCTGGGGTTGGGGCCGCATTGCTACGCGTGCTCGGAACGTGCCAGGTGGTCTTGGTTGATGTTGCTCCGGGCGCGTTTGGCCGTGTCCGGCCGTTTAACGGCCGGACTCGAAAATTGCCTTAGAAGCCTGCTCTGTACTTCTGCCGTG
Organism: Triticum dicoccoides; assembly: GCF_002162155.2. Classification (NCBI taxonomy): domain Eukaryota; kingdom Viridiplantae; phylum Streptophyta; class Magnoliopsida; order Poales; family Poaceae; genus Triticum; species Triticum dicoccoides. Next base: position 256,923,502 of record NC_041391.1, read on the forward strand.
AGAGCCGCTGTATGTTCCTCCGTTCGGAGGGAGCGTTCCGTATTTCCGTTGACCGTGATGACTCCACGAGGGCCGGGCATCTTGAGCTTGAGGTATGCGTAATGCGGCACCGCGTTCAATTTTGCAAACGCGGTTCTTCCGAGCAGAGCGTGATAGCCGCTGCGGAACGGGACTATGTCGAAGATTAACTCCTCGCTCCGGAAATTGTCCGGGGATCCGAAGACCACTTCCAGTGTGACTGAGCCTGTACAATTGGCTTCAACACCTGGTATGACACCTTTGAAGGTCATCTTTGTAGGTTTAATCCTTGAGGGTCTATGCCCATCTTGCGCACTGTATCCTAATAAAGCAGGTTCAGGCTACTGCCGCCGTCCATCAGAACTCTCGTGAGGTGAAATCCATCAACGATTGGGTCTAAAACCAATGCGGCGAATCCGCCATGGCAGATACTGGTCGGATGGTCTCTTCGATCGAAAGTGATCGGGCAAGAGGACCATGGATTGAAATTAGGGGTGACTGGCTCCATCGCATATACGTCCCTTAGTGCACGCTTTCGCTCCCTCTTGGGTATATGGGTTGCAAATATCATGTTCACCGTCCGCACTTGTGGGGGGAAACCCTTCTGTCCTCTACTGTTCGGCGGCCGGGTCTCTTCCTCGTCATCGCTATGCAGCCCCTTGTCATTGTTTTCGGCAATTAACTTTCCTGCCTGCTTAAATACCCAACAGTCTCTGTTGGTGTGGTTAGCTGGCTTTTCGGGGGTGCCATGTATCTGGCATAAGCGGTCGAGGATTCTGTCCAAATTGGATGGATCCGGAGTGGTTCTTTTGAATGGATTCTTCCGCTGACCGGGTTTAGAACCTCGGAATCCGGCGTTGACTGCCGTATCCTCCTTCTCGTCGCCGTTAATACGGCGTTTATTTTTGCTTCGACGCGACCTGCCATTGTGGTACTTAGTATCCGGACTGCCAGAATTTTTACTGAGGTTGTTGCTGCGAGCTAGCCAGCTATCCTCTCCCGCACAAAAGCGGGTCATTAATGATGTGAGGGCTGCCATGGATTTCGGCTTTTCCTGTCCTAGGTGCCGGGCTAGCCACTCGTCGCGGATGTTATGTTTGAAGGCTGCGAGGGCCTCTGCATCCGGACAGTCGACGATTTGGTTTTTCTTTGTCAAGAACCATGTCCAGAACTGTCTGGCCGATTCGTCTGGCTGCTGAATTATGTGGCTTAGGTCATCAGCATCTGGTGGTCGCACATATGTGCCATGGAAGTTGTCGAGGAATGCGGCTTCCAGGTCTTCCCAACACCCAATTGACTCTGTGGGCAAGCTGTTAAGCCAATGCCGAGCTGGTCCTTTAAGCTTGAGTGGGAGGTATTTGATGGCGTGGAGATCGTCGCCGCGGGCCATATGGATGTGAAGGAGATAATCTTCAATCCAAACCGCGGGGTCTGTTGTGCCATCATAGGATTCAATGTTTACGGGTTTAAACCCTTCAGGGATTTGATGATCCATTACTTCATCAGTGAAGCATAGCGGGTGTGCGGCGCCTCTATATTGAGCAATATCACGATGTAGCTCGAGTGAGCGTTGTCTGCTATGTTCGGCCCGGCCAGGGTTGTTGTATCCGGCGCGACGGTATTCGTCGTGGGTCGTGGGGCGCCCACGTGATCCGTAGATGGATCTGGATTGCCTTGCTTTGTCCTCCAATATATCTCGCAAGTCCGGCACGTTCCCTCTTGGCTTCGCGCTTTTGGAGCGGTGCCGGGGTACGGTCTTGGTGGAGGGCCAGGATGCCTCTCTGTCCCGACCACGGGGTGGTCGGTCGGCCGTATTGTGCGCTGGTGATGAAGGTATGTATGGTTCTTCCTCTAATCAGGGGAGCAACTTGCGTCTTGGGTAGCTCTTGGAGGGACGTTCGAGTTCGTACTCTTCGGCCGCGAGGACCTCGGTCCATCGATTGGCCAGCAGGTCTTGATCAGCTTGAAGCTGCTGCTGCTTTTTCTTTAGGCTATTAGCCGTGGCCATTAGTCTGCGTTTGAAACGCTCTTGTTCGACGGGATCCTCGGGCATGACGAATTCGTCGTCGCCAAGGCTTGCTTCGTCTCTGGAGGGAGGCATGTAATTATCATCCTCGACCTCTTCGTCTGCCGCTCTCTCGCGAGGGCTTGCTTCTGCATCCTCCTGCGCTGAATCTTGCTGGAGGGGATTGTCTTCGGCACTATCTGGAGTGTTATTATCTCCTGTGCCGGAATCTCCATTCTTGCTGTGGTGGGATTTAGAGCGGCGCCGCTGACGCGGGCGCTTGGGCTGTTTCTTTAAGGAATCTGCCTCCGCTGCTTCTTCACCGTCCCCATCTTTTGGGGTGTCCACCATATATATGTCATATGACGAGGTGGTCTTCCAGTGCCCTGTAGGCGCTGGTTCCTGTTCGTCTCCGGCATCGTCGTCCATACCGTCGATGTCTTCGGAGTCGTAGTCTAGCATGTCGGTTAGATCGTCGACAGTGGCTACAAAGTGGGTGGTGGGTGGGCTCTGAATTTCTTCGTCGTCCGCATCCCAACCATCCTGGCCATAGTCTGGCCAGGTCTCTCCGGATAGCGAGAGATGCTTTAGCGAATTTAGGATGTCGCCAAAGGGCGAGTGCTGAAAGATGTCTGCCACGGTGAACTCCATGATCAGCGCCCAATCGGATTTGATTGGCAGAGGCGCCGGAGGTTCGGAGTCCAGCAGGGAGTCCGGCACCTCGGAGTCACGAGCTTTATGGGGGACAAGGTCAGAGTTCGGCTCCATTGCCACGGAAGTTGTAGCCCCCGAGGCGGTGTCCAGCCACCGGTCCTCGATCTGGGCGATCGGCTCCGGACTGAGGGCCGGAGCGGATTCGTGTGCGGCCACCAAGGCATTGTCCGGCGGCAGAGCTAAATCATGCCCATCGTGACAGCACGGCACGCTCGGCTGTGGCTCGGGTCCGTCGAAGATCAAGTCCCCGCGGATGTCGGCCGTGAAGTTTAGGCTTCAGAACCTGACCTGATGGCCAGGGGCGTAGCTTTCGATCTGCTCCAGATGGCCAAGTGGGTTGGCCCGCAGTGCGAAGCTGCCGAATACGAAGATCTGTCCGGGGAGAAAAGTCTCACCCTGGACGGCGTTGTTGATTGAAGAAGCCATCGAGCCTATCGGTGACGACACAGAGGCACTCTCAATGAAAGCACCAATGTCGGTGTCAAAACCGGCAGATCTCGGGTAGGGGGTCCCGAACTGTGCATCTAGGCGGATGGTAACAGGAGACGAGGGACACGATGTTTTACCCAGGTTCGGGCCCTCTTGATGGAGGTAAAACCCTACGTCCTGCTTGATTAATATTGATGATGTGTATTACAAGAGTGGATCTACCACGAGATCAAGGAGGCTAAACCCTAGAAGCTAGCCTATGGTATGATTGTTGTAATGGAGGTTATGTCCTACGGACTAAAGCCCTCCGGTTTATATAGACACCAGAGAGGGCTAGGGTTACACAGAGTCGGTTACAAAGGTAGGAGATCTACATATCCGTATTGCCAAGCTTGCCTTCCATGCCAAGGAAAGTCCCAGCCGGACATGGGACGGAGTCTTCAATCTTGTATCGTCGTAGTCTGGGGGACGATGATAGTCCGGCTGTCCGGACACCCCCTAGTCCAGGACTCCCTCACTAGCCAAAAATCCTTGCACCAAGTAGAGATACTACTTGTGCTTCCAATTATCTTTAAACCCAGTTTTCCCTTGAGATTCCACCATACCTACCTATGGATTGAGTAAGATCCTTCAAGTAAGTTATCATCGGTGCAAGCAATAAAAATTGCTCTCTAAATATTTATGATCTTTTGGTATGAAGAAAATAGCTTTATACGAGCTCTTGTTATGGAAGCAATAAAAGCGACGGACTGCATAATAAAGGTCCATATACAAGTGGCAATATAAAGTGACATTCTTTCGCGTTAAGATTTTGTAAATCCAACCCAAAAGAGAATGACAACCTCTGCTTCCCTCTGCGAAGGGCCTATCTTTTACTTTATGTCTTTTACTTTTATGCAAGAGTCAAGGTGATAGCGAAGGGCCTATCTTTTACTTTATGTCTTTTACTTTTATGCAAGAGTCAAGGTGATCTTCACCTTTACCTTTTTCATTTTATCCTTTGGCAAGCACCTCGTTTTAGGGAGAACCTGATATATATATCCAATTGGATGTAAGTTAGCATGAACTATTATTGTTGACATCACCCAAAGGTGAATACGTTGGGAGGCAAGACTATAAGCCCCTATCTTTCCCAGTGTCCGATTGAAACTCCATAACCATTAGTATTGCGTGAGTGTTAGCAATTGTAGAAGACTATATGATAGTTGAGTATGTGGAGTTTGATATTATTGAAAATAAGATGAATTGCAATTGTTTGAATGACTGAGAATGAAGTTTCCTAGTTTTCAAGAAAGTTTATGGTCTATGCTTTGACATGTGAATTGCTTGTTACTTTATCGTGAGAAGTTTTATGAGATGAACTATTGTTATGACATATTATCATGCTAGAAAGGGTGATTGAAATTATCTTTGATCAAATTTGTGCACCTTCTAGCATTCACACTTCATAGATTCTTTCTTTTATCATTTACCTACTCGAGGACGAGTAGGAATTAAGCTTGGGGATGCTGATATGTCTCCAACCTATCTATAATTTATGAAGCATTCATGCTATTTTATTATCTGTTTTGAATGATTATGGGATTTATTATACACTTTTATATTACTTTTGGGACTAACCTATTAACTTGAGGCCCAGCCCATATTGCTGTTTTATTGCCTCTTTCAGTATTTCGAAGAAAAGGAATATCAAACGGAGTCCAAATGGAATGAAAGCTTCGGCAGAGTGATTTTTGGGAAGAATATGATCCTGGAGACTTGGAGTTCACGTCACAAGATCCTCGAGGCAGCCACGAGATAGGAGGGCGCCCCCCCTTAGGGCGCGCCCCCTGTCTCGTGGGCCCCTCGAGCACCTCCCAACCGACTTCTTTCGCCTATATAAGCCTACGTACCCTAAAACCATCGAATATCAAGATAGATCAGGAGTTCCGCCGCTGCAAGCCTCTATAGCCACCAAATACCTCTCAGGAGCCCGTTCCAGCACCCTGCCGGAGGGGGAATCCATCACCGGTGGCCATCTTCATCATCCTGACGCTCTTCATGACGAGGAGGGAGTAGTTCACCCTCGGGGCTGAGGGTATGTACCAGTAGCTATGTGTTTGATCTCTCTCTCTCTCTCGTGTTCTCTCTATGGCATGATCTTGATGTATCGCGAGCTTTGCTATTATAGTTGGATCTTATGATGTTTCTCCCCCTCTACTCTCTCGTGATCAATTGAGTTTACCCTTTGAAGTTATGTTATCGGATTGAGTCTTTACTTTGAGAACACTTGATGTATGTCTTGTCGTGTTTATCTGTGGTGACAATGGGATTTCACGTGCCACTTGATGTATGTTTTGGTGAACAACTTGCGGGTTCCGCCCATGAACCTATGCATAGGGGTTGGTACACGTTTTCTTGACTCTCCGGTAGAAACTTCGGGGCACTCTTTGAATTACTTTGTGTTGGTTGAATAGATGAATCTGAGATTGTGTGATGCATATCGTATAATCATGCCCATGGATACTTGAGGTGACAATGGAGTATCTAGGTGACATTAGGGTTTTGGTTGATTTGTGTCTTAAGGTGTTATTCTAGTACAACTCTTTAATAGATCGATCCAAAAGAATAACTTTGAGGTGGTTTCGTACCCTACCATAACCTCTACGTTTGTTCTCCGCTATTAGTGGCTTTGGAGTGACTCTTTGTTGCATGTTGAGGGCTTGTTATATGATGTATCTGTGTTATTATTGTTGAGAGAACTTGCACTAGTGAAAGTATGAACCCTATGCCTTGTTTCCTATCATTGCAATACCGTTTACGCTCACTTTTATCATTAGTTACCTTGCTGTTTTTATTATTTCAGATTACAAAAACCTATATGTACCATCCATATTGCACTTGTATTCCCATCTCTTTGCCGAACTAGTGCACCTATACAATTTTCCATTGTATTGGGTGTGTTGGGGACACAAGAGACTCTTTGTTATTTGGCTGCAGGGTTGTTTGAGAGAGACCATCTTCATCCTACGCCTCCCACGGATTGATAAACCTTAGGTCATCCACTTGAGGGAAATTTGCTACTGTCCTACAAACCTGTGCACTTGCAGGCCCAACAACGTCTACAAGAAGAAGGTTGTGTAGTAGACATCAGTGAACTCCGTGATCATCATCTGGTTGGCATTGAGTCCACGCGCCACCATCTCTTGGCACTTGAAAATTTGCTGCTCCACGGCTTCGAGCTTTGTCTCCACGCTTTCGGTACGCCTTGGTCCCTCCACATCGCGGATGTGCAGCACCCCCTCACGCATCTCAATGGTTTGAGGGTGTTGCAGCACCTCCGCGAGATAGGGGTTGACAACCCTCTCAAAAAATTTGTCTTTGGGAGCGCTTGGAGACGACATGATGCTCTAGATCTGAACCAGAAACAGCTCGAGATGAAAACAGAGGATATTTGCATGATACAATGGTCAAAACCTTCGGGAGTTTATACAATGAATTTTTACCGACCAAAATACGTAATGTGCTAGAAAACGGAGTCCGGGAGGCACACGAGGTGTCCACGAGACAGGGGCACGCCCAGTAAGGGTGGGCGCGCCCTCCACTCTCGTGGGGGCCTCGTGTCCCTTTCGGACTACTTCTTTCTTCCTAAAATTCTTAAATATTCCAAAACTGATAAAAATTGCCATTGGAATTGTTTTGGAGTCGGTTTACTTACCGTACCACATACCTATTCCTTTTCGGAGTTTGGAACGTTCTGGAAAGTGTCCCTTATGTATTCCTCCGGGGTTATGGTTTCAATAATATTAGTTTCAACATTGATAGGATTACCTGAAATATAATGTTTAATTCTTTGACCGTTCACCACCCTCGTACTTGTGCCTTCGAAGTTGTTGATTTCTATGGCACCAGAACGATAGACCTCCTCGATAATGTAAGGACCCTCCCATTTAGAGAGAAGTTTTCCTACAAAAAATCTTAAACGAAGTTGAATAATAACACATAATCTGCTACGTTAAACTCACGCTTTTGTATCCTTTTGTCATGCCAGCGTTTGACTTTTTCTTTGAATAGCTTGGCATTCTCATAGGCTTGGGTTCTCCATTCATCAAGTGAGCTAATATCAAACAACCTCTTCTCACCAGCAAGTTTGAAGTCATATTTGAGCTCTTTAATTGCCCAATATGCTTTATGTTCAAGTTCAAGAGGTAAATGACACGCTTTTCCATAAACCATCCTATACGGACATACCCATAGGATTTTTGTATGCAGTTCTATAGGCACACAATGCATCATCAAGTTTCTTGGACCAATTCTTTCTAGATCTATTGACAGTCTTTTGAAAAATTAATTTGAGCTCTCTATTGCTCAGCTCTACTTGACCACTAGACTGCGGATGATAGGGAGATGCGATTCTATGATTAAAATCATACTTAGCAAGCATCTTATGGAAAGCACCATGAATACAATGTGAACCACCATCAGTCATAAGATATCTAGGGACTCCAAAACTCGGAAAAATAACTTCTTTAAGCATTTTAATAGAAGTGTTATGATCAGCACTACTAGTTGGAATAGCTTCTACCCACTTAGTAACGTAATCAATATCAACTAAAATATGTGTATAACCATTAGAGGCAGGAAAAGGTCCGATATAATCAAAGCCCCAAACAACAAACGGTTCAATAACAAGAGAGTAATTCATAGGCATTTCTTGACGTCTACTAATGTTACCTATTCTTTGACATTCATCACATGATAAGACAAACTTACGAGCATCTTTGAAGAGAGTAGGCCAATAAAAACCAAATTGTAGTACCTTGTGTGCAGTTCTATCTCCAGCGTGGTGTCCTTCATAGGATTCAGAGTGACACTTGCATAGGATCTATTCTTGTTCATTCTCAGGCACACAACGTCTAATAACACCATCTACTCCTTTATAAAGGTGTGGGTCATCCTAGAAGTAATGTCTTAAATCATAAAAGAACTTTTTCTTTTGCTTGTATGTGAAACTAGGAGGTATAAATTTAGCAACTATGTAATTAGCATAATCAGCATACCAAGGAGCAGTACGAGAAGCATTAAGGACCGCTAATTGTTCATCGGGAAAGCTATCATCAATAGGCAGTGGGTCATCAAGAACATTCTCTAACCTAGACAAGTTGTCTGCAACGGAGTTCTCAGCTCCCTTTCTATCAATAAGATGCAAATCAAATTCTTGGAGCAAGAGAACCCATCTAATGAGCCTAGGCTTAGCATCCTTCTTTTCCATAAGATATTTAATAGCAGCATGATCAGTGTGAATAGTAACTTTGGAATCATCAATTTAAGGTCTAAACTTATCACATGCAAACACAACTGCTAAGAATTCTTTTTCAGTAGTAGCATAATTTCTCTGGGTAGTATCAAGAGTCTTACTAGCATATTGGATAACATTCAATTTCTTATCAACTCTTTGCCCTAGAACAGCACCGATAGCATAATCACTAGCATCACACATAATTTCAAAAGGTAAATTCCAATCAGGTGGCTGAACAATAGGTGAAGTGATCAAAGCTTTCTTAAGTATTTCAAATGCTTCTACACAATCATCATCAAAGACAAAAGGAATACCTTTTTGCAATAAATTAGTCAGAGGCCTAGAGATTTTAGAAAAGTCCTTAATGAACCTCCTATAAAAACCAGCATGACCAAGGAAACTTCTTATACCTTTTATGTCCCTGGGACATGGCATCTTTTCAATAGCATCAACTTTGGCTTTGTCAACTTCAATACCTCTCTAAGAAATCTTATGCCCCAAGACAATGCCTTCATTAACCATAAAGTGACACTTTTCCCAAGTCAGGACGAGACTAGTGTCTTCGCATCTCCGCAAAACTCGATCAAGGTTGCTCAAACAATCATCAAAAGAGGATCCATAAACGGAGAAGTCATCCATGAATACCTCACAAATCTTTTCACAAAAATTAGAGAATATAGCCATCATGCATCTTTGAAAGGTAGCAGGTGCATTACATAAATCAAAAGGCATACGTCTATAAGCAAAAGTACCAAAAGGGCAAGTAAAAGTGGTTTCAGATTGATCCTTCGCTGACACAGGTATTTGAGAGAAACCAGAATAACCATCTAGAAAGCAGAAATGTGTGTGTTTGGATAGTATTTCTAGCATTTGATCAATAAAAGGTAAAGGGTAATGATCTTTCTTAGTAGCTTTATTTAACTTACGGAAATCAATTACCATCCTATAACCTGTAATAATTCTTTGTGGGATCAATTCATCTTTATCATTAGGAACAACTGTAATACCTCCCTTTTTAGGAACACAATGGACAGGGCTTACCCATTCACTATCAGCAATGGGATAAATTATACCTTCCTCAAGGAGCTTTAGTATCTCCATTCTTACCACTTCTTTAATCTTGGGATTCAGTCGTCATTTAGGATCTCTAACTGGTTTAGCATCAGCCTCCAAATTAATTTTGTGTTGACATAACATGGGGCTAATGCCCTTAAGATCATCCAGAGTATATCCAATAGCAGCTCGGTGCTTCTTCAGAGTTTTCAATAATCTTTCTTCTTCTTGCTCTGAAAGGTTAGCACTAATAATAACAGGATATATTTTATTTACATCAAGATAAGCATACTTAAGATTATCAGGTAATGGTTTGAGTTCAAACACGGGATCACCCTTGGGTGGAGGGGGATCCCCAAGAATTCCAACGGGATGGTTATGTTTCAGCATAGGTTCCTGTTTAAGGAACACTTCATCTATTTCCCTTCTTTCCTTCATAAACATATCGTTTTCATGGTCTAGCAAATATTGTTCTAACGGATCAATAGGAGGCACGGCAATGGAAGCAAGACCAATAATCTTATCCTTACTAGGTGATTCTCTATCACGAGTATGTCTACGAAACTTAGCAAAATTAAACTCATGAGACATACCATCTAAGCCAACGGTGACAGTATCCTTTTCACAATCAATCTTAGCACTAGCTGTATTCAAGAAGGGTCTACAAAAATAATGGGACAAAAATCATCTTGTGGGGAGCCAACAACAAGAAAATCAGCAGGGTATTTAACCTTCCCACACATAACTTCAACATCTCTAACAATCCCAACTGGTTTAATGGTATCCCTATTAGCAAGCTTAATAGTAACATTAATGTCATGCATAATTTATTTATATAAAGTATAAGGTATTGCACTCGCACTAGCACCCATATCACATAAGCCATGATAAAAATGATCTCCTATTTTAACAAAAATAACAGGCATGCCTACGACAGGTCTATGTATCTTAGTATCTGGTCTAGCAATATTAGCAGATTCATCACATAAATAAATAACATGCCCATCTAAATCATCATCCAAGAGATCTTTAACCATAGCAATACTAGGTTCAACATTTATTTGCTCAGGAGGTGTATAAGTCCTAGTATTACTCTTACGAACAACAGTCGAAGTTTTAGCATGATCCTTTATCCTAACAGGAAATGGGGGTTTCTCAACATAAGTAGTAGGAACAATAGTATCACTATAGGTGATAGTCTTTTCTTCAACTGTAATAGGTGCAACTACTTTCACTTCAATGGGAGGATTATATTTAAACCACTTTTCTTTAGGGAGATCAACGTGAGTAGCAAAAGATTCACAGAAAGATGCTACTATCTCAGAGTCAAGTCCATATTTAGCGCTAAATCCACGGAAAGCATCGGTATCCATAAAAGATTTAACACAATCGAACTTAGGTGTAATACCTGACTCCTTACCATCGTCGCAACCCCAATCTTCAGAGTTTCATTTAATTCTTTCCAATAAGTCCCATTTGAAATCAATAGTCTTCAGCATATAAGAACCAGCACAGGAAGTATCGAGTAGGTTGCGATCATTAAGAGAAAGCTGAGAATAAAAATTTTGAATAATCATTTCCCGGGAGAGCTCATGATTGGGGCATGAATATAACATTGATTTAAGCCTCCCCAAGCTTGAGCGATGCTTTCTCCTTCGCGAGCCCAGAAATTATATATGTAATTACAATCACGATGAACAAGATGCATAGGATAGAACTTCTGGTGAAATTCCAACTTCAATCGTTTATAATTCCAAGATCTCGTATCATCACATAGCCTATACCATGTCAACGCATCTCCCTTCAAAGATAAAGGGAAGACCTTTGTCGGTGTCAAAACCGGCGGATCTCGGGTAGGGGGTCCCGAACTGTGCGTCTAGGCGGATGGTAACAGGAGACGAGGGACACGATGTTTTTACCCAGGTTCGGGCCCTCTCGATGGAGGTAAAACCCTACGTCCTGCTTGATTAATATTGATGATATGGGTAGTACAAGAGTAGATCTACCACGAGATCAAGGAGGCTAAACCCTAGAAGCTAGCCTATGGTAAGATTGTTGTAATGTATGTTGTCCTACGGACTAAAGCCCTCCGGTTTATATAGACACCGGAGGAGGCTAGGGTTACACAGAGTCGGTTACAATGGTAGGAGATCTACATATCCGTATTGCCAAGCTTGCCTTCCACGCCAAGGAAAGTCCCATCCAGACATGAGCCGGAGTCTTCAATCTTGTATCTTCGTAGTCTTGGAGTCCGGCGGATAACGATAGTCCAGCTGTCCGGACACCCCCTAGTCCAGGACTCCCTCAGTAGCCCCTGAACCAGTCTTCAATGACGATAAGTCCGGCGCGCATAATGTTCGGCATTGCAAGGCGGGTTCCTCCCTTGAATAATCCAGAGAAGATCATGAACACCAGGATAGTGTCCGGCTCTGCAAAATAAATTCCACATTCCACCATAGAGAGAATAAAATATACACTAGCTCAATCTGTTGACGTATTATGCGGCGTGACATCACACCGCCACAGCACGTTTAGCGAAGCGGTTTACTTGGCACGTCTTGTCGAAGCAGAGATCGTGTTCCCCTTATTCCGGGATCCTCATCAATACGTGCGTGGGTAACTCAACCGTTCCCGTCGCCACGCCTCCTCTATCGAAGGTGAATCTCGAATGGTCACGGAGACGGCTCTTGGTATTTTTTCATCTTTATAGGAGGACCAAGGCCTGTCCTTGTTCTTCAATCTCGCATCGAATCTCTTCTTCGCTCCCAGTTCCAACACACAGAGCCTCAGATTCGAGCGCTTCGGATCCTCAACCATGTCCGGCTCCGACCTCCAGGGCCAGTGGATGCCCTCCTCCGTCACGGAGGAGGACATATTGAAGTTGCGTGAGGCCAAGTACCTGGCCTACCAGGTTTCGCACAGGTTGCCTATCCAAGGGCAGGTCGTTCCCGCCCCCGAGCCCGGTGAATATGTCGTCTTCGTATCCCACCTCCATCGGGGTTTAGGCTTCCCGACGGACCCCTTCGTGAGAGGGCTCCTGTTCTACTATGGGCTGGACTTTCACGACTTGGCTCCGGAGTCCATCCTCCATATCTCCGCATTCATGATCATCTGCGAAGCCTTCCTTCGCGTCACTCCCCACTTCGGCCTGTGGCTGAAGACCTTCAAGGTGGAGCCGAAGATGATCGGGGGGTGTCAAGCGGAGTGCGGCGGGGCGGCCATAAGCAAAAAGGCCGATGCCCCATGGCCCGATGGTTCCTTCCAAGAGGAACTCGGACTATGGCAGCAGGAGTGGTTCTACATCACCGCTCCGAAGGGCAGCAGGCAAAAGCCGCCGCCTTCATTCCGCCCGGGACCTCCACGCCAGCTAATGTCGTGGGTCAACCAAGGGCACAATTGGGGGCCTTCCGAAGACGTGCCCTCACTGCAGGGCCGGATTCGAGACCTCCAGGCGAGGGAGATCGACCTGATCAAGGTGATGCAGGTTATGCTAATCAGGCATCTTCTGCCCTGCAAACGCCGTCCTCTCTGTCTATGGGAGTTCAACCCGGAGGGACCTCGGATTCTCCAACACTTTATGGGTGCGACACCCGTGGAGATGTACAAGTTGTTCTTCGGACCGCAGGTGGCATGTCCGGATTTAGCCGAGGACGCAGGCCTAAGCCGCGATCGCCCGGATACTCAGGTAAATAGCTCAGAGTCTGGACATTCTCTTTACATGCCTTTCTAGAGTTCGCCTCCTGACCCCTTATTCTTTACAGGAATGGGTGGCGCGATCAAGGCTGATAAGGTGTCCGGCCCCCCTCCCAGAGACCGCACTGGAGCCCGTGCTGGTCAGAATGTTGGAGGTCGCACCCACAGAAGGGGGCGGCGGGGAGAATAGAGGAGCTAATATTTCACCCAAAGGGGCGACTGAAGAGGGGGGAACCAAGAACCCCTCCCTTCAGGGGGAGAAGAGGACCGCCTCCGAAGATCCGGAGGCCAAAGCCCCTAAGCGTGGGAAGAGATCTTCACCGGGGGGTCCGGCGTCCGGAGAGAATCCGGGCGCACAATCATCGTCAAAGGACCAGCCCTCCAGCGAGCTGTGAGTATGAAAGAGGGAGTTAATTAGTAAGGAAATACCTTCATTTGTGCTTCTGTGGGTAACCAAAATATTTACACTGCAGTTCGGATCTGCAACCTTCTTAGATGAATTCATCTTCGGGGGACCTTCTTCCGGAGATGATGGAGAGCGAAACGCCTCCGTCTGCAGCGCCGTCAGATAAGGCGGGCGAGCCTGAAGTATCGTCATGAAGGGTATCCCCGAGTCCGGAGGGGCCAGAGAGTTCGGCACCCACTAGTATCCGGCCGGGGGAACTGAAGAATCTGCTTGAGAGGGCGTCCATTTCAGAAGATCACCGTGCGTTGATGCGTATGGTGATTGGAAGGATTTCGTCCGCCGAGAGCGGATTGCGCGATGCCGCCATGAGTTTGCTGGCTGGATTTGAGGTATGCGAGAATGACGCACCCTTTTGTCTTTTAACAGTTTCGCACATAAAAATGCGCCCTGTATAGATATTAGCCCCTGAGACTCAGTAGGTTGTCGGAAACGACAGCGTATCGAGGATCGAAATCTAAAGTAATGAATTTCGTCGTTCCTATGCAGGTGGCGGATAGTCCGGGGGCTAGCCGGACTAGTGAGTGTGCCGAATTAAATCGGCAACTTGACTTGGAAGATGCGGACATTGCACTTGTCAACAGGCGACTTGACGAGTCGCAAGGTAAGAGAGTTCTCCGCAGTCGCTTTATTAAGGGGGTCGAAGCCCTCCTCTGATAAATTATATGTTGTTGTACAAATGGTGTTGCTGCTGTGGAGAGCCTTCGGGCCGAACTTGCTCGCGCTAAGGAGCAAGCCCGAAGGAGTGACACGGCTGCCTCGAGGGCGGCCGAGGAGTTGAAAGCCGAAAGGGCTGCGCACTGCCTAAGCAGGGCAGAGGTGGCCAAATTGGCCATGAAAGTAAAGGATGCTGCCGACCGCAATGAGGCTCTTGAAAAGGAGCGCTTATCGGAGCGGGAAGACCTGAAGAAGGCCACCGCCGAAGCCAAGGATGCCCGCTCTGCAATGCGGGCTATGAAGGAGGAACTGCGCCAGGCCGGAGATATCGTGGCTGGCAAGCCTTTTCTGCTGCGTCGCCGGTTTATGGATGGAAAGTATGCTCAATTTGAGCGGCTGTGGAGTCCGGAGGATCCGTATATGGACTTAGCTGCAAGTGCGGCCAATGCCATTAAGCACTTCCGAAGCCAGGAGGATCACGAGACGGAAGAGCTATATTGGTCTCAATTCCACAGCCCGGATCGCTCACTTCCGTTGACAGACTGGCTGGCCGAATGGGCCGAGCTAAATAGATTGTCCGGACTTGCCATGACTGACATCGTGGCCCATGTATGGCCAGAGAGGTCCAAGGCGACGAGCTACTTCGGCTTACTGCAGCAATTCCTTGGAGCGGTGTCGCATATAAAGGAGATGAAGCGGTCGGCCTGCATCAAGGGCGCGCGGATGGCTCTTGCCCGTGTGAAGGCGCATTGTCCGGAGATGGATGCCACCGCTGTTGCCGCCCAGGGTTCGGATGAAAGCCGGCTCCCTGCCGAGCACTACTTCGAGGAAGTTATGCGTGGCGCTCGTGTAATAGAGTCACATTGCTCGAAAAATATCACATTCAAATGAACGTATTAGCTTGTAAATCGATGATTATGTTATAACTGCTTTTTATACTTGTGCGTCCCAAGTAGTAAAACTTCTCCTGTGCGGCCGTTTACGTATACTTTTGTATAACTTGAAAGATGGCAGTCTTCGGCTTCAGCCCCCACGCACAAGGTGCGGGGGTGTTCGCAAAAATAGCGCGTTTTCACACTTTAATCCGACGTCTCGGTCCTGTTATAAGGAGGTGGTAGCGTAGCGAACGAGGCAATCCAGACTATAATGCTTTATCACTTTCACTTAGCCAGTGGAGCTCGAGGGTGGGGCTACGATATAGCCCCTGGTGGCATCGCCCTTCTCCGAAGTCGGAGCGCGTATGTGCCTGACCGGGAAACGGTCCTTCGTCAAAGCGGGGAATTCTAAACATTCCGATAGTCGATCGAGTGGTAGACCAGTCTCTCACTGTATCATGACAGTCAGTTTTCGGCTTTCTCTACTGAGGTGCTCGCCCAGCCGAACTGGGGCACAATCGCAGTAGTTCTCCTGGTGCCGCGTTAGCCGATGATACGGAACGTAAGGCAGCAAAACACAGGAGCCGGGCAAACCCAACATTTGACCAAAGACATGATTCGGAGCTGATGCATATAATGCCTAACTCGAGACGCCGAACACTCCCTAAGGTGTTCGGTCTTTATAATAATGGGCAGAACGATGCCCTAAGCCCCTAGTGTCCAGGTACGGGCATGGTCTTCTGACGCGGCCGATGCCAAAACGTCAGGCTCCGCTTTGGCTATAGGAAGAAACCAAGGGAGAATAACAACAAGAGACAGTAAAAAAGGTTTACGCAGGGTCTTAATCTGAAAAGAATCCTCACAACGGGTCCCTACTGCATGTCTGTGCCCATGTCTCCGTTGCGCCGTTATCCTGGATGGGTATGCACGTTGTTCATCTGTAGAAAGAGAGGGACGTTTAGTTTTAAAAACAATTCGTGCGGAAAATATGTAAAATAAGAAATATAAATAATTAAAGCAAGGTTTGTATGAACCCGCGGTTGGTTGTGCGCGCAGCCCCCTGTGAAGGGGTATGCGGCTAGGGAGCCCCTAGCCTACTGACGCCGGATTCTTCTATCCGAGTCTGGGGTCTTTAAGTGACCCTCGCACTAAAATGACGCCACGCGGACCGGGCATCTTGAGTGTAAGAGACGCGTAATGCGGTATGGCGTTGAAGCGGACAAAAGCCTTTCGTCCCAAGAGTGCTTGATATTCACTTTCAAATGGGACGATATGAAAAATTAATTTTTCTCGTCGAAAATTGTTCGGCGATCTGAACAGGACTTCTAGTAATACGGAGCCTATGCACTTGGCGTAAGGGCCTGGCGTCACTCCTTTGAAGGAAGTGCGGCTGTGTCGGATTCTAGCAGGGTTTATCCCCATCCTACGGATTATTTTTGAATACAGCAGGTTTAAGTCGCTGCCTCCGTCCATTAGGACATTAGTAAATTGTAATCCGTCTATTATGGGATTCAATATCAGGGGAGTCCGTCCCGCATTTCGAACGCTTCTGGAATAGTCCAGGTGGTTGAAAGTGATTAGTTTTGATATCCAATCTCTACAGTCTGTTGGGTTGGACCGCGCAAAGCTCTTTTTAGAAAGTGCCTCACTATTTTTCCGTATTATCACATGAAGTGAGTTTACTGCTTTGACCCCTTGTGGGAAAGTCTTTTGTTTTCCGGTGCTCTGCTGGTGGGGTTTATCTTCTTCGCTTGACGCGTCGAGCCCCTTGTGTTCGGCATTTAGTCGGCCGGACTGTTTAAAAACCCAACAATCCCTGTGGGTGTGATTTGCAGGCCTTCCGGGGGTACTGTGGATTTGGCATATCCGACCCAAAATCTTGTTTAAGTTGGACAATTCGTCACTGTCATCCTTTAGAGGATGTGTTTTATTATTGGGTCGCGAGCTTTTGAATCCGGCGTTGACTGCCGTGCTCTTTGGGCTTTTCTCTATATTCCGGCACTGCTCTTTTCTGCGCCATGATTTTCCATTTCCATCTCTTATCTCAGATGTACTTGGGTCGCTGGTGTTGCATCTTGCTAACCAGCTATCCTCTCCCGCACAGAAGCGGGTCATGAGGCTTGTTAGTGCGGACATTGTCCTCGGTTTCTCTTGACCGAGGTGCCTGGCGAGCCATTCGTCTCGGGCATTGTGCTTGAAAGCTGCTAAGGCTTCGGCGTCCGAACAGTCAACTATTTGGTTCTTTTTGGTAAGGAACCTGTTCCAGAATTTCCGCGCTGACTCTCCGGGCTGTTGAGTTATATGACTTAGATCATCTGCATCCGGAGGACGGACATAAGTCCCTTGAAAATTTGCTCTAAACGCGTCCTCGAGCTCTTACCAACTTCCAACAGTGTTTTCTGGGAGGCTTTTAAGCCAATGACGGGCTGGCCCTTTGAGCTTGAGGGGTAGGTATTTTATGGCGTGGAGATCGTCTCCTCTGGCCATATGTATATGTAGTATATAATCTTCTATCCAGACTCCAGGGTCTGTTGTTCCATCGTAGGCCTCTATGTTGATGGGTTTAAATCCTGCTAGGAATTCATGGTCCAGCACCTCATCGGTGAAACATAGTGGGTGTGCGGCGCCCCTGTATTTGTGTGTGCCGCTATCATCGGACACCTTGACGTGTTGCCTTGCTACTTGGGGCCTTCTCCTTTGGCCCGTAAATGGACCTGGCTGGGCCATCTGTCCTTCCAAGTTCGTTGGTGGATTTATGTGTGGAGCTGCTGTCATAATTTGGCCTATCATCTGGCCGTCTATCCAACCAGGTGGCCCCTTTATTTTTGGACGGTGGAGGCTCTATGGCCTCCTCGTCGAATTCCGGTAGCAGCTTGCGCTTCGGGTAGCTCTTTGATTGTTGGCCATTGCCGTACTTATCTGCGGTTTTGAGCACTTTGCTCCATCTCATTCTGAGTGTGTCTTCCGCTGTTTTGAGCCTCCGTTTTTCCTTTTTCAGGCTTCTTGCAGTACTGACGAGTCTTTTCCGAAGGTTCTTGCTCTCCGGCGGCGTGTCCGGCATGACGTCGTCCGGACTGTTGTTTTCACCGGGCCTGGACTGATTATCTGACTCGTCGTGTTCGGACGGTTGCTTATTTGCATGTTCGTCGTCCACTTGTGAGCCCTGCCGTATTACGGGCTCCTTGGGAGCGTTGTTCTCGTCGAGGCGGGATTTAGGGCGACGTCTGCGCCGCCGCTTTGGTCGTTTATCGGCGGGGTCATCTTCTGCCGCGGCCCGTTGGTCCTCGTTATCGCTCTCTTTTGGGGTGTCCACCATATATATGTCATGTGACGAGGTGGTCCTCCCGTGCTTTATATGCTCTGTTTTTTGTTCGTCTCCGGCATCATCGTCCATTCCGTCGATGTCTTCGGAGTCGTAATCTAGCATGTCGGTTAGGTTGTCGACAGTGGCTACAAAGTGGGTGGTGGGTGGGCTCTGAATTTCTTCGTCGTCCGTACTCCAACCATCCTGGCCATAGTCCGGCCAGGACTCTCCTGATAAGGAGAGATGTTTTAGTGAATTCAGTATATCGCCAGAAGGCGAGTATTGAAAGATGTCCGCGGCGGTGAATTCCATAACCGGTGCCCAATCCGGATCGATTGGTAGGAGCGCGGGAGGTTCGGAGTCCGGCGAGGAGTCCGGCGCCTCGGAATCACGAGTTTCGCAGGGGACAAGATCAGTGTTCGGCTCCATCGCCGTGGATGTTGAAGCCCCCAGGGCGGCGTCTATCCACCGGCCCTCGATCTGGGCGATCGGCTCCGGGCTAATGGCCGAAGCGGATCCGTGTGCGGCACCAAGGCACTGTTTGGCGGCAGAGCTAGATCATGCCCATCGTCACAGTGCGGCGCGCTCGGCTGTGGCTCGAGTCCGTCGAAGATCAAGTCTCCGCGGACATCGGCCGTGAAGTTCAAGCTTCCAAATCTGACCTGACGGCCAGGGGCGTAGCTTTCGATCTGCTCCAGATGGCCAAGTGAATTGGCCCGCAGTGCAAAGCCGCCGAATACGAAGATCTGTCCGGGGAGAAAAGTCTCACCCTGGACAGCGTCGTTGGTTGAATATGCCATCAAGCCTATCGGTGATGACACAGAGGAACTCTCAATGAAAGCACCAATGTCGGTGTCAAAACCGGCGGATCTCGGGTAGGGGGTCCCGAACTATGCGTCTAGGCGGATGGTAACAGGAGACGAGGGACACGATGTTTTTACCCAGGTTCGGGCCCTCTCGATGGAGGTAAAACCCTACGTCCTACTTGATTAATATTGATGATATGGGTAGTACAAGAGTAGATCTACCACGAGATCAAGGAGGCTAAACCCTAGAAGCTAGCCTATGGTATGATTGTTGTAATGTATGTTGTCCTACGGACTAAAGCCCTCCGGTTTATATAGACACCGGAGGAGGCTAGGGTTACACAGAGTCGGTTACAATGGTAGGAGATCTACATATCCGTATTGCCAAGCTTGCCTTCCACGCCAAGGAAAGTCCCATCCGGACATGAGCCGGAGTCTTCAATCTTGTATCTTCGTAGTCTTGGAGTCCGGCGGATAACGATAGTCCGGCTGTCCGGACACCCCCTAGTCCAGGACTCCCTCAACCTTCCTTTTGACAACATCATCGGGAATACCTGCAAGCTTAAATAATCCACAAACTTCATCCACAAAGATAAGGTGTAAATGAGGATGCAATGTTCCATCTCCTGCAAATGGATTAGCTAGCAGTTTCTCTATCATACCCGAAGGAATCTCAAAGTAAATATTTTCAAAAAGTTAAGTAGGTTGAGGAGCAACTCTTTGCTCCTCTGGTCATGGTGAAGATACCCCGAACAAGCCCCTCAAAGGATTAGTTTCCATAGTGACAAGTAACAGAAAATTTCAGCACACTATATAAATGTTTCCTTACCAAGTTCCACTCACCAAAAGCGCTACACTCCCTGGCAACGGTGCTAGAAAAGAGTCTTGATGACCCACAAGTGTAGGGGATCTTTCGTAGTCCTTTCGATAAGTAAGAGTGTTGAACCCAACGAGGAGCAGAAGGAAATGATAAGCGGTTTTCAGTAAGGTTTTCTCTACAAGCACTGAAATTGTAGATGATAGATAGTTTTGTGATAAGATAAATAGTAGAGAGTAACAAGTAAGTAAAGTAAATAAAGTGCAGCAAGGTGGCCCAATCCTTTATGTAGCAAAGGATAATCCTGCACAATTTCTAATAATGAGAATTATCGTCAAGCTAGTTTTCATCACGCTCATATGATTTGCGTTCGGTACTTTGATAATTTGATATGTGGGTGGACCGGTGCTTGGGTACTGCCCTTACTTGGACAAGTATCCCACTTATGATTAACCCCTATTGCAAGCGTCCGCAACTATAAAAGAAGTATTAAGGTAAACCTAACCACAGCATCAAACATATGGATCCAAATCAGCCCCTAACGAAGCAATGCATAAACTAGGGTTTAAGCTTCTGTCACTCTAGCAACCCATCATCTACTTATTACTTCCCCATGCCTTCCTCTAGGCCCAAATAATGGTGAAGTGTCATGTAGTCGACGTTCACATAACACCACTAGAGGAAAAGACAACATACATCTCATCAAAATATTGAACGAATACCAAATTCACATGACTACTAATAGCAAGACTTCACCCTTGTCCTCAGGAACAAACATAACTACTCACAAAGCATATTCATGTTCATAATTAGATGAGTAATAATCTGCATTAAGGATCTGAACATTTGATCTTCCACCAAGTAAACCAATTAGCATCAACTACAAGGAGTAATCAACACTACTAGCAACCAACAGGTACCAATTTGTGGTTTTGATACAAGATTGGATACAAGAGATGGACTAGGGTTTTGAGAGGAGATGG
This sequence comes from Triticum dicoccoides, assembly GCF_002162155.2. Classification (NCBI taxonomy): domain Eukaryota; kingdom Viridiplantae; phylum Streptophyta; class Magnoliopsida; order Poales; family Poaceae; genus Triticum; species Triticum dicoccoides. Next base: position 256,944,597 of record NC_041391.1, read on the forward strand.
TGTTGGTGCAGATGTTAATGGAGATTGACCCCCTCCCGATGAGAGGATCGTTGGTGATGACGATGGTGATGATTTCCCCCTCCCGAAGGGAAGTGTCCCCGGCACAACAGCTCCGCCAGAGCCCTAGATTGGTTCCGCCAAGGTTCCACCTCATGGCGGCGGAGTTTCGTCCCGTAAGCTTGCCCACGATTTTTTGCAAGGTAAAAGCTCTCATATAGTAGAAGATGGACACCGGGGGGCCACCAGGGGGCCCGGGAGACTGGGGGCATGCCCAGTAGGGTGGCCGCGCCCCCCCACCCTCCTGGATAGGGTGTGGGCCCCCTGATGTATTTCCACCGCTCAATAATTCTTATGAATTCCAAAAGTAGGTTTCCTGGAGTTTCAGGATTTTTGGAGCAGTGCAGAATAGGTTTCCATTGTTTGCTCCTTTTCCAGCCAGAATTCCAGCTGCCGGCATTCCCCCTCTTCATGGTAAACCTTGTAAAATAAGAGAGAATAGCCATAAGTATTGAGATATAATGTGTAATAACAGCCCATAATGCAATAAATATTGATATAAAATCATGATGCAAAATGGACGTATCAGTAATGGTGATGGAAACCCTAATTAAGCATGTATGCTAGCAAGCAACATGTATGTTATCAAGCAAGCAACATGAACTAGTGAATTGGTGTCATGTACACATGCTTAGACAGTCTGACAGCAAGCTAGACGAGTATATCATGAGCACCTTCAAAACAACTAGATGTTGCCACTAGTAAAGCATGAAACAACAGTACTTGCAGAAGTACAAAAGCAGATGAAAAAATTATTCTCAACTGCTCAATAGAGTTCCCGGACTTTGTAACAACAACAAAAAAAAGGCCAGAGGGCCACACGGGACGGCCTCTATGCTGATAAAGAAATGCTCATGTGAATCATGTAATTCCACTATAGCTTGGTGACTGAATACAACACCGTCTACTTAACACATATTGCTTTTGTGTTTGAGTACAAAAAGAATGCCATACCCGCAAAAAAAGGCCATATCATGGGAGCCATAGAACAATATTACAACATCTTGGGCTAGCACAAGGCATCAGTTTCGATGAAATCCAAGGGGAATAAACTTCTGGTTTCATAGGGGTGAATCGTGATGATGACAACATTCACTTGGCCATACATCTCATCAGAGAGATACGGCATAAACATCAAGTTCAGAAACATCAGTGACACAGCGCCCCGCTCACAAGAGCGGGTAAACATGCCACGAACCAGACCAACGCACAAGCAGAATATAATCAAACACACAGCAAACCCACCCATAACCTCAAAACGGCAGGAATGGGCAGCATGAGAGGCCCTGAGGGGCAACTTCTCCAAGTGCTACTGATACAAGCTAAGTAATTAAATCATACACAAGCAACATGAACCAGAGGGAGGTCTTCCTCTAACCTCATCCACTTCCTCAGCCATCCCCATCCCCTAAAATCATGCACTTCCTCTCCATCAACATGAAACCAAAAACATGAGGGGGATCAAACAAACCACCAGGAGCTCCTAGATGAACATGAACAAGAAGCACCAGGAGCTCGTAGATCGACCGAATCCTAACCCTAGATCGATTGAATCCTAACCCTAGATCGACCAGGAGGGGGATCTACCGAACCCTAGAAGATCGAGGGGAGAGGGGAGAGGAGAGGGGTACCTATCGCTGTCGTCGATCGTTGATGATGTGGATGATGTAGCCACCGTCGCCGATGTAGTCACTGTCGTTGATGTAGTTGTAGCCGGGGCGGTCGATGTAGCCGTCGATGTAGCCGCCGTCGTCGAGGGGAGAGAGAAGGGTGGATTCGTCGTCGGGGAGGGCGGCGCACCGCGGTGTGGCGGCGCGGCGCGACGTTGTGGCGGGGCGGCACGGAGCAAGGGAGGGAGTGCTAGGGTTGTATGGTGTGGAATGGGGAAGGAAGGGGAAATTTTGGGAGGGTAGGGGAGGGGATCCCGCGTGTTAGTGGGAGAGGGAGTGGTGGGTCCCGCCTGGTAGTGGGAGAGGGAGTGGAGGGAAATTTTGGGAGAGGGAAATTTTGGTGGAAATTTTGTTGTGAGAGGGAAATTCTTTTGGGTTTGGGGGCAGAAAAATTAGGGTTTTTTGTAAACTTTGTAGAAATCATGGTTAAAATCATACCGAATAGCTCAAGAAAACACCGGTATTGCAACTTTAGTATTTTTGCTAGTTGGTAGGCCACATTTGATGATGTGACGTGGAGGTCTCCCATTTTTTGAATTTTTTTGAATATTTTATGGTGTTTTCAAAAACCGGCCGATTTCGTCGCGGCGGCCGTCCGTGGCTAGGGTTTGAGTCGTGCCAATTTGTTGTTGATTCTTTGATGAAATGCGTGTGATTTTTGGCAAAAAAAACAAGCAAGCTATGGAGGACCAGCAGTTCAAATTCCAACCGGTCCCAACTGAATCGGCCGAAGGTGGTCTGAATGGACGGGAGTAGCTACGAGGGTCAGAAATGCATGCTTTTGGGCGACCGTCCATAAAATAGGGTCTACTTTGAGATAGACATGGAATGGCGCCGTTTGGGGTGACCCTCCTTGTAGCCGCTTCACGAAAAACGCATGTCTTTAGCATTCAAAAAATGAAAAAAGGTTTTTTATGTTAAACAAGTTGGAACCTCGCTTTGGTAACATTGTTTTGCATCATAAGACGGAGGCATGCACCAAATTTGGGCATATTATCAAAAACCATTCAATGGATTCGGCCATATCATTGCTAGTTTGGCTTGAAAGCCATAAATCTTCGTTCAAGGTAGGTCGTTTTTTAGAACACTTTTTCAAGAAAACGCAGGTATTGCAATTTTAGTATTTTTGCTAGTTGGTAGGCCACATTTGATGATGTGACGTGGAGGTCTCCCATTTTTTTGAATTTTTTACGGTGTTTTCAAAAACCGGCCGATTTCGTCGCGGCGGCCGTCCGTGGCTAGGGCTTGAGTCATGACAATCTATTGTCGGTTCTTTGATGAAATGCCTACCTGTGAAGCTAAAAATGATTTTTGACAAAAATAACGGGCAAGCTATGGAGGACCCGCAGTTCAAATTCCAGCCGGTTCCAGCTGAATCGGCCGAAGGTGGTCTGAATGGCCGGGAGTAGCTACGAGGGTCGGAGATGCATGCTTTTTGGCGACCATCCATAAAATAGGGTCTACTTTGAGATAAACATGGAATGGCGCTGTTTGGGGTGACCCTCCTTGTAGCCGCTTCACGAAAAATGCATGTCTTTAGTTCAAAAAATGAAAAAACAGTTTTGTTGTTAAACAAGTTGGAACCTCGCTTTGGCATCATTGTTTGCCATCACAAGACGGAGGCATGCGCCAAATTTGGGCATATTATCAAAAACTATTCAACGGATGCGGCCATATCATTGCTAGTTTGGCTTGAAAGCCATGAATCTTCGTTCATGGTAGGTCGTTTTTTAGAACACTTTTTCAAGAAAACGGCGGTATTGCAAGTTTAATATTTTTGCTAGTTGGTAGGCCACATTTGATGATGTGACGCAGAGGTCTCCCATTTTTTGATATTTTTTTAATTTTTTACTGTGTTTTCAAAAACCAGTCGATTTCGTTGCGGCGGTCGTCTGTAGCTAGGGTTTGAGTCGTGCCAATCTGTTGTCGATTGTTTACAGAAAACCTTGTTTAGATGACACTGTCATACTTGAGCATTAAACTTATATTGTTTCATAATGTTGTTGATTCTTAATGAACAATCTTAACGAAAAAACATGTTTTTGACAATCACAAAATGAAACTTATATTGTTTCACACATGAGCATGCACAATGTCATCTTTCATCCATGAGCATGCACAAAATATCAATTCCCATCAATTACCAAACTGAATATTCATAATTAAGAAACTGAATATTCATACTTAAGCATCCATAAGCATGCACAAAACTCAAACTAAGCTTGGCATTGCCACTTAACATTCCCACTTGATTTCTTAACATCTTCACTCGTTCTTCTCCTTATTCTCATTCATCATCCTGATGCGCTCAGAGTGGCAAATGCCGACGCAGATGTACTCCTATACCACAATTGGCATGGTCCTGTCACCCAGCTGTGGAATCGTCGGTGCCACTACCATCGTGAGGTCATCGTTAGGCACCACCATCGCAAGGTCAGCGTCCGGCACCACAATCGCGAGGTCGTCGTCAGCCACCACCATAGCAAGGTCATCGTCAGCCACCACCATAGCAAGGTCGTCGTCAGCCAGAATAGGTTGCACCTCCCCGCTCTGCTCCTCGTCATCCCTGCTCTGCTCCTCGTCATCCCCGCTCAGCTCCTCGTCATCCCCGCTCTTCTCCTTGTCATCCCCGCTGTTGCTCCCATTGCCTGGCCAAATGCAACAAAGTGTGAACATGGTGTTGTCATCGTGCTGGTAGAGGAAGTCAAAAGGACAGGAAGAAGAGAGGCAGAGAGCTTACTGGCATCGTCGTCGTGCTGGTAGTACATGCAGCACATGGTGTTGTCGAACATCTTCATGGTGAACATGGTGTCGCCGTCATAGCGGAAGACAAGGAAGTGCCCGAGCTGCAGCTCATGGGTGCCGGCGAAATGCTCCCAGCCGGGCCCGAAGTACATGTGGCCTTCGCCGTCGAACACCACCACCACATCCCACAGCCTGCGACGCCCGCTATCGGCCTCCTGCAGCTTCACTTTGCGGGGCTCACGGTCGGCGAGCATCTTCGCAAACTTGTCATGCAGCCTCTGCAGTGAGGGTCAAGTAGTGGTTAATTGTGCCAATCAAGCACTAGACAGCAGAGTGATGATAAAAAAATGAGTGATGATAAATATACCTTCCTACTGCAAGATTTCTCAATTACGATCTCGAAGAACTCGAAACCTGCGAAACCAGCCATCTCACTTCTCTGAAAAGTAGCATTGTAAATTAAACAACATGATTGTACATAAATAGGAAACAAGAACTTCAAAACAGTAGAATATTTACTACATGTGTTTGCCAGGGCCTCAATTTTGAATACTAGTATAAATGGCAATGGCCTCAATTTGCTCCTACTCTATCTTGGCACAGGGGCAACGAGTAGAAGAAGAACATCAACATCAACAGCACCCATCAATATTTCTGATGGCAAAAACATCAACAAACACACAGACTTGAGCATGTGCACTCATAAATGTAATGTTTCTTGGCCACTAAGCTGGAGAAGAATGTAATGTTTCCATACTTGATCATGTTCAGTTTAAAAGAATATAAACAAGCAAGAATGCATGCATGCATATGAAAAGTTGGCATCTACTGCTGCTACTGCTCTGCCCATGTTCATGCAGGTCACTACACCTGCATATGCATGAAGCCCACTGCAGCACAAGACTTGACAACAAGAATAACCACAACTAGTAACAAAAGCAACACTCCTCATCAGTTACATTCAGTTAATTACACAGCAACAACAACAGAATTCCTGTCAGCACTCCTCATCAGTTACATTCAGTTAATTACATAGCAACAGCAACAGGATTGTTGTATGCATGCTATGTTAATTGTTGTCAGCAGTCTGGCAACAGCAACAACATATTCACCACAGAATTCAACAGCAACAGAATTCAGTTAATTCAGTTAATTAACCACGGAATTCAACAGCAACAGAACAACATGTCTACCACACTATCTACCATAGAATTCAGTTAATTACACTGTCAGAAGTCTACCAGTTAATTGCTGTCAGGTGACTATCAACAGCAACAGCATAGTATCTAACAGCAATTCAACCACACTAGATCCACCAACAGATCATACTAAATCAACCAAGAACAATATGCCTAAATCCACCAAGAACAACTAGATGCCTAGTATGCATAACAAACCCTAGATTCTCAAACCCTAGAGCAGAAGAGAAAGGAGAGAGGATATGAAGCGGATGGCTTACCTACGCCGGAGTCCGAGGAGAAGTGGTCGCCGGCGGCGCAGGGCAAGCCACACGGGAGGCGTCGGACCAGCAGAGGCGCCGGGGAGGAGAAGGGGAGTCTGTCGCCATCACCTAAAATAGCACAAAAATTGTATTAACAAACACCCTAATCCAATCCTAGTCAAACCCTAATCCGGCGGCAAGAACCCTAATAAAATCAATGGAATCACCCTAATTTATCATAACAGTAGATAGGAAGAGGAAGAGGAAGAAGCCGGCGGATTCATACTTCAGGAGAGTCAGCAATGGAGAGAAAGGAAGGAGCCGGCGGCGGTGGTGGGAGAGGAAGAAGCCAGTGGTGGCGGAGAGGTGGATCCGGTCGAGTGGAGAGGAGGAGTGGAGAGGGGGAGTGGGGAAAAGAGTGGAGAGGAGGAGCGGGCCCAATTGTCAGCGAGTGGTTTGATATATTGAAAAGGGTGGGCATAGAGTACAAAACCAACAACCTCTTCCTAGCCCAGTGGTATTAACCAAGTGAAAGAAGCGCACGGTCGTGGCTTCAAGCCCCCGCTCGCGCATATTTTTTGGCCGCGCACCAATGTTTTCTGGGGAGTGGGTCGAGTGGGTAGAGTAGCAAACTGGCCCACTTGTTAGCGAGTGGGTCGAGTGGCCCACTTGTCAGCGAGGTATGAGTTGAATAATTGTCTGGTTTAACTATTTGAAAAGAGATGGCATAGATTAGAAGACCAGTAGCCTCTTCCTAGCCCAGTGGTAGAAACACAGTGAAAAGAGCGCACGATCGTGGGTTCGAGTCCGTGCTCGCGCATATTTTTTTGCTCACAGTGAAATGATGCAAAATTCAGTTACATCTTCTGTCCAAAATAGCTCTGACCAAAACATCTTCAGTTCAACAAAACATGAATTAAATAGTTCTGAAACTTGAACTAAACATCTTCAGTTCAAAACTACTAAATGATCACAAAAACAACATCTTCTGTCTGATCATTTTGCAATCTTTTGCATTACAAGGCAACATTTTGACAACATTACAAGACAACATTACTACACAGTCTCATGATCAGGATCAGGAACAGGAACACCAAAACTTCATTTTGCCTCTTCATTTTGTATCTTCAACCATCATCTACCTCTCCATCACTACACAGTCTCATGCATTTTGGGACCTAGACAATTTTAGTACAAAAACTACATCAGGATCACATCAATAACAACTGCCAAGGAGACAAAATAGCATTAGCTCACCAAGGAGACCAAATTTACCTTCGGTACTCATCATCGTCGATACAAAAACAAGGAAATCTATGCCAACTCCTATTTTTCTCATCATCACTACAATATTGCAGCATAGTATGATCAGTCCTGTTTTCCTCATCCTCGCTCTCATGTCCATCCGCTACCACCTTTCTTCTTTTCTTGATGCCTTCAACTGTTGCAGCATGAACGATCACACATTCCCGGTCCCTTCGCACTCTCCTTTCCACCGGAACTTCCATAGAGTCATTATCATCTTGCAACGGAACTTCCATAGAGTCATCATCTTGGTATGTTAGTCCACCATAACCAGGGCCCTTTTCCACTTCAGTTTCAGTCACACTCCACAAGTGTATGTGCTCAAAGTTTTGCACAACTCGCAAGTTTCCGTGCAAAAGAGTGTCTGGCAGATAAAACACCATTGTTGCTTGTGTTGTTAGAATAAAGGGATCACTCTTATACCAACACCTTGCAGTGTTGATGCTTTTGAAGTGCCCATCATATTTGACAAAAAGAGTCTCTCTTCTTTTTGCTACCAAGCTCAAACCAGTCACAGTGAAATAAGACAACCGAGCGATGGATGCCTCCACTAGAGTTGTACTGTAACTCTACAATTCTTCTCAACTGACCATAGAAGTCAATGATCTCACGATCATGTGACCCCTCAGTGACGATTACACTATTTTGTGTCTTCCTTTTTTCCTCGTGGTCAACGGTGTGTTACCAGACACCGTCAGCAATGCATGTTGAATACACTCTCACTCGCTTATCTAGTAAGCATGCCAAAGCAAATAGATCATCACTGACCTTCTTCTCCTCATGCAACTTTCCAATCTGCACAAATAAACCATTTAGCAAACAATGGTATTTAACAATTGGTGAATAACACAAAAAACATCAATCAGGTGGCTAAAGATCTCACATGATTCTTAAAACAATTAGCAAACCCCTTGGCAACCCTTTTATCAACATTGATCTTGCTTTCTTCCTAATTTAACTCTTCCTTGCATTTCCTTCAATGCAAACAAAACATGTGAATTAAAACATTAGGATGGTGCCAACTCAAGCAAAAAAATATAATGAGTGCACAAGATATAACGTACTCGATATATGGTAGAACCTCGGCGCAATTGCTGAGCACATACAAAACCATCTTGTCATACTCATCACCAGCCTCCAAGTATTGTGAGGCTCCAAGAAAGTTCACACCACGGTTGAAAACAGAGACATCACCACTTTGCAAATCAGACCGCTCTCTATTTCTGCCCGGCCGGTTCCATCTTGTTTCCACATCGCCAAAGTATCTAGAGAAAAAAAGTCAAGCACTTGTCAACGACATATGCTTCAGCAATAGAACCTTCAGGTCTTGCCATGTTTCACACATAACGCTTACAAGTAACCAGCCTTCTTTCGATTGGGTACATCCAACAGTATTGCACAGGGCTAAGCATTGCCTCTTTTGGTAAGTGCACCGCCAAATGGACCATCACGGTGAAGGAAGCTAGAGGGAAAATCTTCTCGAGCTTGCAAAGAATAATTGGGATTTCGTTTTCAAGTCTTTCCAGGACAGTTAACTTGAGTGTTTTGCAGCGCAGTTCTCTAAAGAAATTTCCCAGCTCAGCAACCGCTTCATATATATCCTTGTCCATGATTCCTCGGAGGCCCGCCGGTAAAATCCTTTGGAGGAGGATGTGGCAATCATGGGTTTTCAGTACTGAAAGCTTGAATCCATCAGAAGTAACACACTTTGCTAGGTTAGCAGCATAACCATCTGGAAATTTCACTGCTCTTAGGAATTCACAGAATGCAAGCTTTTGTTCTTTACTCATTGTATACCATGCTCGTGGCATTTCAAATGAATCTTCATCTTCGTTGTGCTATAGATGCAAATCTTCTCTTATGCCCATGTCCTCCAAATCAAGCCTAGAACTAACCGTGTCCTTTGTCTTCCCTTCAATGTTCAGAAATGTCCCTAGCAGATTCTCGCATATGTTTTTCTCAATGTGCATTACATCGAGATTATGCCTTAATTTTAGATCATCCTAGTATGGTAGGTCCCACAAACAAGACCTCCGGTCCCAACATTGACCTTCCTCACGCTTTCTTTTCTTCGCAAGCTTTCCTGGTCTCACATCTTTCACCTTTTCAAGTTGCTGCTCCAGCTCTTCTTTAGTGAATTCAGCTGGCTTGTCACGGGTTTCATTCTCACCATTAAAATATTTGCTTCTTCGCCAGTGATGGTTTCGGGGAAGAAAGCGGCGGTGCCCAGTATAGGAGATCTTGCTCCTTTTTCTCTTTGAGCAAGGGTCTTTCTCACAATGGAAACATGCCTTATAACCCGCTGTGATCCTCCCAGACAGAGTGTGCAGAGCCGGGAAATCATGGATGGACCATATGATTGCAACACGTAGATTGAACTTTTCTTCCGGACTCAAGGCATCGTATGTAGGTACAATAGTCCAGAGCTGGAGCAGTTCTTCTATGAGGGGCTCCATAAAGACATCAAAATCCTTTCCTGGAGACTCTGGACCCGGGATAAGCTATGACATCATGAAGTTGGACTGATCCATGCATGCCCATGGTGGCAGGTTGTACGGCACCACAAAAACTGGCCACATGCTATAAGACGTGCTCATGTTCCCAAACGGATTAAACCCATCTGTGGCAATGCCAAGTTTTATGTTCCTTGGATCTGCAGCAAAATCTACATGTATATGGTCAAACTCTTTCCATGCCTCTCCGTCCGCTGGATGGCTCAGCTCATTGTCCACAGGTTGCTTACCTCACGCGATGATTTCTTCGAGATGAACATCCGCTGCAGCCTTGGTATCAATGGAAAGTGCCTCGGTACCTTCTCTGGTATTGACTTCTTCCCATCAGCATCTTTCCACCGAGAGGCATTGCATTTTGGACAGTTGTCATGCTTTGCTAAATCCTTCCAAAACAAGACACGGTTATTTGGGAACACATGTATTTACACATAACCTAACACCAGCCTGTGGATTATGCTCAATGCTTCATCATAAGATCTGGGAACACAACTATTAGGGAATTGCAAGGTAAAAAGGCGGAGTATTGCGTTGAATGCAGCATTGCTAATCTGGTAGAAAGACTTGATGTGGAGTAACTTCACGGTGGAGGTAAATCTTGAAAATTTACCCCCTTCATGAGTTGCGCGCTTCGCCTCCTCTAACACCTTAGAAAACAACGAGTTATATCCATCAGCGCGATCTTCAGCATCGTACAAATCCTTCAATAGGCCAAGAATCCTATCATCTTCATGCCCATCCTCTTCCTCCAAACCAACATTATCTCGCAAAACCTTTTCCATGAAATCAATGCCAGCATCACCACCACCCATCATATGAGGGGCCTCTGTATCAGCTTCAAAATGTTGAGGTTGTCTGTCTAAAGGTTCTCCATGATATATCCATCTATCATATGTGCTGGACATCCCATTAAGAAGCAGATGATCTTCCACTCTTCCTTGAGCCATTCTTGAATGGTTGAGGCATTCGCAGCATGGGCAAAGAATGTGAGCATTGTTGGCAAAATTTGCCTGAACAAATGCCATGAAATCATCAACTCCTTTAATATGTTCTTTCGAAAACTATCGAACTCCTTTTCTAATCCAGCTTCTGTCCATCTGCCAAAGACAACGAATTGTTGCAACTTAGCAAATCAATCTAAGTGCATCAACATTAATTTATGAAAATGGATGGAAGTAATGGCACCCAACTTTATATGCTAACTCCCTAACCACAACATTCAGCTATTTCCAATTTCTCACTACTTTAGTCCAGTTCACATGGTTTAGTGATTTCACATGGTAGAAATAAAAAGCAGTTCGTAGGAATTACAGATTTCACATGGGAGAAAAGAAAAGCTAACAAAAACCTACTGGTTCACAAAAAACGGAGGTGGTTTACAAAGAACTACTGTGGTTAAACCACCAACAATAACAACATATGCTGCCACAAAGAACTATTGTGGTTAAACACCAACAATAACAACACTTCAAATTTACATGAATGACATTTCCTGATTGCATCAAATCTACATCAATGAGATTTTTCCTAGTTTCCATCAAGTCTACATCAATATTGATGTTCTTTAACATATTTGAGGCTGAAATTTCAGAGGTGTAACATCAAATCTACATCAACTCCCTTCATATTTTCCAAGTTTACATCAAATCTAAATAAACCTTAGGCTTGAACTTCAGAGGTGCGGATTATGACATCCACAAAACATTATGACATCCACGAAACTAGTTACATTGTCCAATGCTCACAAATTCAGATTAGACAAATTCAGTTTAGGAGCAAAGTTCAAAGTTCTGGAAAGTCCAAAGTTCTCTACATACCTATGATCAGATCAAACAAATTAAGTCCTATCAGTTCTCCACACAAACATTTCCTAGGATTCAAACAAAGTTCTCCCCTGCCCCTCAGCTAGTGTTGTAACAAGATCAGCATGAGAGGAGAGGGGTGCATACTGGGAGGTGTGTTCATCCCCTACCCCTCAGCTAATAAGATAATAAAACTCAAATTATCTCTCTCTTTCTCCCCTGCCCCTCAGTAGCATGCGCAACATAGGCTAGTGTTCATCAGCAGGCGCAACACAGGCAAATCTGAGGCGTGGGGGAGAGGAGGGGTGCATACGTGGGCGAGGTCTGCTTGCAGCGGAAGTGACTCCCCCATGCTCGGTGGTAGCGAGTCCCCCATGCATTGGCGAGGCAAGCGGCAAGGTCACCATTCATGTCATGGGCGAGGCGAGCGGCGAGGTCGCCATTCTTGTTGTGGTTGAGGCGAGCGGCCCCGGCAACACCACCGCCGGTCGCCGCCCCCGCCCCTGCCGGTTGCTTCCGCTGTAGGCACACGCCCTCTCCCCCGCTATCGCCTCCGCCATCGCCCGGCGCCACCTGGTCAGAAGACCTAGAAAAACGCCCGCCGCCACCTGGTCGTTAGACCTAGAGAAAACGCTAAGTGTTGCTCTGTTCGATGCCACCTAGTCGGAAGGACCCACTTGTCAATGATACGAGAGAGCCGTAGTTTTATATAATGTATAAACAAATTCCCATACATGAGCAACTATCCCTCTCTAGCCCAGCGGTAGCGAGCGAGCGAATCAAGCACGAGGTCATGGGTTCGAGTCCTGCCTCACGCATCTTTTTTGGGCGAATTAAGCTCTCGGGCACGCCTGTCAAATGGGTCCCGCCTGTCAGTGTGTGCCCCGCCTTTCTGTTGAATATTAACATTTAAGCAAAAATGTCACCTAGACAGTGACACATAAGAGAGGTTGCTGAGGTGGCTGCCTAATCATGCTAATGCATTCAAAATAAAGGGTAGTGACCATTTTATATTGGTCGTTATCAGCTAGACATGAGGCAGTGGACAGTGCTGCCAGCTTTACGACCATTTCCTCTAATGAAATTATGACCTTTTTGACCAAAATGGTCGTTATAGTTTAGGGTTTGCAGCCCCCCAGACAGCTTTTGACCAATTGGTCTAAATTGGTCATAAATTAATGACCAATTCTTCCAGGGTCACTAACAAAAGGTCACTAGTTGACATATTTCTTGTAGTGTTACGCCATTGATTTGTCTCCGTCAAAACAATTATCAGAAAAGTTGTACTGATAATACACGTATGGAGTTTAATAAGGTCATTATAAATAGGTGATATAAGTAAAGAATTTTAATGCATGTGAAACAGGTTATTCATAAGGTAGCTATGAATACTTCTTGTGAAAAAGCCTGTGTGACAATTCGGTCATAGTTCGCTCTGAGCCCTCCCCCTCCCCTCCGAGCGCCACAGGCCACACCGGCGGCGGCGGCCGCCTGCCCGCCACGGGTTGTGGCTACACCGCGCGGGATGGGTCCGCCGCGCTCGCCTCGCTCAAGCGCTAGTGGTAGCCCCAGGGCTTTCCCCCTAGATCCTGCGGCTCGTCGGTGGCTCCGGATCTGCATCGGCCTCCTGCTATCTCTCCCCAAGATCCGGTGCCCATTACCCGACTGCTCCTTCGAGGCGAGGGATCCGGCTATCCTCCATCTCCTGGCACCGGTGACCAGTCCGCCTTGCCTCTTCAGGACCGGCCAAGGCTTAAATCGATAGTAGTTGGGCCGGCCTCAGACATCAATGCCCCCTCCCAGGATTTGGGCGAGGGATGGACGGCGGTCTCTTCCCGGAAAATCCAGCAAGCAAGCCCGGATCTGCAGGAAAATAGACCGCGCCGGCAAAGCCATGCTTCGGACCGGCATCGTGGCTTCAATGCGGATCCCGACCGCACTACCTTCTTAAGCCACTTCAAAGGGAAGTGCTTTCGCTACCTCAGCAAGCTTCATTGGCGTAGAGATTGCCGTGACCCGCTCTATTGCATCATCTATGAGCGCCCTGGGCATTTTGGTAGGGAGTGCCCGCAGAACCCCAAGAACGGCAACGGTGGTCGTGCAGTAGATAGGCTAGGCCCCCTCCATCAGCGTGCGCCAGTGCACCAGCGCATCCACTTCCCCTCGCCGCCAGTCCTGACGCCGCCCATGGAGCGCCAGATCCACCCCCACATCGATCCCTCGTGCCGTCCAAGGAACAGCTGCAAGGTGGTCCTCTCCACCCCGGCTCTGGAGCATTAGGTGGCCCTGCGGTGTCAGGCGGTCATGCTCACCGCGGTCGGGCAGGCCTAGGCGCACGCGATGAGCGCCATGGCGGTGGGCCGCTAGCTGGAGTCGCAGATGCGCATCCCGCCTCACCAGCTACGCATCACACGCCACCACCCGGAAGATTTCTTCATCGTCTTCGACCTGCCTGTGACAGCCTGGTTTTTGCCCTCTCTTCTTTGCCTGGTTTTTAGTTGGTTTGAATTTGAGTTTGGAGTTTTTGAACCTTTCATTTGGACTTAACCACTTGGGTACCCCTTGACTTTCACCCAAGTGCTTCAACTCCCTCTCAAACCATCACTACATCTCTGGTTCACCTCATAATATCATTTGGAATATTTTTCTTTAATGAAAAATATTCATTTTCCCCTCCAAAACCCTAGCTAGTTCAATGTGCTCCAAAGCAACCATAATTTTTCTTGCCCATAAAATCCTGAGAAAAATCCCAATTATTCTTTGAACCCTAGGGAACCTTTCTGAGAAAAAATATTTCATCACTCTTTGGAATATTTTGGCTACAGAAAATATTTTCATTTCTGGACAGAAATGGTAGTTTCTACAGCAACTACCATTTTACTAGCTCCATTGTAGCTGGTTTTTCTTGTGCATCTTCACCTTAGTAAGTGTTGGCTAGCCTCTAAAGCCCAGCCCTCAACTCCCTGTGGTTTGACCATAGTAAACCTCCAAAGTTACTGTCCAGAAACTTACCTGGAGTGTAAACTCATTACTACTGCACCTGGAACCCAACCCAATCGTAGTAACACTCAAAACTACCACAGACTACATGCCAGACATGAAGTTTGCGCTTAGGTTGGCCTGATGCCATAGTTCACGCGGTGACCGCGTTCTTCCAGGTGTGATGGCAAGCAAAACATGCGCTCCGAGTCCCACCGAGCGCTCTGTTGCGCGCGTGCTAGCTGCCCAGCCTACCCGAGCGTGCTAAACCATGCCACCAACACCGTCTCCACTCACTTAACTACGCCCTAGCACTCGCCGACGCCAGAGCTCGCCGTAGCGGGCACGGGCATGGTCTGGCCAACGCCACAGTGCACGGCGCACTGTGCTCGTCGTCTTCCTCTCGCCCATGTGCTCGTCCGCGCTCGCCAACAGTCCCCGCGTGAGCTACGTCTTCTTCCCCCTCTCTCTCTAACGTCGTTCGTCCCCGGGCGCCATGGATAGGTGTCCTCTGGCGGAACCCGAACACCCCCTTGCCGCTCGCCTATAAATACGGCCATCCCCAGCCTCCTCGAGCACCCCACTCCACTCCCACACATTCCACAAGCTAGTAGATAGCCGTAGCACGGCCGGGCAGGCCACGGGCCGCCGTCCCCGAGCTTGAGCTCGCCGGCGATCCCCTCGGGTCGTCCCCGCAGCTCCAGCCCCTCCCAGGCCAGGGCAACCCTTCCAGGGCCTCCACCACTCTTCGGTGGTGCCGTTCCGTCTGGTTGGAGCCCCTGGAGTCGCCCATAGCCATCGTCATCTTCGTCTGCGGCGACCGCTGCCCTCTGCTTCTGCTGGATAGGCTGTTTCCAGCGCCGTCCGACCACCCCTAGTCATCCTACGGGTACGGGCATGTGCGCCTTCGTCTTCTCTCTCGATCCCTCTCGTTTTGGCCCAAGAGCCCTTCCCGCCGGCATGCGCTCCGGTGAAGCCTCGCCGCCCCTTGTTTCCCCCTCACCCTCCTCCTCACCTGACTAGCGGGGC
>NC_041391.1:256960453-256987720 GCF_002162155.2 Triticum dicoccoides
GGCAGTCTGTTTAATTTTAATGCAAAATTCATTTAAATCTAGAGAGCTTCAAACAGCCACAACTTTTTATCTGTAAGTCCAAATGCATTGATTCTTTTTGCATTGTGTTCTTTGTCCAAAAATCTAGCAGCTCACAAAAGTTGGGATTTTTACCTGCTATGTAGATTTTCTGGTGAATTTCAGAAGGTTTCTTGATGATTTCTTTTTGTGTTTTTATTTATTTTCAGAAGAGCAGGCTTGTCTTGAGGATCACCAGGAGGCTTGTGAACCTCGTCTGCACTAAGGCAAGCCACAGCAACATTTTCATCGTGCCACTTCAATATTTGTGATTTTCTACTTGAACAAATGATTATTCATGCATTTAAATTATTAATATGTTAATTATATTCTGTTAGATGCTTGTTATAGTAAATATGCTTGATTTACAGAAAGTTTGAAGTAACCTTAGTTGGTAAACTAACAATGATTTAGTTATCGTGTGGTGAAAGATAATATGGTTATTGTCACACCCTAGCTAGTCATGCATCAGAGTGTGTGCATCATGTTTAAAATTCCATTTAATTCTGAAATGGGGATTTGTGAAACCCTCAGAATCATTTTTGAAAAATGACCCAAATAAAAATCTCTCCAAAAGGGTCCAAGAAAATGCTCATGTTGCTCTCTGAAAATATTGGACAGAGATAAAAATCAAACCAATATTTTTAAGAGTTCATAGGTATTTATTTTGGGCATTTGGAATTAATGCATAAATATTTGCATTGGAAATATATTAGTTATATATATTAATATATGTCCAAAAATTATGCCACGTGTTGGGGAGCTCTGGAATAATATATCTAGCTCCTGCAAAAATTGGCATAAGGTTATAAAATGGTTTAATATTTTATTTAAATCAAAACAAATGTCAGAAATTAGAAAACAGAAATAAATAAAAGGGAGAAGCTTACCTGGGGCTCCTCCCTGTGCAGCCCAGCCAGCTGGCCGGCCCAGCCAGCAGGCGGCCCAGCCCGTCTCCCTCCTCTGTCGTCTTCGTCCCGACAGAGGGAGGGGAGTGTGCCTGGCGCGCGCGCGCGCCACCGCGCCACGCCACCTGCTCGCCTACCTGCCTGCCCTCCCCTCCTCGTCTGGATGGCCTGGAACGACGCCACGCCATCCCCCGTTCTCTCTCACTCTCCCTCGGTGCTTCCCCTCCTCTCCCTCGCTCTCTCTCTCACGGTCGAACACCACCATCGCCGCCGTTCGCCATAGCAGCCGTCACCGGCCACCCCTCGCCCCTCCGCTGAGCTCAGGAGCTCCACCGCGACCCCCTCTTCCTCCCCACCAAGCCAAGCCCCTCCGGAAGCCCTGCATCGCCGCCCACGTCGCCGTTCCCCTCCACGGCCACCGGAGATCGTCGCCGTCGATTCGAGAGCTACCGGACGTCCCCGAGCCCGCTAACCATCCATGCAGCTCCGCGGTGAGCTGCTGACCCGATTCCCCCTTGCCCCGTCGTCCCTAGCATCCTGTAGTTGTCGTCCCTTTGAGCTCCGAAGCTCACCGCCGCCGTGCCTCGTCGCTGCCGTGGCTGGAGCCATTGTAGCTCAAAGCCGAGCACACCATCGTGCTCCACACCTCACCAGGAGCACGTAGCACGCACCAACGCCTCCCCTAGCGCCTTGCGTCGCCTAACCCACCGTTGGCCGAACTCCGGCCGCCGCTCACGAGCTCGCCGTCGTCGGTACCGGCCACCTCAGGCACGGCCACCACCACCGTTCGACGCGCGGGAGCAAGGGCTCTCCAACGAGCCCAAGCACGGCCTCGCCCGTGCCCTGTAGCGTGTTTCCGCATCGCGCCGCCGTCTCGGGCCTCGCCGGCGTCATGTCGCCGGTGGGGTTAACCTGTTTGACCTGGGGTTTGACCCCCCCAGGGTCACTGACGCGTGGGCCCCGTCGGCCAGGTGGTCAGATTAGTGCTAATCACTGTTAGTTAACCCCCTGACACTGACCAGTGGACCCCAGCGCCACTAATTCCTGTCACTGTTAAACCCCCCTGTCACTGACGTGTGAATCCCACACGTCAGGTTTGACCCCAGCCAGCCGCAGTTGACCGCTGACGTCATGCTGACGTCATGCTGGCGCAATATATATATTTCTGGATTTAATTTAAATCAGGAAATTCCAGAATATTATTTAAACTTCAAAAATTCATAACTTTTATTCTGTAACTCCAAATTAGACAAATTATATATGAAAAATGATCAGAAAAATCCAATCTATCCATCTGTACTATTTTCATGCATGATCAAACAAGTTAAATTGATGTTTTAAGCAGAATAAGGAAAAGCACTCTAAAAGGCCATGTTTGAGTTTGAAATTTGAATCTTTGATTCAAATTTGTTCAAACCCTTCTGGTTTTAGTTGAATTAGCCCAACACATTCCTATTGCCATGTTTCATGCATGCATCATATTGTTGCACATTGTTTGGTGATGGTTGTGTATCGGTGTCCTTTACGACAGGTTCTGCCTCCGAGGAGTACCGTGATTACCCTAACGAAGAACCGTACCAGTGCATCGAACCATCAGGCAAGCAACCAACCATTTGATCATATCGATACAATCCCATGTTCTCGCTCCTGCTCTCTTTTACTGCATTAATACAACGCGTTTCAAACTGCTGTGTGCTACGGTAGTTGAACCCATTTCCTCTGCATGACCTGTCATTGCCACAGTAACTAGATGAAACCCACTAGCATGTGTAGGAGTTGTATGAGCCATATGTATGTGTTGTTCCTACCTTGCTATGCCTGCTATGCTTAGAGTCGTGTCAGGTCTGGTTCATCTGGGTGATGGACTAGAGTGAAATGATTATGTCGGTAATGAGAGTGGTGTGGTGAACACGATTTGGTAAAGGTATCGATGAGAGGCCATGTAGGAGTACATGGTGGGTTGTTTCATTGAAGCCGACCTTAAGCACTGAGATCTGTATGTGTGATTTAAGATACATCTACTACCATGCATTGGGCCCGAAACCAATGGACCCTCTCGGCTTCTTATTCACCCTAGTTCTCCGTCCAGGAGTTGCAAGTAGTTTCTGGTGTTTGTAGCCTACTGGAGGCCGTGGACAACGCTGACCATAGGGGTGGGCTGTGATGCGGTAGGTACGTGGCCGGGTGTACCGAATACCCGTTAGGTATCTCGGGAACCCTGTTCACATCGTTCGGGGCCGTATGGGAAACCTCGGCCCGACTCCCTGCGGATGGAACCTGAATAGGCGATAAACCTGGACTGGAGGCTTAGGTGATTAGGTAGGTCGTGGCCGACACCCACGTTGGGCTTCCGCTTGAAGGTTGCCGAGTACACGTCGTGTAAACGACGGTAAGTGGTGAGAGCGTGTATGAAGAAGTACACCCCTGCAGGGTTATCATAATCTATTCGAATAGCCGCATCCGCGGTAAAGGACTACTTGGTTGCCTATACAGTTCATAGACAAGTAAATGGAAACTGCTAAAAGCCTCAAGATAAGTGTGAGTGCCGAGGATGGCTCTTCCGTAGGAAGACGGAGGCGGATCCTCGGTAGTGTATTGAAGTGGTGAGTAGTGGACTCGTGTGCGCAAAACCATTTCAAGTTGGAGTATCGTAGGATAGTCTAGCCAAGAGTCAAAGCTGGCTTGCTGCAATAACTCCACCAACCCTTCTTGATAATATGCATGTATGTAGGATCTGATGTAAGTCTTGCTGAGTACCTTTGTACTCATGTTGCTATAATTTACATTTTTACAGAAGACACTGCAACCCCTTCTGATGGGTTCTATGTAGACTTTGACATCAACGAGTAGGCTAAAGGCCCAGGTGGTGACCCTGAGCTTGTGAAGGACCACGTAGTATAGCTAGGCTTTCCAAGCCTCTTTTATTTTACTAGTTGTCTGTACTCAGACAAGTTACTTCCGCTGCTGGTTTGTATGACTGTATGACTTGTATGTTGGGTCGTGAGACCCGTACCTTTGTGTATGTTATGTATGGCTCCCTGAGCCTTAAATAAAGTACTTATGTCGTAGAGTCATGTTGTGATGCTTCGTTGTATTTGCACATATCGAGCATATTGTGTGTATGATTGAAATGCTTGGTATGTGTGGGATCTGACTACCTAGTTGTTTATCTTTAGTAGCCTCTCTTACCGGGAAATGTCTCCTAGTGTTACCGCTGAGCCATGGTAGCTTGCTACTGCTCTGGAACACTTAGGTTGGCCGGCATGTGTCCTTCTTCGTTCCTGTGTCTGTCCCTTCGGGGAAATGTCACGCATTGAGTACCGGAGTCCTGTTAGCCCGCTACAGCCCGGTTTACCGGAGTCCTGCTAGCCCAGTGCTACAGCCCGGACCCACTTGCTGATGACCGACACGTTCGAAGCTGGGTCATGGATGCCTGTCCCTGTAAGTCTGTGCCACTTTGGGTTTACGACTAGTCATGTCAGCCCGGGCTCCTTATCATATGGATGCTAGCGACACTATCATATACGTGAGCCAAAAGGCGCAAACGGTCCCGGGCAAAGGTAAGGCGACACCCGTGGGGATACCGTGCGTGAGGCCGCAAAGTGATATGAGGTGTTACCGGCTAGATCAATGTGACATCGAGTCGGGGTCCTGACAGCGTTGGCATCAGAGCCGGACTGCCTGTAGGTTCTCCAAGCCAAACTGGTCGATGTTGAGTCTAGAAATTCTTTAGTGATATGTAGGGGAATTGTTTGTGGGTTGGTACGTAAGGCTCTTTTTACTCCTTTATCTTATGACATTCTGATCTGAGTCAGTCCATTCTTCCACCGTTGTTAAGGAATTAGGACCTATTCTCTCTATCAGGATCACGTGTTACTAATCAGTAGTACCTTATAGGTATGATGAATACAAGTCTAGTTCAGCTCTTCTACCATATTATGTTGTTAGGATGGTCTCAGAACTTTGATATGATGATGTTGAGTGTGTACGAAATCCCTTGTCAAATGTCTCAAAATCCTTCTTGAGCATTTACAGCTGTTATGCTGCCGAAATTTTGCTAGAAATTCTAATGCCTTTGCATTATGATTGTGCTTTCAGATGGCCACTCGCGACCTCAATCAAGTGGTTCGCCTGACTCGATGCCTAGATGTACCCGGCCATACTGCCAAGTTGGTCAGGGTAATGACTGAGGCTGGATACCGCTGGTATCCTGAGTACACGGTCGAAGAGCAATTCCGAGACTTTAATCAAAGCCATTATCTCTGCACTGTCAGGATATTTCCATCTTATCCTGGATCCACCGAGCCCCTTCACTGCTCCTATGGACTCGGGGTTACCATTGAGATGGCTGTGCAGGACGCCGCCTACTCTATGATGACCATCATGCGAGTCAGATCTGGACTATTTCGGGACTCTGATTTCCGGTATATGCCAGGATCACTTCCGGGAGCACAAGGGTATCTCCAGGCTATCTATGCTGACCCCACCCAGGAGGATTCACGGACTCGCACCACTGCTGAGATGCTCGAGGATAAGGACCGTGAAAATCGGGCCTTGAGGTTAGAGCTTTTCAATACCCGTGCTGACCATTGGGCCACATTCACTCGGTTCGCACCGGCGGTGCAAGCTGGATATTCGGATATGCGCGATCTCTATCCTGTGAGATCTGCTCTGCCAGACGTGATGGGTTGGCGTGATGTAGGAGGCATCACCCCACCTCGCGGTCCCCGCAGGCCACCGTCTTTTGGTCCAAGACCTCATCCTAGCCCCTATGGTCCACAAGCTCCGCGAGATCGTCTGTTTCCGGATGATCATGTTGAGCTTCCAGGCTATGGAGGTGACTTCTACGAGGACTACTACGGATCGGTCTGAGTTAGTGGTAGTATCACTAGTTCGCACTAGGTGTGTCGTCTATCGTCCCGCGTGACTCGTGGGATATGACCTAGTTTGTACTCTTTCCGGAGGTGTAGAAAAATAATGTATAGGAGCTTGGGATGCCTCCGATGAGATGTAATCCTCTTTTCACCGTAATAGTACTTTGTTTGGTCTTGTACTAAACCATGTATGGTGTGTATGACGATGGAATAAAAGAAGCAGTTTCTGTATCTACCATGTCATACGGATGATCATCTTGCATTCCGAGTTATTCCCTACATTTTGTATCCTATGTCAGAATTTTATCATCCTGACTAAATCATTGTCTTGTTTACCTAGGATGGTCAACACGCGCACTAACCCTGCTCCTCAAGAGCAGGCCGAAGGCAGTGAAGTCAGGGATGCAAATCTGCCCCATCCTCCTTCCCTAGCCGAGGTTATGATGGAAGCTGAGAGAAACAAGCGGGAGACCAACCGTTTGTTGGAGCGTATTGAACAGAACACGGCACACCATCAGAGGACTAACGTGGTGTCACTCAGTGATTTTATCAAATTACATCCACCCACGTTCCACCAGTCCATCGAGCCTCTCGACGCTGATGACTGGCTTCGCAGTATCGCTCACAAACTGCGTTCCGCGCTGGTAGCGGAGGCTGACAAGGTCACCTTTGCTGCATATCATCTTGAAGGCCCCGCCAGTCTATGGTGGGAGAATTATGGAGCTATGCGCCCAGCGGGCCATGTCACTACTTGGGCTGAATTCAGCGAGGCTTTCCGTGAACATCACATTCCGGAGGGTCTCATGGACCGTAAACGTGAGGAATTTTGCAGTTTCACCCAAGGCCGACTCTCTGTGGATGCTTATAGCAGGGAGTTTGGTAACCTCGCACGATATGCAACCGAGGAAGTGTCTACTGACGCCAAGAAGCAAGCAAGGTTCCGTAAGGGCCTTAGTCCTGAGCTTCGCCGTGACCTCCGTCTGCATGAGTGCACATCTTTTCAGAAACTTGTCAACAAAGCCATCAGTGCTGAAACTGGTCAGACTGACTATGACGCAACACGCAAGCATGGCCGTGACATGGGTTCCTCATCCGGTGCTGGTCCTCAGAAGCGCCGCGTATGGGTACCCAACACCGCCCTGCCACCCAGGTTCACACCGAGGCCATCTTTCCAGGCGCCTCGCCCTGTTCAACAGTCTGTTCCAGCCAAGCCCTATGGGGGTCCCACCAACAATGCTCCTCCACGTACCAGTTCCGTGACTTGTTTCAAGTGTGGGGAATCTGGCCACTATATGCGTGAGTGTCCCCAGACCAACCCCAACCAGTCTGCTAAAGCTGTTGGCCGTGGCAAGCCGACAGGGAAAGTGTTCCACGCCAAGCCGGTCACCGCTTCACGCGGCCATGTCAACTGTATCTCTGCCGAAGAAGCTCAAGAGGATCCCAACGTCGTTCTCGGTACGCTTCTTGTTAACTGCCACCCGGCATCTGTTCTTTTCGATACAGGAGCCTCTCACTCATTTATATCCGAGAACTATGCTCGTTTGCATAACACCGCATTCTGTGACATGCCATCCACTATGGAAATTTCTACTCCTGGTTCTAGATGGCAGACCTCTAGGGTAAGTTATGGAAATGAAATCCAAGTCGACAGACTTGTTTTCCTTGCATCGTTGATAGCCCTTAAATTTTCAGATATTAATATCATTTTGGGTATGGACTGGATGTCAGCTCATCATGCCAAAATAGATTGCTTCTCTAGGACTGTTCAACTCACTCATCCTTCGGGGAAGATAGTCAATGTCTTGACCTGAATAGCCAAGCGACAATTATATTCTCTTAACGCCACCCCTTTGCCAGACCTTGAGGACATTCCGGTAGTCCGTGACTTCCCGGATGTCTTCCCAGAGGAATTGCCAGGTGTTCCACCTGACAGGGATGTTGAGTTCGTAATAGACCTCATCCCAGGAACCATTCCGATTGCTAGAAGACCTTATAAGATGGCACCCCTAGAACTAGCTGAGCTTAAGAAACAACTCGATGAGTCCTTGAAAAAGGGTTTCATCCGCCCTAGTTCATCTCCGTGGGCTTGCCCCGTCCTATTCGTCAAGAAGAAGGATGGTACGGACCGGATGGTTGTAGATTACCGACCTGTCAATTTGGTCACAATCAAGAACAAATATCCGCTTCCCAGGATCAACGACATGTATGATCAGCTCGCTGGATCCTCAGTCTTCTCCAAGATGGATTTGAGGTTGGGCTACCATCAAATCAAAATCAGAAACGGGGACATTCCTAAAACGTCCTTTGTTACTCGTTATGGGCAATACGAGTACACCGTCATGTCCTTCGGATTAACCAACGCTCCAGCCACTTTTTCTCGGTTAATGAACTCAATCTTCATGGAGTATTTGGATAAATTCATCGTTGTTTACCTCGATGATATACTCATCTACTCCAAGAACGAGGAAGAACATGCCGAACATCTAAGGCTAGTGTTGCAGAAACTTCGAGAGCATCGCCTTTATGCCAAATTTTCTAAATGTGAATTCTGGTTGTCAGAGGTGACCTATTTGGGTCATGTAATATCTGGTAAAGGTATTGCTGTTAACCCTGAGCGAGTTCAAGCCGTCCTTAATTGGACTCCACCCGAATCGGTCAAGCAAGTTCGGAGTTTTCTGGGCTTAGCAAGCTATTGTCGTCGCTTTGTCGAGAACTTCTCCAAAGTTGCCAAACCTCTAACCGAACTCCTCAAGAAAGATAAGAAGTTCGAATGGACTCCACAATGTGAGCACAGCTTTCAGGAACTGAAAAGACGCCTGACTTCTGCTCCCGTACTGGTACCGCCAGACTTCTCCAAGGACTTTGTTATCTACTGCGACGCCTCGCGACAAGGACTAGGTTGCATTCTCATGCAAGATCGACACGTAATTGCCTACGCTTCACGGCAATTGCACCCACATGAGGAGAATTATCCTACTCATGATCTAGAGCTTGCAGCCGCAGTCTATGCACTTAAGACCTGGCGACATTACCTCCTCGGTAATCGTTGCGAAATATTCACTGATCACCAAAGTCTGAAGTACATTTTCACCCAACCGGATCTGAATCTCAGGCAAAGACGTTGGGTTGAGTTGATCAGAGACTTCGACTTAGGAATAACCTACACCCCAGGGAAAGCCAATGTCATGGCTGATGCGCTAAGTCGTAAATCTTATTGTAACAACCTGATGTTACAACAAAGTCAACCGCTTCTCCATGAGGAATTTCGGAAGCTTAACCTTCACATTGTACCTCAAGGTTTTCTTTCCACCTTGGTGGCAAAACCTACCCTTACGGATCAGATTATCAAAGCACAGAAGGTAGATCCGGGAATTTCCCGCATCAAGAGGAACATCCAGAAAGGATTTGCGAATTGCTTCTCCATTAATGATCAAGGGGTCGTATACTTCGGGAATCGACTAGTGGTTCCCAAAGTGCGAAACCTGAGGCGATTGATCCTTAAGGAAGCTCATGAATCTCCTCTCACCATTCATCCCGGTAGTAATAAGATGTATCAGGACCTACGCCAGAGGTTCTGGTGGACTAGGATGAAGAGAGAAATTGCTCAGTATATTGCTAATTGCGACGTCTGTCATCGTGTAAAAGCAGAGCATCAACGGCCTGCTGGCACCCTTCAACCCTTAGCTATTCCTGAATGGAAATGGGATAAAATTGGTATGGATTTCATCACCGGTTTTCCCAGGACCAAGAGAGGGAATAATGCTATTTTCGTCGTTGTCGATCGTCTTTCCAAAGTAGCCCATTTCTTACCTGTTCGTGAGAGTATAACCGCTAGTCAGCTGGCAGACTTATACATCTCCCGAATAGTGTCCCTCCATGGTGTTCCTTTGGAAATCAACTCGGATCGAGGAAGTCTTTTCACCTCTCGATTTTGGGAAAGTTTCCAAAATGCTATGGGAACCCGTCTCTCCTTTAGCACCGCTTTCCACCCTCAGTCGAGTGGTCAAGTGGAACGCGTCAATCAGATTCTAGAAGACATGCTTCGAGCCTCTGTTATCTCATTCGGAATGGACTGGGAGAAGTGCCTTCCATTTGCCGAATTCTCTTACAACAACAGCTATCAATCTAGCTTGGGTAAAGCCCCTTTTGAAGTTCTCTATGGACGACGGTGTCGAACACCCCTTAACTGGTCAGAGACCGGGGAAAGACAATTCTTTGGCCCGGACATGATTCAGGAAGCAGAAGAACAAGTTCGTATCGTTCGTGAAAAGTTGAAAACAGCCCAATCTCGTCAAAAGAGTCAATATGACCGAAAACATAAGGCTATGACTTTCGAGGTTGACGAGAAGGCTTATCTTCGGGTCACCACTCTGAAGGGAACCCATCGTTTCGGTATCAAAGGCAAATTGGCTCCTCATTACATTGGACCTTTTCGCATTCTCGCCAAACGAGGAGAAGTTGCCTACCAGTTGGAACTACCTCCGCACCTCTCCAGAGTCCACGATGTCTTCCACGTTTCTCAACTCAGGCGTTGCTTCTCGGATCCTATTCGTGGAGTGGACCACGAAACGCTTGATCTCCAAGATAATCTTACATATCGAGAGTACCCCATTCGTATTCTCGATCAGGCCGAACGTACCACCCGACGTCATAATATCAAGTTTCTCAAGGTTCAATGGTCGCACCATTCTGCGGATGAAGCAACTTGGGAAAGGGAGGATCGTCTTCGACTCGAGTATCCCGCCTTCTTCCCGGAGGAACCCAAATCTCGGGACGAGATTCTTTTGAGTGGGGGTGAGTTGTCACACCCTAGCTAGTCATGCATCAGAGTGTGTGCATCATGTTTAAAATTCCATTTAATTCTGAAATGGGGATTTGTGAAACCCTCAGAATCATTTTTGAAAAATGACCCAAATAAAAATCTCTCCAAAAGGGTCCAAGAAAATGCTCATGTTGCTCTCTGAAAATATTGGACAGAGATAAAAATCAAACCAATATTTTTAAGAGTTCATAGGTATTTATTTTGGGCATTTGGAATTAATGCATAAATATTTGCATTGGAAATATATTAGTTATATATATTAATATATGTCCAAAAATTATGCCACCTGTTGGGGAGCTCTGGAATAATATATCTAGCTCCTGCAAAAATTGGCATAAGGTTATAAAATGATTTAATATTTTATTTAAATCAAAACAAATGTCAGAAATTAGAAAACAGAAATAAATAAAAGGGAGAAGCTTACCTGGGGCTCCTCCCTGTGCAGCCCAGCCAGCTGGCCGGCCCAGCCAGCAGGCGGCCCAGCCCGTCTCCCTCCTCTGTCGTCTTCGTCCCGATAGAGGGAGGGGAGTGAGCCCGGCGCGCGCGCGCGCCACCGCGCCACGCCACCTGCTCGCCTGCCTGCCTGCCCTCCCCTCCTCGTCTGGATGGCCTGGAACGACGCCACGCCATCCCCCGTTCTCTCTCACTCTCCCTTGGTGCTTCCCCACCTCTCCCTCGCTCTCTCTCTCACGGTCGAACACCACCATCGCCGCCGTTCGCCATAGCAGCCGTCACCGGCCACCCCTCGCCCCTCCGCTGAGCTCAGGAGCTCCGCCGCGACCCCCTCTTCCTCCCCACCAAGCCAAGCCCCTCCGGAAGCCCTGCATCGCCGCCCACGTCGCCGTTCCCCTCCACGGCCACCGGAGATCGTCGCCGTCGATTCGAGAGCTACCGGACGTCCCCGAGCCCGCTAACCATCCGTGCAGCTCCGCGGTGAGCTGCTGACCCGATTCCCCCTTGCCCCGTCGTCCCTAGCATCCTGTAGTTGTCGTCCCTTTGAGCTCCGAAGCTCGCCGCCGCCGTGCCTCATCGCCGCCGTGGCTGGAGCCATTGTAGCTCAAAGCCGAGCACACCATCGTGCTCCACACCTCACCAGGAGCACGTAGCACCCACCAACGCCTCCCCTAGCGCCTTGCATCGCCTAACCCGCCGTTGGCCGAACTCCGGCCGCCGCTCACGAGCTCGCCGTCGTCGGTACCGGCCACCTCAGGCACGGCCACCACCACCATTCGACGCGCGGGAGCAAGGGCTCTCCAACGAGCCCAAGCACGGCCTCGCCCGTGCCCTGTAGCGCGTTTCCGCATCGCGCCGCCGTCTCGGGCCTCGCCGGCGTCATGTCGCCGGTGGGGTTGACCTGTTTGACCTGGGGTTTGACCCCCCCAGGGTCACTGACGCGTGGGCCCCGTCGGCCAGGTGGTCAGATTAGTGCTAATCACTGTTAGTTAACCCCCTGACACTGACCAGTGGGCCCCAGCGCCACTAATTCCTAATTAGGATTAAATTAACCCGGTTAAACCCCCCTGTCACTGACGTGTGGATCCCACACGTCAGGTTTGACCCCAGCCAGCCGCAGTTGACCGCTGACGTCATGCTGACGTCATGCTGGCGCAATATATATATTTCTGGATTTAATTTAAATCAGGAAATTCCAGAATATTATTTAAACTTCAAAAATTCATAACTTTTATTCTGTAACTCCAAATTAGACAAATTATATATGAAAAATGATCAGAAAAATCCAATCTATCCATCTGTACTATTTTCATGCATGATCAAACAAGTTAAATTGATGTTTTAAGCAGAATAAGGAAAAGCACTCTAAAAGGCCATGTTTGAGTTTGAAATTTGAATCTTTGATTCAAATTTGTTCAAACCCTTCTGGTTTTAGTTGCATTAGCCCAACACATTCCTATTGCCATGTTTCATGCATGCATCATATTGTTGCACATTGTTTGGTGATGGTTGTGTATCGGTGTCCTTTACGACAGGTTCTGCCTCCGAGGAGTACCGTGATTACCCTAACGAAGAACCGTACCAGTGCATCGAACCATCAGGCAAGCAACCAACCATTTGATCATATCAATACAATCCCATGTTCTCGCTCCTGCTCTCTTTTACTGCATTAATACAACGCGTTTCAAACTGCTGTGTGCTACGGTAGTTGAACCCATTTCCTCTGCATGACCTGTCATTGCCACAGTAACTAGATGAAACCCACTAGCATGTGTAGGAGTTGTATGAGCCATATGTATGTGTTGTTCCTACCTTGCTATGCCTGCTATGCTTAGAGTCGTGTCAGGTCTGGTTCATCTGGGTGATGGACTAGAGTGAAATGATTATGTCGGTAATGAGAGTGGTGTGGTGAACACGATTTGGTAAAGGTATCGATGAGAGGCCATGTAGGAGTACATGGTGGGTTGTTTCATTGAAGCCGACCTTAAGCACTGAGATCTGTATGTGTGATTTAAGATACAGCTACTACCATGCATTGGGCCCGAAACCAATGGACCCTCTCGGCTTCTTATTCACCCTAGTTCTCCGTCCAGGAGTTGCAAGTAGTTTCTGGTGTTTGTAGCCTACTGGAGGCCGTGGACAGCGCTGACCATAGGGGTGAGCTGTGATGCGGTAGGTACGTGGCCGGGTGTACCGAATACCCGTTAGGTATCTCGGGAACCCTGTTCATATCGTTCGGGGCCGTATGGGAAACCTCGGCCGGACTCCCTGCGGATGGAACCTGAATAGGCGATAAACCTGGACTGGAGGCTTAGGTGATTAGGTAGGTCGTGGCCGACACCCACGTTGGGCTTCCGCTTGAAGGTTGCCGAGTACACGTCGTGTAAACGACGGTAAGTGGTGAGAGCGTGTATGAAGAAGTACACCCCTGCAGGGTTATCATAATCTATCGAATAGCCGCGTCCGCGGTAAAGGACTACTTGGTTGCCTATACAGTTCATAGACAAGTAAATGGAAACTGCTAAAAGCCTCAAGATAAGTGTGAGTGCCGAGGATGGCTCTTCCGTAGGAAGACGGAGGCGGATCCTCGGTAGTGTATTGAAGTGGTGAGTAGTGGACTCGTGTGCGCAAAACCATTTCAAGTTGGAGTATCGTAGGATAGTCTAGCCAAGAGTCAAAGCTGGCTTGCTGCAATAACTCCACCAACCCTTCTTGATAATATGCATGTATGTAGGATCTGATGTAAGTCTTGCTGAGTACCTTTGTACTCATGTTGCTATAATTTACATTTTTACAGAAGACGCTGCAACCCCTTCTGATGGGTTCTATGTAGACGTTGACATCAACGAGTAGGCTAAAGGCCCAGGTGGTGACCCTGAGCTTGTGAAGGACCACGTAGTATAGCTAGGCTTTCCAAGCCTCTTTTATTTTACTAGTTGTCTGTACTCAGACAAGTTACTTCCGCTGCTGGTTTGTATGACTGTATGTCTTGTATGTTGGGTCGTGAGACCCGTACCTTTGTGTATGTTATGTATGGCTCCCTGAGCCTTAAATAAAGTACTTATGTCGTAGAGTCATGTTGTGATGCTTCGTTGTATTTGCACATATCGAGCATATTGTGTGTATGATTGAAATGCTTGGTATGTGTGGGATCTGACTACCTAGTTGTTTATCTTTAGTAGCCTCTCTTACCGGGAAATGTCTCCTAGTGTTACCGCTGAGCCATGGTAGCTTGCTACTGCTCTGGAACACTTAGGCTGGCCGGCATGTGTCCTTCTTGGTTCCTGTGTCTGTCCCTTCGGGGAAATGTCACGCATTGAGTACCGGAGTCCTGTTAGCCCGCTACAGCCCGGTTTACCGGAGTCCTGCTAGCCCAGTGCTACAGCCCGGACCCACTTGCTGATGACCGACACGTTCGAAGCTGGGTCATGGATGCCTGTCCCTGTAAGTCTGTGCCACTTTGGGTTTACGACTAGTCATGTCAGCCCGGGCTCCTTATCATATGGATGCTAGCGACACTATCATATACGTGAGCCAAAAGGCGCAAACGGTCCCGGGCAAAGGTAAGGCGACACCCGTGGGGATACCGTGCGTGAGGCCGCAAAGTGATATGAGGTGTTACCGGCTAGATCAATGTGACATCGAGTCGGGGTCCTGACAGTTATGGAATTAAATAATTAGTGAGATTATTTTTGCATGGGAAAAAAATGATAAATTTGCTAGATAAGATTCTGGTTGAAGTAAGGCTTGATCTTAACCAGAGGAGTATCATGAGTTGGTGATTGCTCTATGTGAGCGTAGTTGACGCAGTTATTTTCGTTAATATGTGATGCATATGTTGTGATGCATGTCATGGCATTATGACGCCGGTTACTTTCACTTTAAGTTGAACCTGATAATAACTCAACTTGAATATATTGTTGACCAGGTCATGGTGCCGCTAAATCGAGTCTTTCCTAGTGCAACTGATAATCCCCAAGTGCAGGGAATCATCGTAGCAATTCCCAAAGGTGGAAGTGATAAGTATCGAGTGTCGAACCCACAAGGAGCTAAAGGTAAGATCAATATTCTCTCAAGCTCTATCTGCCACTGATACGACTCTACGTGCACCGAACGTTTGCGTCCAACTAGAAACAAGAAATAAAACCGTGTTGTGGGTATAAAGAGGATAACTTTGTATGACATCGAAGAGCTAAAGTATAAAAGTAGGTGTTGTTATCATAAAGTTAGAATATATTACTAAATAATATAAAAAGCGAGTGTGGAATAATGGTGGATCGGTGTGCGGAATTGTCCTAAGCAATTGTTAACAAGATCGATAGTCGTCATTGCAATTTCATATGAGGGAGAGGCATAAACTAACATACTTTTCCTACTTGGATCATATGCACTTATGATTGGAACTCTAGCAAGCATCCGCAAATACTAAAGATTCATTAAGGTAAAACCCAACCATAGCATTAAAGTATCAAGTCCCCTTTTATCCCATACGCAATAACCCCCTTACTCGGGTTTAAGCTTCTGTCACTCTAGCAACCCACTATAAGCGAATCATGAACGTATTGCAACACCCTACAGCGGGAATCCCTCACGCTTGCGCGACACGGAGGGCACCATAGGACAGCACCAAAATAAAACATACGACTCGTACCAATCTAGATCATCAATCAACTCAAGGACAAAAGATATCTACTCAAAACATCATAGGATGGCAACACATCATTGGATCATAATATGTAGCATAAAGCACCATGTTCAATTAGGGATTACAGCGGGGTGTGGGAGAGTGGACCGCGTAAAAGAGATGAGGATAGTGATGATGATGGTGATGATGATGGTGATGTTGATGAAGACGAAACCGCGGCGATGATTCCCCTCTCGATGGCACTCCGGTGCCACCAAGAGAGAGGAGGAGAGGTTCTCCCCCTTGTGCTTCCTCATCCGTGGCTTTCACCCTCTGGTCCTTGGCCTTCATGGCGATGATGGCCCCTCCGAGATCCTCCTCCATGGCCTCTGGTGATGATGTCCCCCTCCGGCAGGGTGCCAGAGAGGGCCTAGATTGATTTCTCGTGGCTACAAAGGCTTACGGCGGCGGAACTTCCGATCTCGGTTAATTCCCGAAGGTTTCTCTATTTATAGGAATTTTTGGCGTTGGTTTCACGTTAGGGAGGTCTCAGGGCTGTCCACGAGATAGGGGGCCACTGTTGGAAATATGCCCTAGAGGCAATAATAAAAGTATTATTATATTTCATTGTTCATGATAATTTGTTTTTGTTCATGCTATAACTGTATTATCCGGAAATCGTAATACACGTGTGAACACATAGACCACAATATGTCCCTAGTGAGCCTCTAGTTGACTAGCTCGTTGTGATCAACAGATAGTCATGGTTTCCTAACTATGGAAATTGGATGTCGTTGATAACGGGATCACATCATTAGGAGAATGATGTGATGGACAAGACCCAATCCTAAGCATAGCACAAAGATCGTGTAGTTCGTTTGCTAGAGGTTTGCCAATGTCAAGTATCTCTTCCTTCGACCATGAGATCGTGTAACTCCCAGATACCGTAGGAGTGCCTTGGGTGTATCAAACGTCACAACGTAACTGGGTGACTATAAAGGTGCATTACAGGTATCTCCGAAAGTATTTTTTGGGTTGACACGGATCGAGACTGGGATTTGTCACTCCGTATGACGGAGAGGTATCTCTGGGCCCACTCGGTAATGCATCATCATAATGAGCTCAAGTTGACCAAGGTGTTGGCCACGGGATCATGCATTACGGTACGAGTAAAGTGACTTGCCGGTAACGAGACTGAACAAGGTATTGGGATACCGACGATCGAGTCTCGGGCAAGTAACGTACCGATTGACAAAGGGAATTGCATACAGGGTTTGATCGAATCCTCGACATCGTGGTTCAACCGATGAAATCATCGAGGAGCATGTGGGAGCCAACATGGGTATCCAGATCCCGCTGTTGGTTATTGCCCGAGAGTCGTCTCGGTCATGTCTGCATGTCTCCCGAACCCGTAGGGTCTACACACTTAAGGTTTGGTGACGCTAGGGTTATTAGGAAGACTAGTATCTGACTACCGAATGTTGTTCGGAGTCCCGGATGAGATCCTGGACGTCACGAGGAGTTCCGGAATGGTCCGGAGGTGAAGTTTTATATATGGGAAGTTGTCATACGGACACCGGAAAGTTTCGGGGGTCTATCGGTAATGTACCGGGACCACCGGAAGGGTTCCGGGGGTCCACCGGGAGGGGCCACCCCTCCCGGAGGGCCACATGGGCTGCAAAGTGGAGGGAGCCAGCCCCTGGAGGGCTGGGCGCACCCCCCACCTTGGGCCCATGCGCCTAGGGTTGGGGGGAAACCCTGAGGGGGGCGCCCCCCTTGCTTGGGGGGCAAGCCTCCCCCCCTTGGCCGCCGCCCCGCCTCTAGATCTCATCTAGAGGGGCCGGCCCCCCATGCCCCTTCCCCTATAAATAGAGGGGTGGGGGGAGGGCCGCTGTACCAATCTCTAAGGCGCAGCCCCTCCCTCTCCCAACACCTCTCCTCCTCCGTAAGCGCTTGGCGAAGCCCTATCGGAGTACTGCTGCACCAACATCACCACGCCGTCGTGCTGCCGTTGGAGCGAGATTCCTCAACCTCTCCTTCCCCCTTGCTGGATCAAGAAGGAGGAGACATCTCCCGTCCCGTACGTGTGTTGAACGCGGAGGTGTTGTCCGTTCAGCACTTGGACATCGGTGATCTGAATCACGTCGAGTACGACTCCATCATCACCTTGCAAGCTTCCGCACGCGATCTACAAGTGGTATGTAGATGCAAACTCTCTCCCATGACTCGTTGCTTAGATGAACTCATAGATGGATATTGCTGAAACCGTAGGAAAAATTTTAATTTTCTGCAACGTTCCCCAATAGTGGCATCATGAGCTAGGTCTATGCGTAGTTCTCTAATGCACGAGTAGAACACAATTTTGTTGTGGGCGTGGATCTTGTCAACTTACTTGCCTCTACTAGTCTTTTCTTGCTTCAACGGTATTGTGGGATGAAGCGGCCCGGACCAACCTTACACGTACGCTTACGTGAGACCGGTTCCACCGATTGACATGCACTAGTTGCATAAGGTGGCTGGCGGGTGTCTGTCTCTCCCACTTTAGTTGGAGCGGATTCGATGAACAGGGCCCTTATGAAGGGTAAATAGAAGTTGACAAAATCACATTGTGGTTATTCGTAGGTAAGAAAACGTTCTTGCTAGAACCTAATCGCAGCCACGTAAAAGATGCAACAACAATTAGAGGATGTCTAACTTGTTTTTGCAGCGATTGATCATGTGATGTGATATGGCCAGAAGTTGTGATGAATGATGAATTGTGATGTATGAGATCATGTTCTTGTAATAGGATTCACGACTTGCATGTCGATGAGTATGACAACCGGCAGGAGCCATAGGAGTTGTCTTTATTTTTTGTATGACTTGCGTGTCATTGAAGAACGCCATGTAAACTACTTTACTTTATTGCTAAACGCGTTAGCCATAGAAGTAGAAGTAGTCATTGGCGTGACAACTTCATGAAGACACGATGATGGAGATCATGATGATGGAGATCATGGTGTCAAGCCGGTGACAAGATGATCATGGAGCCCCGAAGATGGAGATCAATGGAGCTGTATGATATTGGCCATATCATGTCACAACTATATATAATTGCATGTGATGTTTATTATGTTTATGCATCTCGTTTACTTAGGACGACGGTAGTAAATAAGATGATCCCTTACAAAAATTTCAAGAAGTGTTCTCCCCTAACTATGCACCGTTGCTACAGTTCGTCGCTTCTAAGCACCACGTGATGATCGGGTGTGATGGATTCTTACGTTCACATACAACAGGTGTAAGACAGTTTTACACAGCGAAAACACTTAGGGTTAACTTGACGAGCCTAGCATGTACAGACATGGCCTCGGAACACGGAGACCGAAAGGTCGAACACGAGTCGTATGGAAGATACGATCAACATGAAGATGTTCACCGACGATGACTAGTCCGTCTCACGTGATGATCGGACACGAGCTAGTCGACTCGGATCGTGTAACACTTAGATGACTAGAGGGATGTCTAATCTAAGTGGGAGTTCATAATTTTGATTAGAACTTTATTATCATGAACTTAGTCTAAAACCTTTGCAAATATGTCTTGTAGATCAAATGGCCAACGCTAATGTCAACATGAACTTCAACGCGTTCCTAGAGAAAACCAAGCTGAAAGATGATGGCAGCAACTATACGGACTGGGTCCGGAACCTGAGGATCATCCTCATAGCTGCCAAGAAACAATATGTCCTAGAAGCACCGTTAGGTGACCCACCTGTTCTCCCAGCACTGCAAGACGATTTGAACGTTTGGCAGACTCGTGCTGATGATTACTCCCTCGTTCAGTGTGGCATGCTTTACAGCTTAGAACCGGGGCTCCAAAAGCGTTTTGAGCATCACGGAGCATATGAGATGTTCGAAGAGCTGAAACTAGTTTTCCAAGCTCATGCCCGGGTCGAGAGATATGATGTCTCCGACAAGTTCTACAGTTGTAAGATGGAGGAAAACAGTTCTGTCAGTGAGCACATCCTGAAGATGTCTGGGTTGCACAACCGTATGACCCAGCTGAACATTAACCTCCCAGATGAGGCGGTCATTGACAGAATCCTCCAGTCGCTCCCACCAAGCTACAAGAGCTTTGTGATGAACTACAACATGCAGGGGATGGTGAAGACCATTCCTGAAGTGTTCTGATGCTGAAGTCAGCAGAGGCTGAAATCAAGAAAGAACATCAAGTGTTGATGGTCAATAAGACCACTAAGTTCAAGAAGGGCAAGGGTAAGAAAAACTTCAAGAAGGACGGCAAAGATGTTGTCGTGCCCGGTAAGCCTGTTGCCGGGAAGAAGTCAAAGAATGGACCCAAGCCTGAGACTGAGTGCTTTTATTGCAAGGGGAAGGGTCACTGGAAGCGGAACTGCCCCAAATACTTAGCGGATAAGAAGGCCGGCAACACCAAAGGTATATTTGATATACATGTAATTGATGTGTACCTTACCAGTACTCGTAGTAACTCCTGGGTATTTGATACCGGTGCCGTTGCTCATATTTGTAACTCACAGCAGGAGCTGCGGAATAAACGGAGACTGGCAAAGGACGAGGTGACGATGCGCGTCGGGAATGGTTCTAGAGTCGATGTGATCGCCGTCGGCACGCTGCCTCTACATTTACCTACGGGATTAGTTTTAAACCTTAATAATTGTTATTTAGTGCCAAGTTTGAGCATGAACATTGTATCTGGATCTCGTTTAATACGAGATGGCTACTCATTTAAGTCTGAGAATAATGGTTGTTCGATTTTTATGAGAGATATGTTTTATGGTCATGCTCCGATGGTCAATGGTTTATTCTTGATGAATCTCGAGCGTAATGTTACACATGTTCATAGTGTGGATGCCAAAAGATGTAAAGTTGATAACGATAGTCCCACATACTTGTGGCACTGCCGCCTTGGTCACATTGGTGTAAAGCGCGTGAAGAAGCTCCATGCTGATGGACTTTTAGAGTCTCTTGATTATGAATCGTTTGACACATGCGAACCATGCCTCATGGGCAAAATGACCAAGACTCCGTTCTCCGGAACAATGGAGCGAGCAACCAACTTGTTGGAAATCATACATACCGATGTGTGCGGTCCAATGAGCGTTGAGGCTCGCGGAGGATATCGTTATGTTCTCACTCTCACTGATGACTTGAGTAGATATGGGTATGTCTACTTAATGAAACACAAGTCTGAGACCTTCGAAAAGTTCAACGAATTTTAGAATGAAGTAGAGAATCAACGTGACCGAAAAATAAAGTTCCTATGATCAGATCATGGAGGAGAATATTTAAGTCACGAATTTGGCACACACTTAAGGAAATGTGGAATCGTTTCACAACTCACGCCGCCTGGAACACCTTAGTGAAACGGTGTGTCTGAACGTCATAATCGCACTCTATTGGATATGGTGCGGTCTATGATGTCTCTTACCGATTTACCGCTATCATTTTGGGGATACGCTCTAGAGACAGCTACATTCACTTTAAATAGGGCACCGTCTAAATCCGTTGAGACGACACCGTATGAATTATGGTTTGGGAGGAAACCTAAGCTGTCGCTTCTAAAAGTTTGGGGATGCGATGCTTATGTCAAGAAACTTCAACCTAAAAAGCTCGAACCCAAGTCGGAAAAATATGTCTTCATAGGATACCCTAAGGAAACTGTCGGGTATACCTTCTACTTAAGATCCGAGGGCAAAATCTTTGTTGCCAAGAACGGATGCTTTCTGGAAAAAGAGTTTCTCTCGAAAGAAGTAAGTGGGAGGAAAGTAGAACTCGATGAAGTACTACCTCTCGAACGGGAAAGTGGTGCAGCTCAGGAAAATGTTCCTGTGATGCCCACACCAACCGAAAAGGAAAACAATGATGATGATCAAGGTACTTCGGATCAAGTTGCTACTGAACTTCGTAGGTCCACGAGGACACGTTCCGCACTAGAGTGGTACGGCAACCCTGTCCTAGAAATCATGTTGTTAGACAACGGTGAACCTTCGAACTATGAAGAAGCGATGGCGGGCCCGGATTCCAACAAATGGCTTGAAGCCATGAAATCCGAGATAGAATCCATGTATGAAAACAAAGTATGGACTTGGACAGACTTGCCCGATGATCGGCGAGCAATAGAAAACAAATGGATTTTTAAGAAGAAGACGAACGCGGATGGTAATGTTACCATCTATAAAGCTCGGCTTGTCGCTAAGGGTTATCGACAAGTTCAAGGAATTGACTACGACGAGACATTCTCTCCCGTAGCTAAGCTGAAGTCCGTCCGAATCATGTTAGCAGTTGCCGCATACTATGATTATGAGATATGGCAGATGGACGTCAAAACGGCATTCCTTAACGGACATCTTAAGGAAGAGCTGTATATGATGCAGCCGGATGGTTTTGTCGATCCTAAGAATGCTAACAAAGTATGCAAGCTCCAGCGATCCATTTATGGACTGGTGCAAGCATCTCGGAGTTGGAACATTCGCTTTGATGAGATGATCAAAGCGTTTGGGTTTATTCAGACTTATGGAGAAGCCTGCGTTTACAAGAAAGTGAGTGGGAGCTCTGTAGCATTTCTCCTATTATATGTAGATGACATACTCTTGATGGGAAATGATACAAAACTTCTGGACAGCATTAAGGCCTACTTGAATAAATGCTTTTCAATGAAGGACCTTGGAGAAGCTGCTTATATATTAGGCATCAAGATCTATAGAGATAGATCGAGACGCCTCATAGGTCTTTCACAAAGCACATACCTTGATAAGATTTTGAAGAGGTTCAAAATGGATCAGTCCAAGAAGGGGTTCTTGCCTATGTTACAAGGTGTGAGATTGAGCTCGGCTCAGTCACCGACCATGGCAAAAGATAAAGAAGAGATGAGTGTCATCCCCTATGCTTCAGCCATAGGATCTATTATGTATGCCATGCTGTGTACCAGACCCGATGTAAACCTTGCCGTAAGTTTGGTAGCAAGATACCAAAGTAATCCCGGCAAGGAACACTGGACAGCGGTCAAGAATATCCTGAAGTACCTGAAAAGGACAAAGGACATGTTTCTCGTTTATGGAGGATACGAAGAGCTCGTCGTAAAGGGTTACGTCGACGCTAGCTTCGACTCAGATCTGGATGACTCTAAGTCACAAACCGGATACGTGTATATGTTGAATGGTGGAGCAGTAAGCTGGTGCAGCTACAAGCAGAGCGTCGTGGCGGGATCTACGTGTGAAGTGGAGTACATGGCAGCCTCGGAGGCAGCGCATGAAGAGATTTGGGTGAAGGAGTTCATCACCGACCTAGGAGTCATACCCAATGCGTCGGGGCCGATCAAACTCTTCTGTGACAACACTGGAGCTATTGCCCTTGCCAAGGAGCCCAGGTTTCACAAGAAGACCAGGCACATCAAGCGTCGTTTCAACTCCATCCGTGAAAATGTTCAAGATGGAGACATAGAGATTTTCAAAGTGCACACGGATCTCAATGTCGCAGATCCGTTGACTAAACCTCTCTCGCGGGCAAAACATGATCAACACCAGAACTCTATGGGTGTTCGATTCATCACAATGTAACTAGATTGGTGACTCTAGTGCAAGTGGGAGACTGTTGGAAATATGCCCTAGAGGCAATAATAAAAGTATTATTATATTTCATTGTTCATGATAATTGGTTTTTGTTCATGCTATAACTATATTATCCGGAAATCATAATACACGTGTGAACACATAGACCACAATATGTCCCTAGTGAGCCTCTAGTTGACTAGCTCGTTGTGATCAACAGATAGTCATGGTTTCCTGACTATGGACATTGGATGTCGTTGATAACGGGATCATATCATTAGGAGAATGATGTGATGGACAAGACCCAATCCTAAGCATAGCACAAAGATCGTGTAGTTCGTTTGCTAGAGCTTTGCCAATGTCAAGTATCTCTTCCTTCGACCATGAGATCGTGTAACTCCCGGATACCGTAGGAGTGCCTTGGGTGTATCAAACGTCACAACGTAACTGGGTGACTATAAAGGTGCATTACAGGTATCTCCGAAAGTATCTGTTGGGTTGACACGGATCGAGACTGGGATTTGTCACTCCGTATGACAGAGAGGTATCTCTGGGCCCACTCGGTAATGCATCATCATAATGAGCTCAAGTTGACCAAGGTGTTGGCCACGGGATCATGCATTACGGTACGAGTAAAGTGACTTGCCGGTAACGAGACTGAACAAGGTATTGGGATACCGACGATCGAGTCTCGGGCAAGTAACGTACCGATTGACAAAGGGAATTGCATACAGGGTTTGATCGAATCCTTGACATCGTGGTTCAACCGATGAAATCATCGAGGAGCATGTGGGAGCCAACATGGGTATCCAGATCCCGCTGTTGGTTATTGCCCGAGAGTCGTCTCGGTCATGTCTGCATGTCTCCCGAACCCATAGGGTCTATACACTTAAGGTTCGGTGACGCTAGGGTTATTAGGAAGACTAGTATGTGACTACCAAATGTTGTTCGGAGTCCAGGATGAGATACCGGATGTCACAAGGAGTTCCGGAATGGTCTGGAGGTGAAGTTTTATATATGGGAAGTTGTCATACGGACACCGGAAAGTTTCGGGGGTCTATCGGTAATGTACCGGGACCACCGGAAGGGTTCCGGGGGTCCACCGGGAGGGGCCACCCCTCCCGGAGGGCCACATGGGCCGCAAAGTGGAGGTAGCCAGCCCCTGGAGGGCTGGGCGCACCCCCCACCTTGGGCCCATGCGCCTAGGGTTGGGGGGAAACCCTGAGGGGGGCGCCCCCCTTGCTTGGGGGGCAAGCCTCCCCCCTTGGCCGCCGCCCCCCCTCTAGATCTCATCTAGAGGGGCCGGCCCCCTTGCCCCTTCCCCTATAAATAGAGGGGTGGGGGAGGGCTGCTGTACCAATCTCTAAGGCGTAGCCCCTCCCTCTCCCAACACCTCTCCTCCTCCGTAAGTGCTTGGCGAAGCCCTGTCGGAGTACTGCTGCACCAACATCACCATGCCGTCGTGCTGCCGTTGGAGCGAGCTTCCTCAACCTCTCCTTCCCCCTTGCTGGATCAAGGAGGAGACGTCTCCCGTCCCGTACGTGTGTTGAACGCGGAGGTGCTGTCTGTTCAGCACTTGGACATCGGTGATCTGAATCACGTCGAGTACGACTCCATCATCACCTTGCAAGCTTCCACACGCGATCTACAAGTGGTATGTAGATGCAAACTCTCTCCCATGACTCGTTGCTTAGATGAACTCATAGATGGATCTTGGTGAAACCGTAGGAAAAAATTTAATTTTCTGCAACGTTCCCCAACAGCCACGCCCTAGGGGTGAGGGAACGGCCCCCACTCACGTGGGCAGCCCGGGACTCTTCTGGCCCAACTCCGATGCTCCATGGTCTTCTTTTGGTCCATAAAAAATCCTCAAAAATTGGCACGTCAATTGGACATCGTTTGGTATCCCTTTTCTGTAAAACACAAAAACAAGGAGAAAACAGAAACTGGCACTGGGCTCTAGGTTAATAGGTTAGTCCCAAAAATCATATAAAATGACATATAAATGCATATAAAACATCATAGATGGATAATATAATAGCATGAATACTTCATAAATTATAGATACGTTGGAGACGTATCAGCAACCACATTTGCCGGTATGGGACGGCCTTTATTCGTTTCATTGTCATGCCTCTGGTCGGTGCCTCCATCTAGGGAAGGTTATGGGCGTGTTGTACCCTAGCCCGGTAAGCAGGCATAACCTTGTGAGCCCATTGTTAAGTTTTTGGTACCG
Organism: Triticum dicoccoides; assembly: GCF_002162155.2. Lineage (NCBI taxonomy): Eukaryota > Viridiplantae > Streptophyta > Magnoliopsida > Poales > Poaceae > Triticum > Triticum dicoccoides. The sequence continues at coordinate 256,985,995 of NC_041391.1, forward strand.
GGTCCCAGTGTGGATCATGGCCACGACGGTGGTCATTGTGTCTTTGGTAGCCACGGGGCCGCCGAGGACTAGCCCGATGGGGATTGAGTCGGAGTGGCCAGGAGAGTGTCATGGCAATGGAGTGGTTTCGTCGGAATGCCGTTGGTCCACCCGAATGGGAGTGAAAGGCCATGGGTTCCATGGTGTGGGTCCAGTACGCTACCTCTGCAGAGTGTATTAATCTATCGATAGCCGATTCCACGGTTAAGGACACGCTCGAAAGTAGGTGACACCATGGGTCAACATTTAATGAATTTTGCACACTAAGTATGAAGTTTGCATTGTGTTGGTGGCGGAAAGGCCATCGTGTTGGTTTGGACCAGATGTTGGTCGTGGTTGTGATCGCCGTAAGGATCACGGGCCAACTGTTGGTCATGGTTGTGATCGCCGTAAGGATCATGGGCCATTTATTGGTCGTGGTTGTGATCATCGTAAGGATCATATGCCATTTATTGGTTGTGGTTGTGATCGCCGTAAGGTTCACGGCCAAATATTGGTCCTGGTTGTGATCGCCGTAAGGATCACGAGATTGTATCTGGGTTGGTATATTTGTTATCCGGAAAAGATCATGTTTGGTAAGCCAGTCCGAGTGACGTTTATCACAAGAGCATGGTCACAGCATGTTGGATATATTGTTGCATTGTTATTAATTGGTTAATTTTCATGATATTGTTTGTCATTATGTTTATGCTTGTTGTGAGATTGCAAGTACATTCAATGTACTGACCTGGCATGTCATTCCAGATTTCAGGAAAGTCCCGTTGGAAAGGAGAGCTGTCCGAGTCTAGATCGTGTCCACATTGGTGTCCCTGTGCTATGGAGTTCCGCTACGACGTTGTTCCGCTGCCGCGTAGTTGTCATGATCGAGGCCCCTTTATGTTCACTGAATAATGTACATATTGTTCAACCGCACCGTGTGTGCCGCTTGGCCTCGCTACCTGTTGTAATATAAACTCTGATCCGCTAGCATCAATAAAGCGGTTGTTTTCTGTACCAAGTTGTTGTGTGTTGCCAGAAGACATGGTTGTAACGCCCCGAATCCGATGCGCCTGGTGTCTTCCAGTTATTCGCCTTCGTTGCCATGTCTTTGCTTGCGTGTTGCATTTTGCCATGTCATCATCTGCATTTCATCTGCATGGTTTTCAAAACTTGCATCCGTGTGGGTCCTTCCGGTTCTCTCTGTTGTCTGTTCTGAGCACAGACACACTCGCACGCACCAGTTGCCCCTCTCAGACCTTGTTTTGTGAGCGGGAGAAAAACATTCTCAGAATGGGCCGAGATTTTCCGAGTGGCCTTGGTATAGCAACGACAGACCGCCCTCAAATTTTGTTCCATTTGGAGGTCGTTTGATGCCCCAACGGTTAACCGCGTACCCCGAAACCCCTCTCTCTTTGCAGCCCAGCCCCTCTTCACCACAGCCCATGAGCCCATCCAAACCCCCTTCATGCTCTCGGTCGTTCGATCACGATCGTGTGGGAGAAAACCGCACCTCATTTGGACACTCCTAGCTCCCTCTACCTGTATAAAGGCCCTCCCCTTCCAATTTTCGGGTCCAAACCCTAGTCTCCCTCGCGCCGCCGGACAAAACCCCCTTCGCCGCCGGACATGGCCGCCGCCGCCTCCACCTCACTCCAGCCAATCCCAGCCTGCCACCTCAGCCGTGCCGTCGTTCCCCTCCAACCCCATC
>NC_041391.1:256988154-257063263 GCF_002162155.2 Triticum dicoccoides
GCCGGCCTCCGCGTCCCTCTGCCTCCTGCACCCCCGCTAGCCTCTCACTGCCAGGAGGGCAAGCGCCCGACCCCGCGCCTCCCGGAGCTCCCGTCGCCGCCGCACCCCTCTCACCCTCGCCGGACCGCGCCGCCCCTGCCGGGATCCGGCCAGATCCGGCCCGAGGCGCCCCTTCCCCGATCTCCTCGCCCTCCTCCGGTCATCTTCCTCGTCGCCGTCAACTTCTCCGGCGAACTTCGTTCCACGTGCCCCGGAACCCTAGATCTATATTTCGGAAGGTGATGTTTTGTCCAAGTCTTTTCCCTGCATTACTTTGATGCCTCCTTTAACATGCTATATCCCCATGTCTGTGGCTCCAAATCATGCATATAATATATCAAAATGTTAATTGAGAGATGATCTTCATTTAATTCCATTGTGCCATGCTTGTTTGATTTCATCTTGGTTCCCTTATCATTGTTGCAAGAGTGATATATGATGTTTACTGCTGTTTGTCAATAGAACTTGTTGTTTTGTCCTTTTCATTGCATTTTGTGTGTGCATCCTATGAGATAGATGTCTACATGAGTTTTGAGCTACATCATGCCATCTTTACAGTGGTGCAATACATGTATTTTTTTGAGTCTTGTAGTGAGTGCGTCAAGCTCGTGAAGTAGGGTACTTGCTGTTTCTGTTTTGCTATGCTGAATCTGTTACATCATGATGCTATGTAAACCTGCTTCTCCAAGTCATTATATGCATCATATGGAGATGTTCACTAAGGATCTTTTGTTGTACATGTCATGCTTGATAAATCCATTCCTTGGTTGCATTTATAGCCTGCTGTAGCTTGTTGTTATCATGCTCTCAAATTGCTAAATAATGTTGCTGTCAGCCTGTTAACATTAAGTTCAGTTTTGCCATGTGTTTTTCTAGTGATCCATGCACCCTATGAACTTGCTCTTGCCAAGCTTAGCTTCCAAATTGTGTCACCTTACTGTTGCTTGACTTCACATGCCATGTATTTCTCTGTGGTGAGTTGTACAAGCTCACCAACATGCCTACTTATTGTTGTTCCTGCCATGTCTGAATCTGTCATATCATTTGCCATGTTTGCATGAATGCTACCATGTTTTCTGTTGATCTTTGGAATTAGTTCGGTAAGGGAGTTTTGTTCCTTGTCTTTAGTATAAGCATGACATGCCTTTGTTTGCCATGATAAGTTCCTGTAGCATGTTGTTTGATAGCTCTAAACATTGCAACCTGATGTTATTTCTGCTAAGTCTGTGAACTGTTATTATTTGCAACCTTGCCATGTCCTTTTGAGCATGTTCTAGTGATTTCTGGAGATAGCTCAGTGTTCATGTTTTATCATGCTTTACCTGTACATAATGTTCATGTCTTTTTTTCATGTTGAGGTGTTGTAGATTATTGTTTTTATGTTTGCAAGATGTCTAGTTGCTGTTTTGGACAGATTGTTATATCTTGTTTGGAGTGTATGTGTTGCACCGTTGCTCCGTTTTGAGTGTGCTCTATATGAAACTTGCTTAGAATTGCATGTAGATTCATATTATCATGTTGCATCCTTGTTTTGAGGTGTTTGCTTGATGTTTGGATGCATTTTGCATCAATGCCATGTTTAACTTGTTTTGCTCATATCTTCTAGGCCGTAGCTCCGAACTAATTGAACTTTATATGTAACTTGACTATAATTTCGTGGAGATCATATTGGTGCATTTTAACTTGCTGTTTAATAACTTGAACATAAGGTTTATTCAGATCTGGACCAATTTAGAAATTTGCATATGAGGGCTTACCGAACTTGTTATTTGTTGTTTCTGGCCTCATTTAAACTTGCTTTGTTGTGTTGATCTTGTATGCATCGTCTCTTGCCATGAGTAGCCTCATATAGTCTTTGTAATGCATCATGCTTTGTTGAGCATCATGCCATGTCTATGTGTTGTGTGTTTACCTTGTTGTTTGCTTCTTTCTGGTTGTGCTCCTTCTCGTTAGTTCTTGTTTCGTTGCGATCGTGAGGATTCGTTCGTCTATGTTTCGTCCATCTTCGTGGCTTGATCTTCTTCATGGACTCGTTCTTCTTCCTCGCGGGATTTCAGGCAAGATGACCGTTACCTTGGATCTCACTACTATCATTGCTATGCTAGTTGCTTCATTCTATCGCTATGCTGCGCTACCTATCATTTGCTCTTCAAGCCTCCCAAGTTGCCATGTCAGCCTCTAACCTTTTCACCCTTCCTGGCAAACCGTTGCTTGGCTATGTTACCGCTTTTGCTCAGCCCCTCGTATAGTATTGTTAGTTGCATGTGAAGTTGAATGTTGCTCCATGATGGACAGGATTATGTTGGGATATCACAATATCTCTTATTTAATTAATGCATCTATATACTTGGTAAAGGGTGGAAGGCTCGGCCTTATGCCAGGTGTTTTGTTCCACTCGTGCCACCCTAGTTTCCATCATACCGGTGTGATGTTCCTTGATTTTGCATTCCTTACGCGGTTGGGTGATTTATGGGATCCCCTTAACAGTTCACTTTGAATAAAACTCCTCCAGCAAGGCCCAACATTGGTTTTACCATTTGCCTACCTAAGCCTTTTTCCCTTGGGTTTCCGGAGCCCGAGGGTCATCTTTATTTTAACCCCCGGGCCAGTGCTCCTTCGAGTGCTGGCCCAACCTGGGCAATGTACGGCACCCCCTGGGCAACCAGGGTCTATGCCAACCCGACATCTTGCCCATCCAGTGTGCCCTGAGAACGAGATATGTGACGCTCCTATCGGGATTTGTCGGCACATCGGGCGGCTTTGCTGCTCTTGTTTTACCATTGTCGAAATGTCTTGTAAACCGGGATTCCGAGACTGATCGGGTCTTCCTGGGAGAAGGAATATCCTTCGTTGACTATGAGAGCTTGTGATGGGCTAAGTTGCGACACCCCTGCAGGGTATAAACTTTCGAGAGCCGTGCCCGCGGTTATGTGGTAGATGGGGATTCGTTAATGTCATGTTGTAGATAACTTGACACCAGATTCAAATTAAAATGCATCAACCGCGTGTGTAGCCGTGATGGTCTCTTTTCGGCGGAGTCCGGGAAGTGAACACGGTTTTGGGTTATATTTGACGTAAGTAGGAGTTCAGGATCACTTTTTGATCATTGCTAGCTTCACGACCGTTCCGTTTGCTTCTCTTCTCGCTCTTATTTGCATATGTTAGCCACCATATCATGCTGAGTCATTGCTGCAACCTCACCACTTATCCATTTACTTACCCATTAAGCTTTGCTACTCTTGATACCCATGGTAATGGGATTGCTGAGTCCTCGTGGCTCATAGATTACTACAACAACAGTTGCAGCTACAGGTTTTGTGATGATCATGACGCGAGAGCGATGTTACTTGTTTTGGAGTTTTTCTTTTGCTTCTTCTTCGATTAGGGGATAGGTTCCAGGTCGGCAGCCTGGGCTAGCAGGGTGGATGTCGTTGAGTTTCTGTTTGTGTTTCATCCGTAGTCGGATGTTGCTCGTGTGTATGATGTTGTTGTATTCTTGGGGCGTTTTTGCCTCATGTATGTATCCCCAACTATTATGATATCCACCTTGCAAAAGCGTCTTCAAGATGCGCTTCTATCCTTGGTGGGACCTTCGAGTTCCTTTAGGATAGGATCGCATCTTGGGCGTGACAATGGTCTCTGGGCTGGCAACACAGGGTAAACCAGTTGCTCTGAGCCGGGGTGCCACAATGCTTGGTATCACAGCCGCGCTGACTGTAGGCTACGCTAGACTACGACGAGTTCACTGGACGTTAGATACGAGTTGTAGTTGAGTGCCGGTAGCGTTTGTAGCTGGTTCTTGCATTGCATGCGCTGATTTTTATTGCTAACCTGCTAATGGTTGTGAGTGTAGATGGCTCCGGTGCCGTATCCGTGCCAGTTGCAGCTAATGCCGTACACGTCGCCGCATCTCCTTCGTAACATGTGGCATCAGCTGTACACCCTCAGTGACGACCCAGCCTATCGTGTGTACCGGGAGCGTCTAGCTGACTCAGTGTATGAGTATCACGCCGTGGTTACTCTGCGCACCAGTTCCAATTCCAGCACCTACACTCGTACCTCTCGGAGCGGTAACGCTTCTACCGCTTCTCAGGCTGTCCGGTTTGCTGCATTCGAGGTCCTTGTTGAGCTTTGCTACAACGAGGTCCGGATGCAGAACCACCCAGGTTTCTTCTACTATCCTTCTCTGTATGATAACGGTCGTGTCCATTTCCCTGTCATTGATTCAGAGTATGATAACGGTCGTGTCCATTTCCCTGTATGATAACGGTCTTATGATCTACGAGCTGGCTCGAGAGCTGAGTCATGCCCGTAGTGCTTTAGCCTCTGCTAGATCAGTCACTACTCCAGCCTCTGTAGGGTTTACTCCCTATATTCCTGCTAGTTCTAGTTCCCCTGTTTCCCCGGTTACTCCTCCGAGTAGCTCGGCCATCGCGACCGTGAGTCCACTTAGTGCTCCCGCCGAGTGGGATTCACTTCTCGCCACTCCTGTAGCCCCTATGCTTCACCCAACACCTGCCCCGGAGGGAGAGCCATCGAGGCAGCGTCATCGTGTCACCTTTAACCCAGAGGTCTCAGTTAACCACGTCAGTTTAGGATCCGAGTCCGCTTCAGGAGAGGACCCCGCAGCACCAGCAGAGCAGTAGAGCTTCTGAGTATTCGCAGTAGTCAGGATGGTGTACGTATGTAGCCATATGAGTCATGATGTTTCGTTTCATGTATGAGAGTAGTTGAACCTGGCATGTTGTTATCTTTCATGTATGAGTCTATGTATAATTATGTTGGAACTTTGTTTTATTCGCCGTATTTTCTTTGTCATTTCAGTTTTTGTCGGGCTTTTGTTGCTGGCTTTTCCCCAATTTATTTTGAATGCTTCTCATCTCGGTTGTGTTGCCTTGGGAAAAATCATAATAGGATGTCGCGGGGAGGCAGCAGTAGCAACGTTCGCGAGGGTTCTCCTGTTCGTTGGTCCACACAATAGGCATGACACTCACCCGAGCCGTATGTTCCACCACCGCCAAATCCACCAAATCCACCCTCCATCGAGCAAATTTTGCGTATGTTTGAGGAAAGACGAAATAATGATCTGATTGAAATATTAAGAACTGTTCAAGCTGTGGTTGGACAGAATGGAAATCAGCCCGGTCATCACTCCAAGCTATCAGATTTTTAAAGGACCAAGCCTCCCAGTTTCAGACAGAGTATTGATCCCTTGGATGCAGATGATTGGTTGAGAACTATGGAGAAGAAGCATGAGATTGCTCGTACTGAAGAAGTAGATAAGGTTCCATTTGCAACTCATTGTCTTGAAGGCGCTGATGCCATATGGTGGTAAAACGAAAGAGCCATGTGGTGTGCAGATGAAGAAGTCACCTGGTCAAGATTCAAGGAACGATTCCGAAAATATCACATCCCTATGGGAATTATGAAGACTAAGCAGCGTGAATTTCTAGCGCTCCTCCAAGGAAGTCAGACTATGGGTGAATATTTGCAAAAATTCAATCATCTATCACGTTACTCCCTATATGACGTGGCCACTGAAGAAAGAAAGATTGACAGATTTCTTGGTGGATTAAACCCACAACTCCAGTGTACTCTCAGTATGTTTGATTTCCCAGACTTCCAAACCCTGGTGAACAAGGCTTTCATTGATGAAAGAGAGCACACGCTTGTATCGAATAATAAGTCTGCCAACAACGATCACAAGCGCAAATTTGAGCCAAGAAAGGAAATACAACCGGTACAGAAGGCTCGTACCTGGCAACAGACTAAGGTGGAATACAAGCCCAATTGGCAACAGAATGTTAACAAGACCACCACTCAAGTCAAGAATGTCATAACCAACCCAGTGCAAGAGGAGCGTGTGCGCAGTAATTCTTGTTTCAGTTGTGGGCAAACCGGACATTATGCCAAACAGTGTCCCAAGAACAATAGGACGAATGCTATATTCAGGCCACAAGTCCATTATATGGAGTCATGCCCGAACCAGCAAAATATCACGGGATACGTTCATCACATCTCCGCCGATGAAGCTCAAGAGAACCCTGAAGTCGTCATTGGTATGTTTTCTGTTAATAACATACCTGCAGTGATTTTATTTGACTCTGGGGCTTCCCACTCTTTTATTTCTCGGAGTTGTGTTTCCCAAAACAAATTTCCTTGTTCGCTTTTGGGCAAGAATATGCTAGTACAAACCCCGGGATCTCTAATCAGAAGCAATCTAGTGTGCCGCAATCTGGAAGTCAATGTCAATGGAGTCTATTTTCCAACTTCCTTGGGTATGAATTGGCTGACTCGGTATCAAGTATGCATAAATTGTGCAACCCGAGAAGTCACTTTGACCAGCCAAGAAGGGCAGACTACAAAAATTCCATGCTCGCAGAAGCATACCCTCCAAGGAAATGGTCTTCACAGTAGTGGCTGAATTGGAATTAATTCATGTGGTCAGTGAGTTTCCTGATGTATTTCCAGAAGAACTGCCAGGCATGCCACCTGATCGAGAGCTTGAGTTTGCAATAGATCTTGTGCCCGGGACCACACCAATACACAAGAAGTATTACCGAATGCCTTCATCAGAACTAGTGGAGCTAAAGAAACAGCTTGATGAAATGCTCCAGAAAGGATATATCCGTCCCAACTCTTCACCATGGGGATCACCTGCTATCTTCGTGGACAAAAAGGATGGCAGCCTCCGCATGTGTGTGGATTACCGTTAGCTGAATGACGTCACAATCAAAAACAAATATCTACTGCCAAGAATTGATGACCTGTTTGATCAGCTCGGTGGGGCCAAGGTATTCTCCAAGATTGATTTACGGACTGGATACTATCAGCTCAAGATTAAAAAGGAGGATATTCCTAAGACCGCATTCACCACTCGATACGGTCTTTATGAATATACAGTTATATCTTTTGGTCTCACTAACACCCCTGCTTTCTTCGTGCATATGATGAATAAAGTATTCATGGACTTCCTCAATAAGTTCGTGGTTGTATTCATCGACGATATACTTATTTACTCAAGAAGTGAAAAAGAGCATAAAGAACACCTCCGAGCAGTGTTACAACGACTCCGTGAACATCAGTTATACGCCAAATTCAGTAAATGTGAGTTCTGGCTCAAGAAAGTTGGATTTCTTGGACATGTGCTATCCGCCGAAGGTATAGCCGTGGACCCGAGCAAAGTAAAGGATGTAGTCGATTGGTCGCCACCCACAATCGTATCTCAGATCCGGAGTTTTCTTGGATTAGCCGGATATTACCGTCGTTTTATTGAAGGTTTCTCCAAGATTGCTAAACCCATGACAGAGCTGCTCAAAAAGGATAATAAGTTTGAATGGACTAAGGACTATCAGAGAAGTTAGACTGAGTTAAAGAAACGGCTGGCAACTACACCGGTATTGACTCTTCCAGATATCTACCTCAGTTTTGATGTTCCAGGCAAGGACTTGGATGCGTACTCATGCAAGACGGCAAGGTAGTAGCTTATGCCTCACGACAGCTATGACCCCATGAGGGAAATTTCCCTACTCATGATTTGGAGTTGGCCGCGATGGTTCATGCTTTAAAAATGTGGAGACACTATCTCATTGGGAAGAGGTGCCAAATTTTTATAGATCACAAGAGTCTCAAGTATATATTTACTCAGCTATATTTAAATCTTCGTCAACGAAGATGGCTTGAGTTAGTCAAGGATTATGACCTTGGAATAAATTACCACCTGGGTAAGGCCAACGTGGTTGCAGATGCGCTCAGTCGAAAGCCCGTCAACCTAAATGTCATATTGGAAACCTTGCCTCCTAAACTTCAAGAAGAGATTGCTCAGCTCAACCTGGTCATAGTTGGGGTTGGCCTTGCTAATATTTTGGAAGTTACCCCCACACTTGAGGAAGAAATCTGCAAGGCCCAGCTAGATGACACCGATCTGTAGAAACATGCCAAGCATATGGTAGCAAGTCAGACTTCCGATTTCTCGAAGGATCAGTTCGGTACCCTCCGATTCCGAGGAAGGATTTGTGTGCCCGATCAAGCAGATTTAAAGCAGAAGATCCTATCAGAAACCCATGAATCCTCGTACTCAATTCACCCTGGAGGTACGAAAATGTATGAAGACCTTCGGCAAATATTCTGGTGGGATGGAATGAAGAAAGACATTGCCTATTTCGTGGCTTGTTGCGACATATGCAACAAAGTGAAGGCAGAGCATCAGAAACTAGCCGGACTTCTCCAACCGCTGCCAATGTCACAATGGAAATGGGATGATGTTTGTATGGATTTCATCACAGGACTACCTAAGACTCGATGGGGCAATGATGCAATCTAGGTCACAGGGGATACATTAACCAAGGTAGCACACTTTATCCCAATCAGAACCACATATCGAGCAGATGAGCTTGCACAACTGTATGTATCCAGAATAGTCAGTCTCCATGGAGTACCATGAACCATCACTTCTGACCGAGGTTCACTTTTTACCTCTGCTTTTTGGTCCCGTCTCCATCAAGCCTTGGGGACAACATTGAAATACAGTACCGCTTATCATCGTCAGACTAATGGACAGACAGAGCGAGTAAATCAAATACTCGAAGATATGCTGCGAGCATGTGCTTTGGCCCAAGGACCAAAATGGGAAGACTGTTTGCCCTATGCTGAGTTCTCTTATAACAATAGTTTCCAGACCAGTTGAAAGATGTCACCGTGTGAAGCTTTGTATGGCCGTAAGTGCCGCACTCCTCTAAATTGGTCTCAAACGAAAGATAATCGTATTTTCGGAACGGATCTCATGCTGGAAGCCGAGAAGCAAGTCAAGGAAATTAGAGACAGATTGAAGTTGGCCAAATCTCGACAGAAGAGTTATTATGATGCAAAGCACCGACAGATCAGTTTTGAACCCGGAGAACATGTATACCTTTGAGTCACACCTATGAAAGGAGTTAAGAGATTTCAGACTCATGGAAAATTGGCACCCAGATTTATTGGTCCATTTCCAATTATGTCACGGGTGGGTACTGTTGCATATCAGTTGGAGCTACCCCCTGAATTGTCAGACGTGCACAACGTGTTTCATGTTTCACAGTTACGGCGATGCATATCGCCGCCTGACAAAAAGAGTGATATGACAGAAATAGAGCTGGCAAAGGATTTCACCTACAAAGTGAGGCCAGTTAAAACTTTGGATCAAATGGAAAGAGTCACCCGCAGTAAAGCAAGTAGGTTTTACAAAGTCCAGTGGAAGCATCACACAGAGTCAGAATCAACATGGGAATCAGAAGAATTTCTAAGGGCACATTATCCAGAATGGTTTTCCCAAGCAACCGAATCCCGAGGACGAGATTCATTCTAAGTGGGGGAGGTTTGTGACAGCCTAGCTGGTTTTTGCCCTCTCTTCTTTGCCTGGTTTTCAGTTGGTTTGAATTTGAGTTTGGAGTTTTTGAATCTTTCATTTGGACTTAACCACTTGGGTACCCCTTGACTTCACCCAAGTGCTTCAACTCCCTCTCAAACCATCACTCCATCTCTGGTTCACCTCATAATATCATTTGGAATATTTTTCTTTAATGAAAAATATTCATTTTCCCCTGCAAAACCCTAGCTAGCTCAATGTGCTCCAAAGCAACCCTAATTTTTCTTGCCCATAAAATTCTGAGAAAAATCCCAATTATTCTGTGAACCCCACCTTTCTGAGCAAAACTATTTTATCACTCCTTGGAATATTTTGGCTACAGAAAATATTTTCATTTCTCGACAGAAATGGTAGTTTCTATAGAAACTACCATTTTACTAGCACCATTGTAGCTGGTTTTTCTTGTGCATCTTCACCTTAGTAAGTGTTGGCTAGCCTCCAAAGCCCAGCCCTCAACTCCCAGTGGTTTGACCATAGTAAACCTCCAAAGTTACTGTCCAGAAACTTACCTGGAGTGTAAACTCATTTCTACTGCACCTAGAACCCAACCCAATCGTGGTAACACTCAATACTACCACGGACTACACGCCAGACATGAAGTTTGCACTTAGGTTGGCCTGATGTCATAGTTCACGCAGTGACCACGTTCATCCAGGCGTGCTGCCATGCAAAATACGCGCTCTGAGTGCCGCCGAGCGCTCTGTTGCGCGCGTGCTCGCTGCCCAGCCTGCCCAAGCGTGCCAAACTGTGCCACCATCACCGTCTCCACTCACTTAACTCCGCCCTGGCACTCGCCGACGCCAGAGCTCGCCGCAGCGGGCACGGGAACGGTCCGGCCAATGCCACAGTGCGCGGCGCACTGTGCTCGTCGTCTTCCTCTCGCCCATGTGCTCGTCCGCGCTCGCTAACAGTCCCCGCATGAGCTACGTCTTCTTCCCCCTCTCTCTCAGATGCCGTTCGTCGCCAGGCACCATGGACAGGTGTCCTCCGACGGAGCCCGAACCCCCCTCGCTGCTCTCCTATAAATACGGCCATCCCCAGCCTCCTCGAGCACCCCACTGCACTCCCGCACACTCCACAAGCTAGTAGATAGCCGTAGCCTGGCCGGGCTGGCCGTGGGCCGCCATCCCTGAGCTCGAGCTCGCCGGCGATCCCCTCAGGTCGTCCCCGTAGCTCCAGCCCTCCTAGGCCAGGGCAATCCTTCCAGGGCCTCCGCCACACTCCGGTGGTGCCGTTCCGCCCGGTTGGAGCCCCTGGAGTCGCCCTAGCCGCCGTCGTCTTCGTCTCCGGCGAGCGCTGCCCTCTGCCTTCGCTGGAGAAGTTGTTTCCGGCGCCGTCCGACCTCCCCTAGTCATCCTATGGGTACGGGCATGTGCGCCTTCATCTTCTTTCTCGATCCCTCCCTCTCGTTTTGGCCCAAGAGCCCTTGCCGCCGGCACGTGCTCCGGCGAAGCCTCGCTGCCCCCTGTTTCCACTCGCCCTCCTCCTCACCTGACTAGCGGGGCCCGCTAGTCAGCCACTCTGTACGCGCACGAAGCGGTACGAGTGGTGGTGCCTTGGTCTTTACGCCTTCGATGTCAACCCCCCCCCCCAGTCTGTTTAATTTTAATTCAAATTTCATTTAAATCCAGAGAGCTTCAAACAGCCACAACTTTTTATCTATAAGTCCAAATGCATTGATTCTTTTTGCATTCTGTTCTTTGTCCAAAAATCTAGCAGCTCACAAAAGTTGGGATTTTTCCCTGCTGTCAAGATTTTCTGGTTAATTTCAAAAGGTTTCTTGATGATTTCTTTTTGTGTTTTTATTTATTTTTAGAAGAGCAGGCTTGTCTTGAGAATCATCAGGAGGCTTGTGAACCTCATCTGCACTAAGGCAAGCCACAGCAACATTTTCATAGTGCCACTTCAATATTTGTGATTTTCTACTTGAACAAATGATTATTCATGCATTTAAATTATTAATATGTTAATTATATTCTGTTAGATGCTTGTTATAGTAAATATGCTTGATTTACAGAAAGTTTGAAGTAACCTTAGTTGGTAAACTAACAATGATTTAGTTATTGTGTGTGGTGAAAGATAATATGGTTATGGAAATGACTAATTAGTGAGATTATTTTTGCATGAGAAAAAAACGATAAATTCGCTAGATAAGATTCTGGTTGAAGTAAGGCTTGATCGTAACCAGAGGAGTATCATGAGTTGTTGATTGCTTTGTGTGAGCATAGTTGACTCAGTTATTTTCGTTAATAAGTGATGCATATGTTGGTGATGCATGTCATGGCATTATGACACCGGTTACTTTCACTTTAAGTTGAACCTGATAATAACTCAACTTGAATATGTTGTTGACCGGGTCATGGTGCCGCTGAATCGAGTCTTTCCCAGTGCAACCACATTTGCCGGTATGGGACGGCCTTTATTCGTTTCATTGTCATGCCTCTGGTCGGTGCCTCCATCTAGGGAAGGTTATGGGTGTGTTGTACCCTGGCCCAGTAAGCAGGCATAACCTTGTGAGCCCGTTCTTAAGTTCTTGGTACCGGGTCCCAGTGTGCATCGTGGCCACGACGGTGGTTGTTGTGTCTTTGGTAGACACGGGGCCACCCAGGACTAGCCCGATGGGGATTGAGTCGGAGTGGCTGGGAGAGTGTCATGGCAATGGAGTGGTTTCATCAAAATGTCGTTGGTCCACCCGAATGGGAGTGCGAGGCCATGGGTTCAGAGGTGTGGGTCAAGTATGCTACCTCTGCAGAGTGTATTAATCTATCGATAGCCGAGTCCACGGTCCCGCTCGAAAATAGGTCACACCATGGGTCAACATTTAATGAATTTTGCACACTAAGTATGAAGTTTGCATTGTATTGGTGGCGGAAAGGCCATCATGTTGATTTGGACCAGATGTTGGTTGTGGTTGTGATCACTGTAAGGATCACGGGCCAACTATTGGTCGTGGTTGTGATCACCGTAAGGATCACGGGCCATTTATTGGTCGTGGTTGTGATCGCTGTAAGGATCACGGGGCATTTATTGGTCGTGGTTGTGATCGCCGTAAGGATCATGGGCCAAATATTGGTCGTGGTTGTGATCGCTGTAAGGATCACAAGATTGTCTCTGGGTTGGCACGTTTGTGATCCGGAAACGATCACGTTTGGTAATCCAGTACGAGGGACATTTATCACATGAGCATGGTCACAGCATGTTGGATATATTGTTGCATTGTTATTAATTAGTTAATTGTCATGATATTGTTTGTCATTATGTTTATGCTTGTTGTGAGTTTGCAAGTACATTCAATGTACTGACCTGGCGTGTCATGCCAGATTTCAGGAAAGTCCCATTGGAAAGGAGAGCTGTCCGAGTCTACATCGTGTCCACATCGGTGTCCCTGTCCTATGGAGTTCTGCTACGACGTTGTTCCGCTGCTGCGTAGTTGTCATGATCGAGGCCCCTTTATATTCCCTAAATAATGTACATATTGTTCAGCCGCACCGTGTGTGACACTTGGCCTCGCTAACTGGTGTAATATAAACTCTGATCCGCTAGCATCAATAAAGAGGTTGTTTTCTGTACCAAGTTGTTGTGTGTTACTAGAAGACATGGTCTCTGGGCTGGCAACATAGGTTAAACCGGTTGCTCTGAGCCAAGGTGCCACAGTGCCCCTGCATCGTGACAACGTCCTCAAGCACGGCTCCATCACCGTCGACGACGTCAAGTTCCACATCCGGCCTTGGCACGAGAACAACCACGCCGTCATCCAGAAGTTTTTCCTCTAGGTTCGGGTTGTCACTGAGGACATGCCGCAACAGTTCTGGTCGACGGAGGGAGCGGAGGAGGTGCTGGGCTGCCGGGTCGACCGCCTCGACACCTGGACCCTGGAGCGTGGCCACTGTTGGAAATATGCCCTAGAGGCAATAATAAAAGCATTATTATTATATTTCTTTGTTCATGATAATTGCCTTTATTCATGCTATAATTGTATTATCCGGAAATCGTAATACATGTGTGAATAACAGACACCAACATGTCCCTAGTAAGCCTCTAGTTGACTAGCTCGTTGATCAATAGATAGTCATGGTTTCCTGGCTATGGACATTGGATGTCATTGATAACGGGATCACATCATTAGGATAATGATGTGATGGACAAGACCCAATCTTAAGCATAGCGTGAGATCGTGTAGTTAGTTTGCTAGAGCTTTTCTAATGTCAAGTATCTTTTCCTTTGACCATGAGATCGTGTAACTCCCGGATACCGTAGGAGTGCTTTGGGTGTATCAAACGTCACAATGTAACTGGGTGACTATAAAGGTGCATTACAGGTATCTCCGAAAGTGTCTGTTGGGTTGACACGGATCGAGACTGGGATTTGTCACTCCGTATGACGGAGAGATATCACTGGGCCCACTCGGTAATGCATCATCATAATGAGCTCAAAGTGACCAAGTGTCTGGTCACGGGATCATGCATTACGGTACGAGTAAAGTGACTTGCCGGAAACGAGATTGAACGAGGTATTGGGATACCGACGATCGGATCTCGGGCAAGTAACATATCGATTGACAAAGGGAATTGCATACGGGGTTGATTAAATCCTCGACATCGTGGTTCATCCGATGAGATCATCATGGAGCATGTGGGAGCCAACATGGGTATCCAGATCCCGCTGTTGGTTATTGACCGGAGAGCGATCTCGGTCATGTCTACATGTCTCCCGAACCCGTAGGGTCTACACACTTAAAGTTCGGTTACGCTAGGGTTGTAGGGATATGTATATGCAGTAACCCGAATGTTGTTCGGAGTCCCGGATGAGATCCCGGACGTCACGAGGATTCCGGAATGGTCCGGAGGTAAAGATTTATATATGGGAAGTCCTGTTTCGGGCATCGGGACAAGTTTCGGGGTTATCGGTATTGTACCGGGACCACCGGAAGGGTCCCGGGGGTCCACCGGGTGGGTCCACCTGTCCCGGGGGGCCACATGGGCTGTAGGGGGTGCGCCTTGGCCTACATGGGCCAAGGGAACCAGCCCCACATAGGCCCATGCGCCTAGGGTTTGAGGGGGAAGAGTCCTAGGAGGGGAAGGCACCTCCTAGGTGCCTTGGGGGGGAGGGAAACCCCCCTTGGCCGCCGCCCCCCTAGGAGATTGGATCTCCTAGGGCCGGCCACCCCCCCTTGGCCCTCCTATATATAGTGGGGGAGAGGAGGGACTTCATACCTTGGCCTTTGGTTGCCTCCTTCTCCCTCTCCAACACCTCCTCCTCCATAGTGCTTAGCGAAGCTCTGCCGGAGTACTGCAGCTCCATCAACACCACGCCATCGCGCTGCTGCTGGTGCCATCTCCCTCAACCTCTCCTCCCTCCCTTGCTGGATCAAGAAGGAGGATACGTGGCTGTTCCGTACGTGTGTTGAACGCGGAGGTGCCGTCCGTTCGGTGCTAGGATCTCCGGTGATTCGAATCACGTCGTGTTCGACTACATCATCCCCGTTCTTTGAACGCTTCCGCTCGCGATCTACAAGGTAGGTAGATGCATCTAATGACTCGTTGCTAGATGAACTCATAGATGGATCAAGGTGAAACCGTAGGAAAATTTTTGTTTTCTGCAATGTTCCCCAACAGTGGCATCATGAGCTAGGTCTATGCGTAGTTCTCTTGCACGAGTAGAACACAATTTGTTGTGGGCGTAGATTTGTCAACTTTCTTGCCGCTACTAGTCTTATCTTGCTTCAACGGTATTGTGGGATGAAGCGTCCCGGACCAACCTTACACGTACGCTTACGTGAGACCAGTTCCACCGACTAACATGCACTAGTTGCATAAGGTGGCTGGCGGGTGTCTGTCTCTCCTACTTTAGTTGGAGCGGATTCGATGAAAAGGGTCCTTATGAAGGGTAAATAGAAGTTGACAAATCACGTTGTGGCTTTCACGTAGGTAAGAAAATGTTCTTGCTAGAACCCTACTTCAGCCACGTAAAACATGCAGCAACAATTAGAGGACGTCTAACTTGTTTTTGCAGCAAGTGCTTTGTGATATGATATGGCCAAAGTTGTGATGAATGATGAATGATCTATATGTCATGTATGAGATGTTCATGCTATTGTAATAGGAATCACGACTTGCATGTCGATGAGTATGACAACCGGCAGGAGCCATAGGAGTTGTCTTTATTTTTTGTATGACCTGCGTGTCATTGAAGAACGCCATGTAAACTACTTTACTTTATTACTAAACATGTTAGTCATAGAAGTAGAAGTAGTCGTTGGCGTGACAACTTCATGAAGACACGATGATGGAGATCATGATGATGGAGATCATGGTGTCATGCCGGTGACAAGATGATCATGGAGCCCCGAAGATGAAGATCAAAGGAGCTATATGATATTGGCCATATCATGTCACTACTTTATATAATTGCATGTGATGTTTATTATGTTTTATGCATCTTGTTTACTTAGGACGATGGTAATAAATAAGATGATCCCTTACAAAATTTCAAGAAGTGTTCTCCCCTAACTGTGCACCGTTGCTACAGTTCGTCGTTTCGAAGCACCACGTGATGATCGGGTGTAATAGAATCTTAAGTTCACATACAACGGGTGTAAGACAGTTTTACACAGCGAAAACACTTAGGGTTAACTTGACGAGCCTAGCATGTACAGACATGGCCTCGGAACACGGAGACCGAAAGGTCGAACACGAGTCGTATGGAAGATACGATCAACATGAGAATGTTCACCGACGATGACTAGTCTGTCTCACGTGATGATCGGACACGGCCTAGTCGACTCGGATCGTGTAACACTTAGATGACCAAAGGGATGTCAAATCTGAGTGGGAGTTCATTATAATTTGATTAGATGAACTTAATTATCATGAACTTAGTCTAAATATTTTACAATATGTCTTGTAGATCAAATGGCCAACGTAGTCCTCAACTTCAACGCGTTCCTATAGAAAACCAAGCTGAAAGACGATGGCAGCAACTATACGGACTGGGTCCGGAACCTGAGGATCATCCTCATAGCTGCCAAGAAAGATTATGTCCTACAAGCATCGCTAGGTGATGCACATGTTCTCCCTGCAGAACAAGACGTTATGAACGCTTGGCAGGCATGTTCCGATGACTACTCCCTCGTTCAGTGCGGCATGCTTTACAGCTTAGAGCCGGGGCTCCAAAAGCGTTTTGAGAGACATGGAGCATATGAGATGTTCGAAGAGCTGAAAATGGTTTTCCAAGCTCATGCCCGGGTCGAGAGATATGAAGTCTCCGACAAATTCTTCAGCTGTAAGATGGAGGAAAATAGTTCTGTCAGTGAGCACATACTCACTATGTCTGGGTTATATAACCGCTTGACTCAGCTGGGAGTTAATCTCCCGGATGATGCGGTCATTGACAGAATCCTCCAGTCGCTTCCACCAAGCTACAAGAGCTTTGTGATGAACTTCAATATGCAGGGGATGGAAAAGACCATTCCTGAAGTATTTTCTATGGTGAAATCAGCAGAGGTAGAAGTCAAGAAGGAACATCAAGTGTTGATGGTCAATAAAACCACTAAGTTCAAGAAGGGCAAGGGTAAAAGGAACTTCAAGAAGGACGGCAAAGTAGTTGCCGCGCCCAGCAAGCAAGCTGCCGGGAAGAAGCCAAAGAATGGACCCAAGCCCGAGACTGAGTGCTTTTATTGCAAGGAAAGTGGTCACTGGAAGCGGAACTGCCCCAAATACTTAGCGGACAAGAAGGCTGGCAAAACCAAAGGTATATTTGATATACATGTAATTGATGTGTACCTTACCAGTAATCGTAGTGACTCCTGGGTATTTGATACCGGTGTCGTTGCTCATATTTGTAACACACAGCAGGAGCTGCGGAATAAATGGAGACTGGCGAAGGACGAGGTGACGATGCGCGTCGGGAATGGTTCCAAGGTCGATGTGATCGCCGTCGGCACGCTACCTCTGCATTTACCTACAGGATTAGTTTTGAACCTCAATAATTGTTATTAAGTGCCAAGTTTGAGCATGAACATTGTATCAGGATCTCGTTTAATTCGAGATGGCTGCTCATTTAAATCCGAGAATAATGGTTGTTCTATTTATATGAGAGATATGTTTTATGGTCATGCTCCGATGGTGAATGGTTTATTCTTTATGAATCTCGAGCGTAATGCTACACATATTCATAGTGTAAGTACCAAAAGATGTAAGATTGATAGTGATAGTCCCACATACTTGTGGCACTGCCGCCTTGGTCACATAGGTGTCAAACGCATGAAGAAGCTCCATGCTGATGGACTTTTAGAGTCTCTTGATTACGAATCATTTGACACGTGCGAACCATGCCTCATGGGTAAAATGACCAAGACTCCATTCTTAGGAACAATGGAGCGAGCAACCAACTTATTGGAAATCATACATACTGATGTGTGCGTTCCAATGAGTGTTGAGGCTCGCGGTGGCTATCGTTATGTTCTCGCCCTCACTGATGACTTGAGTAGATATGGGTATGTCTACTTAATGAAACACAAGTCTGAGACATTTGAAAAGTTCAAGGAATTTCAGAGTGAAGTTGAGAATCAACGTGACAGGAAAATCAAGTTTCTACGATCAGATCGTGGAGGAGAATACTTGAGTCACGAGTTTGGTACACACTTAAGAAAATGTGGAATAGTTTCACAACTCACGCCGCCTGGAACACCTCAGCGTAATGGTGTGTCCGAACGTCGTAATCGCACTCTATTAGATATGGTGCGATCTATGATGTCTCTTGCCGATTTACCACTATCTTTTTGGGGCTATGCTTTAGAGACTGCCGCATTCACTTTAAATAGGGCACCGTCGAAATCCGTTGAGACGACACCGTATGAATTGTGGTTTGGTAAGAAACCTAAGCTGTTGTTTCTAAATGTTTGGGGATGCGATGCTTATGTCAGGAAACTTCAACCTGAAAAGCTCGAACCCAAATCAGAAAAATGCGTCTTCATAGGATACCCTAAAGAAAATGTTGGGTATATCTTCTACCTCAGATCCGAAGGCAAGATCTTTGTTGCCAAGAATAGGTCCTTTCTGGAGAAAGAGTTTCTCTCGAAAGAAGTAAGTGGGAGGAAAGTAGAGCTTGATGAAGTATTACCTCTTGAACCGGAAAATGGCGCAACTCAAGAAAATGTTCTTGAGGTGCCTGCACCGACTAGAGAGGAAGTAAATGATAATGATCAAGATACTTCTGATCAAGCTCCTACTGAAATTCGAAGGTCCACAAGGACACGTTCCGCACCAGAGTGGTACGGCAACCCTGTCTTGGAAATCATGTTGTTAGACAGCAGTGAACCTTCGAACTATGAAGAAGCGATGGCGGGCCCGGATTCCGACAAATGGCTAGAAGCCATGAAATCCGAGATAGGATCCATGTATGAAAACGAAGTATGGACTTTGACTGACTTGCCCGTAGAATGGCGAGCCATAGAAAATAAATGGATCTTTAAGAAGAAGACAGACGCGGATTGTAATGTGACCATCTATAAAGCTCGGCTTGTCGCTAAGGGTTATCGACAAGTTCAAGGGGTTGACTACGATGAGACTTTCTCACCGGTAGCGAAGCTGAAGTCCGCCCGAATCATGTTAGCAATTGCCGCATTTTAAGATTATGAAATTTGGCAAATGGACGTCAAAACGGCATTCCTTAATGGTTTCCTTAAGGAAGAATTGTATATGATGCAGCCGGAAGGTTTTGTCGATCCTAAGAATGCTGACAAGGTGTGCAAGCTCCAACGCTCGATTTATGGGCTGGTGCAAGCATCTCGGAGTTGGATCATTCGTTTTGATGAGATGATCAAAGCGTTTGGGTTCTCACAGACTTATGGAGAAGCCTGTGTTTACAAGAAAGTGAGTGGGAGCTCTATAGCATTTCTCATACTATATGTTGATGACATACTTTTGATGGGAAATGATATAGAACTTTTGGACAGCATTAAGGCCTATTTGAATAAGAGTTTTTCAATGAAGGACCTTGGAGAAGCTGCTTATATATTAGGCATCAAGATCTATAGGGATAGATCGAGACGCCTCATAGGTCTTTCACAAAGCACATATCTTGATAAGATTTTGAAGAAGTTCAAAATGGATCAGTCCAAGAAAGGGTTCTTGCCTGTTTTGCAAGGTGTGAAATTGAGCTCAGCTCAATGTCCGACCATGGCAGAAGATATAGAAGAGATGATTGTCATCCCCTATGCCTCAGCCATAGGTTCTATTATGTATGCCATGCTGTGTACCAGACCTGATGTAAACCTTGCCGTAAGTTTGGTAGGAAGGTACCAAAGTAATCCCGGCAAGGAACACTGGACAGCGGTCAAGAATATCCTGAAGTACCTGAAAAGGACTAAGGAAATGTTTCTCGTTTATGGAGGTGACGAAGAACTCGTCGTAAAGGGTTACGTCGACGCTAGCTTCGACACAGATCTGGATGACTCTAAGTCACAGACCGGATACGTGTATATTTTGAATGGTGGGGCAGTAAGCTGGTGCAGTTGCAAGCAGAGCGTCGTGGCGGGATCTACATGTGAAGCGGAGTACATGGCAGCCTCGGAGGCAGCACATGAAGCAATATGGGTGAAGGAGTTCATCACCGACCTAGGAGTCATACCCAATGCGTCGGGGCCGATCAAGCTCTTCTGTGACAACACTGGAGCTATTGCACTTGCCAAGGAGCCCAGGTTTCACAAGAAGACAAGGCACATCAAGCGTCGCTTCAGCTCCATTCGTGAAAATGTTCAAGATGGAGACATAGAGATTTGTAAAATACATACGGACCTGAATGTAGCGGATCCGTTGACTAAACCTCTCCCTAGAGCAAAACATGATCAACACCAGAATTCCATGGGTGTTCGATTCATCACAATGTAACTAGATTATTGACTCTAGTGCAAGTGGGAGATTGTTGGAAATATGCCCTAGAGGCAATAATAAAAGCATTATTATTATATTTCTTTGTTCATGATAATTGTCTTTATTCATGCTATAATTGTATTATCCGGAAATCGTAATACATGTGTGAATAACAGACACCAACATGTCCCTAGTAAGCCTCTAGTTGACTAGCTCGTTGATCAATAGATAGTCATGGTTTCCTGGCTATGGACATTGGATGTCATTGATAACGGGATCACATCATTAGGATAATGATGTGATGGACAAGACCCAATCTTAAGCATAGCGTGAGATCGTGTAGTTCGTTTGCTAGAGCTTTTCTAATGTCAAGTATCTTTTCCTTTGACCATGAGATCGTGTAACTCCCGGATACCGTAGGAGTGCTTTGGGTGTATCAAACGTCACAACGTAACTGGGTGACTATAAAGGTGCATTACAGGTATCTCCGAAAGTGTCTGGTGGGTTGACACGGATCGAGACTGGGATTTTTCACTCCGTATGACGGAGAGATATCACTGGGCCCACTCGGTAATGCATCATCATAATGAGCTCAAAGTGATCAAGTGTCTGGTCACGGGATCATGCATTACGGTACGAGTAAAGTGACTTGCCGGTAACGAGATTGAACGAGGTATTGGGATACCGACGATCGGACCTCGGGCAAGTAACATATCGATTGACAAAGGGAATTGCATACGAGGTTGATTAAATCCTCGACATCGTGGTTCATCCGATGAGATCATCGTGGAGCATGTGGGAGCCAACATGGGTATCCAGATCCCGTTGTTGGTTATTGACCGGAGAGCGATCTCGGTCATGTCTACATGTCTCCCGAACCCGTAGGGTCTACACACTTAAGGTTCGGTTACGCTAGGGTTGTAGGGATATGTATATGCAGTAACCCGAATGTTGTTCGGAGTCCCGGATGAGATCCCGGACGTCACGAGGAGTTCCGGAATGGTCCGGAGGTAAAGATTTATATATGGGAAGTCTTGTTTCGGGCATCGGGACAAGTTTCGGGGTTATCGGTATTGTACCGGGACCACCGGAAGGGTCCCGGGGGTCCACCGGGTGGGTCCACCTGTCCCGGGGGGCCACATGGGCTGTAGGGGGTGCGCCTTGGCCTACATGGGCCAAGGGCACCAGCCCCACATAGGCCCATGCGCCTAGGGTTTGAGGGGGAAGAGTCCTAGGAGGGGAAGGCACCTCCTAGGTGCCTTGGGGGGGAGGGAAACCCCCCTTGGCCACCGCCCCCCTAGGAGATTGGATCTCCTAGGGCCGGCCACCCCCCCTTGGCCCTCCTATATATAGTGGGGGAGAGGAGGGACTTCATACCTTGGCCTTTGGTTGCCTCCTTCTCCCTCTCCAACACCTCCTCCTCCATAGTGCTTAGCGAAGCTCTGCCGGAGTACTGCAGCTCCATCAACACCACGCCGTCGTGCTGCTGCTAGTGCCATCTCCCTCAACCTCTCCTCCCTCCCTTGCTGGATCAAGAAGGAGGAGACGTGGCTGTTCCGTACGTGTGTTGAACGCGGAGGTGCCGTCCGTTCGGTGCTAGGATCTCCGGTGATTCGAATCACGTCGTGTTCGACTACATCATCCCCGTTCTTTGAACGCTTCCGCTCGCGATCTACAAGGTACGTAGATGCATCTAATGACTCGTTGCTAGATGAACTCATATATGGATCTTGGTGAAACCGTAGGAAAATTTTTGTTTTCTGCAACATTCCCCAACAGCCACACCAAGACCTTTGCCTGCTGGATCTGGGTGTGGGATACCGCACTGATCCCGACGAAGCACACCTTCTGGGTGCTCGACCATGGGGTAGGCCGTGTGGAGCAGATGCTCGGCTTCTCCCCTCCGGATAGCATCGTCGCCTCGCCGCCAAACGCTCCACGCCATGACCTCCTCATCCACGTTGACCTGGTGGAGGATTGGACTCCGTATGAGCCACGCTCACCGCCGTCCGCCCAGAGTGGCTTTCCCTCCTCCAACTCCAACGACGACAGGCCAATGCCTAGGATCTACACTGCCACCTGGTCCAAAGGAACTGAAGATGGATAACACGACCCCAAGCAGCGGAGGCAGTTGGCCGTGGTGGTCGACATAGGCTGCTGCGGTCTCCCTCATGATGGTCGGCGTGAATACGAAGATGAAGACCAGGGCGGGCCTAGAGCGTGGAAGGACACCCTACTCGGCAGAGGCCACTCGAGCAGATCCGACGTTGGCAAGGAGCAAGGGCACCGGGGCGGCTCCTCCTATCGGCGGCGCAGCCGCTCCCCCCAGGTCCCAGTTGCAACGAAGACTCGAGGGGCTGCCACGCGCCCGCTCAGCATGCGGGATCCGCTGTGGGGGCGTAGTCGGGGATACTGCACGCCCCACAGCCAGTGATAGCGTCGGGGAACCTGCAGAGCGGTGCTGGCTCAGCTGACCCGATAGCTGACTTCTTCGTCAACAAGATCAACATTGTCCCCCCTCCGAAAGGCGTTGACTGCATGCTAGCTGGCTAGACACACAGGTGGCTGAGGCGATGGGTGCCCCCCTGGCCTTCGACAATCAGCCGAAGCAGGCCTGCCCACTGCCGATTGGGCCACCGGATGCCTTCGGCCCAATGCTGGCAGGGCCGCCGGTGATGGCGGGCCTACAGTGCCAGTAGGTGCCATGCCATCCCAGAGGGATGACAGTAAAGCTCGGCGCAGTCACGCAGCAGGTTTAGCAGCTGCAGCTGGTGCCGGAGGAGCCGGTCCAGCTGCCGTCGCCGGGGCCGGTCATCGACGGAGCGCCCCCGAGCCTCTTCCTGGAGGTCCCTGCTCCCATTCTCGCGGCGGCCCCCTCCTCCTCCGGCACGCAGAGCTTCAGTGCCACCCAAGACCCGTACCATGATGTTTCCTGTTCATCAGAGCGCGCGCCAGGCTGCCAACCACTCAGAGGTGCCTGTGGCTCAACGGGCAACTCTCCGCCTCGTTCAAGGTTTGGGCATCCTGGGCCCTAGGGAGAAGATTGTCGGATATCGGGTTCCGGCAAAACCCTTAAGGTTCGAACTCTGGGGTGCGCGCGAAGATCTTCCACCTACCGATCCACGTCCCAACGCCTCGCTGAGAATCTAAGCTACATGATGAACAACACAAGGGACACAAGGTTTATACTGGTTCGTGCCACCGCTGTGGTGTAATACCGTAATCCAGTGTGTGGAGTGGTGGATTGCCTCTGGGGCCGATGATGACCAGTACAAAGGAAGAACAGCCTCGCGAGAGGTGTTCTTGGGCTGGTGTGATGAACTACTTGGGTGAGTTCGATCGCCTCCGGATATGTTGAGAACTCTCCAAGATGCCCTCTACTGTGGTGGCTATCTCTATATATAGAGGCCCTGTTCCTCTTCCCAAATATTGAGCGGGAAGGGAGCCAACAACGTCCATTTTGAAGGGGAACATCTAATACAAGTTATCCTGACTAAAGTTGGTCTTTGGCTGCCAAAGGCACTGGCGATGACGCCGTCTTGGGATCCATGGTGACCTCCAGCCTACCACTCTGCTCGGTCTTGGTATCGTTGCACCGAAATGGTAACCTTTGCTTGATGCCTCGGTACTCCGCGCCTGCGCTTGCTCCCTTTGCACCAAAGAGGAAACAAGGACACTTCGCAGGCCGGCGCCCGCCTGGCGCCCGCCTGGTCACAATCGTCATGGCTTGCATCACGAGCACCTCACGAGGTACCCCTACCTTGATCTCTCCGCCTCCTCGCAAGCCTGCCTGGTGAGGCCGTTCCTGAGGAAGCCTTGCATCATCCGCCTCGCGAGGCTTGGTCCCTTGCGAGGGTCTTGAGCTTGAGTTGATAAAGATGGTCGTATTGGGCCACCCCTTGAGCCACGCCGCAGGCCACAGGCAGGCAAGTCTGGGGACCCCAGTTCCCAGAACGCCGATAGTAGGCCCCGGGCCCAAGGCGCGCTCGGACTTGGCTTAGCAGCAAAGTGAAAGGGCAAGTGCGGAGCGCCGCGGGCGCCATAGGTTGTGGCCTTGGTCGCCGCGTGGCGGTTGATTGGACGTGGGCGTCTCCGCTTCCCCATGCTGCCTCGGCAACTGCCCGGTTTGACTAGTCCCTCCATGCAAAAATGAGTCATGATTACCTGCGATCATGGAGGCCGACGGTTGGCCTCCTCTGGACTATAAGTACGGAGACGCGTGATCCCCCGCAGTCCATCTTGCGGCGCTCCGCCCGCTTCTTCTTCCTCGCTTGTCCTCCATCTCGCCGCCAATGGCACCGATCCGCCGGTTCTCAGTCGAGGAGAAAGGAAAGGACCCCTGAGAGGGGCCCGACCCGCTCCCGCCAAAGAAGCGGCCGGTCCACGGCCGGCGTGACGAGGTTGCTCGGCCGGAGGCATCGAGGCCTTGGTACGAGTGGCCGCCTCCTGGGTTTCCGCTACCTCTGTACGCCCGAGCCGAGGGCATTAGAGAAGAAGACGCCGAGCGGCGCCTCCCGCGCCGTCGGCGACGTCGACGAGCCACGGTGGTGCACGTCGTTTCTCCTGGAGTCCATGCCACGGACTCCTCTCGCGAGCTCATGCTACACGCCGCCATGCCTCCAAGCTCCTGGATCCACTTCCCTCCTTCCTTTGCCTTCGAGATGCCGTTGAGGGGGCCTCTTGAGCTCTGGCTGCTGTGGTACCCCCACGACCGGAGCGGAGGTTGAGGTTGTCGCTCCGGGCAAGGTCTACATGACCCGGGGCTGGGGCGAGATCGCCCGGGTCTGCCAAATAGGACGTACCCTTGTGATTCATCTCGAATACGACGGCGCCTCCCTGATGATCTTCAAGGTCTTCGACGCAGAAGGACGCCGGCTGGAGTGCTGCCCCACAGGAGGCGGCCAGGGCGGCAGTGTGGCACGGGCCAGGCCCGCCACCCGCTTCCCCAGCGGCTCCTCTGGCAGCGGCAGTGATGCTTGGGGGTCCACCGACTCTCCCGAGCTTCTCCTGACTCCGGAGACGAGCGACGACAGCTACGAGCCCACAAGCTTGCGCCGCGCTCGGAGAAAGGCAGCTACATCAAGCCGCCGACGCGGCTGATCTGGATGGGGTTGGCGCCGGCGCTTGGTGGCCCACTGTTGATGATGGCGCCGGCCGTGGAGGCACGTGTAGTTATGGCTCCTTAGGATTTGCGCCTTTGTTTCCTGCAAGGAATCAACGAAGTACCCCGTGGGGGCATGTAAAGCGTCTGTTGCGTCTTTTGTTGATATTATCCTTATTATGAAGTGGTGCGAGATGCTTGTCCTGTCTCATCTTGGTCCCCCCTTTCTAACCTCGTGAGGGCTTGGTGCTCTACGCTGACAGGTCCCAGTCCCCAGGCAGGCTTCAGCTATCGCTGGTATGCCAGGTCGCGATGCCTTGGTCAAGGACAGGAGATGAGCAGCCTGATGTCCAGTAAGAGCCCCCGAGGCGCGATGCTCAGGAGGTCCACCTTAGCGCTCAAGCAGCCGCCGCAAGGCGAGAAAGGAAGGCAACATCACCGTCACAGGGCTGCATTAGGTGAGGGTTTGGGGTCGCATCAATTAGCTATTCCTGGAGTGAGACTTATCTTGAAGGCGCGGAGCCGTTCCTTCGCGAGGTGCCGGACCTGCATGTCGGCAGCTGGGATGTCGCTGGGTTAGGCCTTCGTGAGCTTCTCCTCCCTTCCCCGCACTCTCCTTCGTGCTCTAAGTCCTCAGGTCCCGGCCCTCGAGCAAGCTCAGCCACCGCTGGTATGCCAGGTCGCGATGCCGTGGACAAGGCAAGGGGGTGAGGGCTGGAGAGCCAGTAAGAGCTCCTGAGTCGCGATGCTCAGGAGCCCCCCTTTTAATACGCGAGCGGATCATACGGGTAAGAGGGAGAGAGAGCTCGCGACGGCCCCATGTTATTCCTTAGGTGGACCCTGTAAACCAACACGAGGGAAGCAAGGATTGCCATTACGATTGCCGGCCAGCCATTGGTTGCTCCGAGAGGGTGATGAGGGCAATAAGGGCCTGGTGAGGTAGCGCTTGCGGGGCTGCCGCGGGCCAGAGCTCGACCACTTAGATTTGTCGATGTTGCAGGGACGGACCCATGCGCAAGCGCCGTGCCAGTGCGAGTGTCTCCAAGGGCAGATGTCAATCGAGCAGGTGATTATTACAGGCAGGTTAAGCATGAAGGCAAACCAACTTAGATAGATGCAGGAAAGATACACGCCACTGGGTCAGGCCTGAGTGGCTTGGGGATGATGCAGCCCGAGGGGCGCCCCCAGCAAAGTAAACTAAAGACGTAAGCAAAATGGATACATGCCGCGGGGACAGACCCGCGTGACCTGGGAATAATGCAGCCCTGAGGGCGCTCCCAGCTGAAATGAAGCTCGAAAGGTGTCACCTGTATCATTGCAGAGTAGCTGATGATGCACGCGGAAGAAGCTGATCCTCATGAGACACCGGAGCCCTGAGCCTCGGGAGGCTCTGGGGTCCGAGCGGCTCCTCAAGGTCCATCTCCATCTCCTCCAGGAACATGCAGTGCCTGGCCTCGTGAGCCTCCAGAATGCTCCACATCATGTGCTGGTGAGTAGCAGCCGCGTTCGGCAGGCCGAAAGGCATGCAAACATAGCTGCATGGTGGACCCTCGCAACGTCCCACGCGCGAAGTCTAGAAACGCTCCTGAGACGCGGCTCGGTTGAGCCCTGGGTAGTCGATGCAGACGCACAGCCCGCCATCCTCGCCTGGATGGGGAGCTACGCCGGGTAGGCGGTGATTGCCGCGCATGACTCTCGATTCCTGCAGCTCCTGAATGACCTTGGTGATGAACTCCTGAGGGTTGGGCCCTCCTTGCCTCATGCCTTCCTGAGGGAAACGTGCCGTGAAGCATGCCTCCAAGTGGTGCCCGAGCACCTCCCTCGTGATCTTGGCAAAGTCTGAGGCCCTCTAGGAGAGAGCCCCCGAGCCTTGCCCGAGGAGGGCGCCGGGCACGCCTTCCTATGCGATGGAGGGAGGCGCCCCTTGCACGGGCGCAGATCCTGATGCGGCGCCTCTGGAGACGCCTGCCTCCTGAGGCCTTGAGTTGGGCGATGTCTTGTTCTTCTTGGGAACTGCCTCGACAGGGTTCCCGCTCTTGCTGTCTGGGTCCTCAACTGACACAGCTTGGAAGGCACGCTCGAGAGAGCACACCGCATCCTTCTCTTCGCAGGGGACTGTGATGACTCCGCCGCTTCCCGGCATCTTGAGGACATTGTATCCATGATGAGTCACTGCCATGAACTTGGCCAGGGTTGGATACCCGAGGATGGCATTGTATGGCAGGAGAATGTGGGCAACATCAAAGTCGATGAGCTCGGTTCGATAGTTCTTGAACCGTCCAAAGGTGACAGGGAGGCGGACCTGCCCTATCGGGGTGGTGGAGCCGTCAGTGACCCTTGAGAAAGGCTTGGTTGGTTGAAGCTGATCATATGGCACTTGGAGATTGTTGAACGTCTCGACGGACAGGATGTTGAGCCCTACGCCGCCATCGATGAGGGTCCTGGTAACTTGCACATTGCTGATGACTGGGGAACAAAGCATTGGGAGGACCCCGGCTGTAGCCGCACACTTGAGCTGATCAGCTGAGCTGAACGTGATGGCGCATGTGGACCACCTGAGAGGGCGTGTGGCCTCGATCTTGGGGAGGACTGCATTCACCTCGCGAGCAAACTGCTTGAAGATGCGTTGAGAGGCTGGGGCCTGGGCACCGCCCAAGATGCAAGCGATAGCACGTGGCTCCTGGAAGCCCCAAGCCCCCTCGTCCTGATGACGGTCATCATTCCTTCTTGGCGATGGCGGCAGAGGAGGAAGTCCTGTGTTGCCCTGCGGGCGATCCTCGCAAGGCTGATCCCTCCAAGCCCCCTCGCGAGGCTGGTCCTGCCAGTGGTCCTCGCGAGGTCGTCCACGCCACCCTTGGCGAGGGCCTCGGTCGTCCCATCGTCCTCCACCTCTTCCACCTCCTCGGCCATAGCCCCGATCGTTGCACTCGGGGCGTCGGCCGATACGTCCTTCTCGCACGGCCCTGAGCTCTTGGCATTCGTTGGTGTTGTGGGTGTGGAGGTCGTGGTACACACAGTTGCGGCTTCCCTTGGACGACTCCGGCTGGTCCCTGCCATGCTTCGTGTCTGGTTCTGCTATGAGCACAGCTGCTCCTTTGCGCTTCACGTCCTTGGCCTTGGCTTTCTTCTCTTCAGGGTCAGCGGCTGGGAGCTCGAGAAGGGAGAGGCGTCCCTCCTTAGCCCTTTCGCACTTGGTCGCCAGGTTGAACAGCTCCAGAGATGTGCACATGTCCTCGTGGATTGCCAGTTCCTCCTTCATCTTGACGTCGTGGACGCCATCAGAGAACGCTGAGATGATGGCCTCCTCGGTCACCTTGGGAATCTTGAGGCGAGCGCTGTTGAAGCGCTGGATGTACATCTGCAGGGTCTCTCCAGGTTGCTGCTTGATGTAGCACAGGTCACCACGACTGGAGGACGGTCGCGAGTTCCCTGGAAGTTGGGGATGAACCGGGTGCGCATCTCGTCCCAAGAGGAGATCATGCCGGGAGGCAGGTTTAGGAGCCAGGTGCGGGCACCATCTTTGAGAGCCATGGGAAACCAATTCTCCATGACCTTTTCATCTCCGTTGGCCGCTTCGATGCACAGTTCATAGAGCTGCAGGAACTCCGCGGGGTCGGCAGTGTCGTCGTAGCGAGGAGGCAGATCCGGCTTGAACTTGCCCGGCCAGGGGACACTGTGTAGCTCGGTGGTGAAGGCGCGGCAGCCCGCGGTGGCCACCGGTGCCCTTGCTAACGCGGGGCTTGCTCCTGGGGATTCCCGCGCGCCACCGCCAGGGGCAGCACGGGGTCTTGACGTGCTGGCGCAGGGATGCGGTCTTGACGTGCTGGAGCAGGGAGCACGCGAGCACCTTCTTGGGGACGAGGGATTTCTTGGCAGCTCCTTTCTTGTCGTGTGCGCGCTGGACGCAGTGGGTCTCGTCCAGGGGCTGCACGCCTTGGAGCCAGGGCGCCTTCTTGGGGAGGAGGTGGCAGAGGCGCCTCCTAACCTGCATCACCCACGCAGGACGGAGGGTGAGGCAGCGAGAGGGACGGCGCAGGGGAGCCCCATGCGGCGCTGAAGAGCTCGGTGATGCGAGCGAGCCACTCCTTGTAGAGGTCGTCGACGGGGCGGTAGTGCAGGAGCTCACGTGCCAGGAGCAACGCGGCATGCGCATCCATGGGAGCGTGACGAGCGTGAGACGACGAACCAGCTGGAGTCAGCGACGGAGTGGCGGTGCGGCCTTCCCGCCTCACCAAGGGATGCAGCGACGACACCTGCTGCTCGTTCCCCGCTGGGCCGGTGACGGCGTTGGCAGTAGGCGACGGAGAACGACAGGGAGGCCCACCGACAGGAGCCATCTGGGCGACGCGGGCGGCGAGAGCGGCCCGACGCTCGGCGCGAGGTCGACGAGCGTCAGCCATGGATGCGACGAACGATTAAACGTGGAACAACGGAAGAAGGATTCTGGCACACCTCTACCTGGCGCGCCAAATGTCGGATATCGGGTTCCGGCAAAACCCTTAAGGTTCAAACTCTGGGGTGCGCGCGAAGATTTTCCTCCTACCGATCCACGTCCCAACGCCTCGCTGAGAATCTAAGCTACACGATGAACAACACAAGGGACATAAGGTTTATACTAGTTCGGGCCACCGTTGTGGTGTAATACCCTAATCCAGTGTGTGGAGTGGTGGATTGCCTCTGGGGCTAATGATGAACAATACAGAGGAAGAATAGCCTCGCGAGAGGTGTTCTTGGGCTGGTGCAGTGAACTACTTGGGTGAGTACGATCGCCTCTGGATCTGTTGAGAACTCTCCGAGATGCCCTCTACTGTGGTAGCTATCTCTATATAGAGAGGCCCTGGTCCTCTTCCCAAATATTGAGCGGGAAGGGAGCCAACAACGGCCATTTTGAAGGGGAACATATAGTACAAGTTATCCTAAATAAAGTTGGTCTTCGGCTGCCAGTTACTAATTCATGATCTGGCATGTACAGAATGAAAACTTCATTCTCGATTCTACGAGAATTTTTATGAAAGCGTTTCATTTGCTTCTCTTCAATGGAAGTTTCATTTTCCCAGAATGTATCCTAATTTTTGGCCTAATTCTTCTTCTGATGATTGATTCAACCTCTGATCAAAAAGATAGACCTTGGTTCTATTTCATCTCTTCAACAAGTTTAGTAATAAGCATAACGGCCCTACTTCAGATCAAAGAGTCGGGCGGAAAAAGGGGAGAGCTCCCCGTTCCTGGTTCTCCTGTAACTGGATTCCCCGGAACCACAAGAATCCTTAGAATGGGATTCCAACTCAGCACCTTTTGTTTTGAGATTTTGAGAAGAGTTGCTCTTTGGAGAGCACAGTACGATGAAAGTTGTAAGCTGTGTTCGGGGGGGAGTTATTGTCTATCGTTGGCCTCTATGGTCAGGCACTGGCGATGACGCCGTCTTGGGCTCCACGGTGACCTCCATCTTGCCGCTCTGCTCGGGCTTGGTCTCGTTGCACCGAAATGGTAACCTTTGCTTGATGCCTCCGTACTCCGCGCCTGTGCTTGCTCCCTTTGCACCAAAAAGGAAACAAGGACACTGCGCAGGCCGGTGCCCGCCTGGTCTCGATCATCATGGCTTGCGTCACGAGCACCTCGCGAGGTACCCCTGCCTTGATCTCTCCGCCTCCTCGCGAACCTGCCTGATGAGGCCATTCCTAAGGAAGCCTTACATCGTCCACCCCGCGAGGCTTGGCCCCTTGCGAGGGTCTTGAGCTTGAGTTGATGAAGATGGGTCGTGCTGGGCCACCCCTTGAGCCAAGCTGCAAGCCACAGACAGGCAAGCCTGGGGAACCCCATTCCCAGAATGCCAACAAAGATGACTCCGAAAGTTGTTGCCGACCTCATCAACAAGTTCAAGCAGTCGTTATCTGACGAAGACATCAGCGCCATTGCTACTCTGACCCGCCTCGACCCGGCTGCGCTTCACATCGCTATGGGCATGGCTGGGCCTAATGCTGCTGCCTCTGCGGCCCATAGTTGATTATGTTCCTTAGCTCTAGTTTTAGCCTCCAACAGCGGCAGGCCTCTGGCTGGTTTGAGTTAGGTATCCTCTCTGTTATGTGTAGTTCAGGTTGGTTGCCAGTTCTACACCATTTAGTTTCAGTGGCTATTGGTGGACTCTGGCGTCCCTCGGTGCGATGGATGGTGTACCTGTTTTTATTTCAGTGCAGTAGAATCTGTAGTTGTTGGAGCATTTCCTGGTTTCCTTAGGGATGACAACAGATGCCCCATGATGAGCTGGAATGTTCGTGGCATGAACACTCCTGCCAAACGAGAATCCATTCATGAAATTGCACTTGCACATAGACTAGCTATTCTCTGTCTTTAGGAGACAAATATCGACACATGGGATCGACGACTAGTTGCAGACACAGGAGGTGCATTGCTCGCTGATTGCATTGTACTTCCTACCGTCGGCATGATGGGCGGAGCTGCGATTTTCTGGAACGCAAACATCGTCTCTGTTTCCTCTCATAGCATAGGGCAGTTTGCCATCACTGCCAGAGTTACTTTGCTGCCAACTAACCAGTCCTTTTGGCTCACCACGGTGTACGGGCCAGCCGACGACGCCTGCAAAGATGATTTCCTTCTCGAGCTCTCACGAAATGCACCACCTGCTTCTGAACCTTGGTTGCTCAATGGTGATTTCAACATCATTTATAAGGCTAGTGACAAGAACAATCTCAACCTTAATAGAAGGATTATGGGCCGGTTCAGAAACGCCATAGACACGGCCGGGCTGAGAGAGATCAAGTGCAAGAACCGTAGATACACCTGGAGCAACGAGTGCCAAAACCCTACCCTAGTTAGCATAGATAAATTCTTCTGTAACACCAATTGGGAACTGCTCTTCCCAAATGACATTCTGATGGCATCTTGGACGGTCGTTTCTGACCACTACCTACTCTTGTTGACCAATGTTTCCACGTCACCCAGAAGAGCAAGTTTCAGATTTGAAGAGTTCTGGCCACGCTTCCCTCATTTCTAGGAGACAGTGGAGGAGGCTTGGAACAGGCCCACCGCCCAGGCCTATGCTTTCAAGCAGCTGGCAATCAAGCTTCAGAGAACGGCTAAGGATCTGAAAATCTGGAGTAAAGGCCTGTTTAGTGATGCTAAGGTGCAGTTCCACATGGCAAATGAGGTGATTTTGCATTGGATATCGCATAGGAGAGCAGAACCCTCTCTGCTGTAGAATTTCAGCTCAGAAAATCTCTGAAGCTGCGCTGATCGGCCTAGCTGCAGTAGAGAGTGCCAGGAGGAGGCAAAGCATCAAGAATCAATTGGCTAAGAGCGGGTGATGCTAGCACAAAGTTTTTTCACGCCAAGGTCTGCTCCAGACGTCGTAAAAACTTCATCCACTCCATCCAGCATGCAGGATTCACTGCCACTGTCCACACATACAAGGAGAAAATCAACGCTGACCACTTCCAGGCTGTGCTGGGTTCCTCTCAGCCAAGGACGTCCGCTATCAACTGGGAGCAGCTGCACATACCATCAGTTTCAAACACAGGGCTCGATAACCCCTTCTCTGAAGAGGAAGTATCGGAGGCGATCAAGGACATGCCGATCGATATGGCGCCTAGGCCTGATGGTTTCATCGGGGTGTTCTACAGATCATGCTGGACAACTACCAAAGCAGATGTGATGCAGGCTATGAACCAATTCTACTGTTGTTTCAGTCAAAATTTCAACGAGCTCAACTCAGCTTATGTGGCTCTGCTGCCAAAGAAGGATGGCGCCCTGAAATTTGCTGATTTCAGACCCATCAGCCTTATACATTCCATCGCAAAGCTCATCACAAAAGTTTTGTCCATCCACCTGTCCAAAGGCATCCACCTAATCATATCTCCTGCTCAAACAGCCTTCATGAAGGCAAAATGCATCCACAACAGTTTCATGTATGTTCAGAATGGAGCTAGATTGTTGCACAGAAAGAACAAGCCGGCAGTATTGCTCAAGCTGGACATCACTAGGGCTTTTGACGGTATCTCTTGGCCCTACCTGATCGAGCTCATGCAGAAGCTGGGATTCAGCTCCCGATGGAGAGATTGGGTAACGATGCTGCTTGCAACCTCGCACTCCTACTTCTTGCTCAATGGATCGCATGGGCAGTCTGTCAGGACCCCGACTCAATGCCACATCGATCTAGCATGTAACACCTCATATCACTTTGCGGCCTCACGCACGGTATTCCCACGGGTGTCACCTTACCTTAGCCCGGGACCGTTTGCGCCTTTTGGCACACGTATATGACAGTGTTGCTAGCATCCATATGATAAGGAGCCCGGGCTGACATGGCTAGTCGTAAACCCAAAGTGGCACAGACTTACAGGGACAGGCATCCATGACCCAGCATCGAACGTGTCGGTCATCAGTGAGTGAATCCAGGTTGTAGCACTGGGCTAGCAGGACTCCGGTGAACCGGGCTGTAGCGGGCTAACAGGACTCCGGTATTCATCGCGTGACATTTCCCCGAAGGGACAGACACAGGAACGAAGAAGGACACATGCCGGCCAGCCTAGGTGCTCCGGAGCAGTAGCAAGCTACCATGGCTCGGTGGAAACACTAGGAGACATTTCCCGGTAAGAGAGGCTACCAAGGATAAACAACTAGGTTGTCAGATCCCACACATACCAAGCATTTCAATAACATACACACAATATGCTCGATATGTGCAAAAACAACATGGCATCACAACATGACTCTACAACTCAAGTATTTTAATCAATAGGCTCCGAGGAGCGAGATATTACAAACATGGATCTCGTGACCCAACAATCAGAGCATACAAGTCAAAGCACAAGCGGAAGCTATCATGTCTGAGTACAGACATCTATAAATGAAAAAGGCTGAGAAGCCTGACTATCTACCAAATCCTGCCGAGGGCACAAGATCGTAGCTGAGGTATCAAGCTAAACGTCGAAGTCCACGTGAAACTACTAGCGAGACCGAAGTCTCTCTGCAAAAACATAAAATAGGCAAACGTGAGTACAAATGTACCCAGCAAGACTTACATCAGAGCTAACTACATATGCATCATTATCAACAAAGGGGAATGGTGGGGTTTAACTGCAGCAAGCCAGCTTTGACTCGGTGGCTATCCTGAACTACGACTGCAAGTAACTCTTTTGAGGTGGCGCACACGAGTCCACATATTCACCATATCAATACACCACTATGGATCCGCTCCCGTCTCCCTACGAGAACGCCATCCATAGCACTCACGCTTATCTTGCGTATTTTAGAGTATCCACTTTCACTTGTCTATGAACTGATATAAGCAACCCAGAAGTCCTTTTCCGCGGACATGGCTATTCGAATAGATGATGTTAACCCTGCAGGGGTGTACTTCTTCATACATGTTTCCACCACTTAGCGTCTGCACATGACATGTGCTCGGCAGACTTCAAGCGAAAGCCGACGTGGGTGTAGACCACGACCTACCTAAACACTCAAGTCTCTAGTCCAGGTTTATCGCCTATTCGGGTTCCATCCATGAGGAGATCCGGCCGGAGTTTCGCTCACAGCCCCAAACGATGTGAACAGGGTTCCGTGACACCAAACGGGCGCCCGGTTTACCCGGCCACGTGCCTACCGCATCACAGCCCACCCCTACGGTCAGCGCTGTCCACGGCCTCCAGCATACTACAAACACCAGAAACTACTTGCAACTCCTAGACAGAGGACAAGGGTGATTAAGAAGCCGAGAGGGTCCATTGGTTTCGGGCCCAATGCGTGGTAGTAGCTGAATCATGGATCACAAACACAGAACTCAGTTCCTGAGGACGGCTGCAATGAGACAACCCACCATGTACTCCTACATGGCCTCTCACCGCTACCTTTACCAAATCGTGTTCACACACTTAGCTCACACACAGTAGGACATGTTCACACACCTCTGATTCATCCTCGATGAATCAGACCTGACTCAACTCTAAGCAGTAGCAGGCATGACAAACAAACATGAATGAGTAGGCACAACAGGGCTCAAACAACTCCTACTCATACTAGTGGGTTTCATCTATTTACTGTGGAATGACAGGTCATGCAAAGGATAAAGGGGTTCAGCTACCGCAGCAAGTAACAGATGAATCATTGTTGTCCTAATGCAGTAAAAGAGAGCAGGAGCGAGAGAGTGGGATTGTATCGGAATGAACAAGGGGGGTTTTGCTTGCCTGGCACTTCTGAAGATAACATTGAGTCTTCATCAGTGTCAACGATCACATCATCGGTATCACGTCTATCGAGAGGGGACAAATACCGGCAACACAGAAGGGAACACAATCAATGCAATGCACAATATGATGCATGATCATGACATGGCAAAATGAATGTGTTTTGAGCTAATGCAACTAGCAACAGATTAAATGAAGTTGGTTTGAATGTAAAATTCAAATTCAAACTCCATATGTGATTATTCAAATGCCATTTAATTGATTTGTGCTAAACAGCAGCTATAAGTTGTTCTAACATGCATGAAAATGGTACAGATGGATTCCTTGAATTTTTCTGATAATTTTTCATATATAATTTATTTAATTTGGAGTTACGGTTAATTTTCTATGATTTATTGAAGTTTAGGGCATTTTCTGAAATTTCCTGAATATTAATAAATCCAGTAATTGAATTAATGCGCCAGCCTGACGTCATCATGACGTCAGCAGGTCAACTGGGCGCCTCCAGGTCAAACCTGACGTGTGGGGGCCACACGTCAGTGACACAGGGCTGTTAGCTCACTGACAGGTGGGGTCAGGTCAACATCCACGTCATCATGGTCAACTCTGACGTGTGGGTCCACAGTGATTAGATAAAATTAAACAGAAATTAAACTAGTGTTAGTTAGGGGCGTGGGCCCAGTAGTCAATGAGAGGGGGGGTTAGTTAGTGGCATCATTAGCCACTAATTACGGTGCCACGTCGGCACGGCCGGAGTTAACCCGCGGGCGACCTAAACAACGACGGAGGCTCGCCGGACTTGAGCTACAGGCGGCGGCTGGACTCGCGGAGACCACCGGGGCGTAGCCCGTGCTCTCCCGTATCCAAAGGAGCAGGAGGGTGGTGGCGGGGGCGCCGGAGCTCGCCAGAAGTGTGCTCGCGGCGGCGCCGGAGTTCGGGTGAGTGCGGGGTTGACGCTATGGTGCATGGGAGGAGGGGCTGGTGGGCGCTACGGGCTCCTGGGAGCAAACCGAGTGCTATGACGCGCCCAGGCACGAGCTACGGCGTCTGTAGCCACGACAGCGGCATGGCCGGCGGCGGTGAGCTTTCGGGCTCGTGGGGAATGGCGCTACAGCACGGGGGCGAGCACAAGGAGTTAGGGGATAAGGTAAGTGGCTCACGGCGAGTCAGACGGTGCAGACGGCGGGGCCGGGGAGGCTCTGGACACGGCGAATCAAGCGACGGAGATCGCCGGCACCGAGGTTGGAGAAGACGTCCGGGGCGGCGATGCAGCGCTCCCCTGGTTGCTTGGCTCGGGGTGGACGAGGAGGACGACGATGCGGTCCTTCTGGATTGGTCGGCGAGGCGAGTGGTGGTCGGTGGCCGTGGCTATGGCGAGCGGCGGCGACGGCGACTCTCGGGTGGCTCGGGGAAGAGAGTCAGGGGAGGGAGAGAGGGGGTCCAGAGAGAGAGAGGCGGTCGAGGGGGTCGAGGGCGTCTCCGTGGCGTCGCGAGGGAGTCGGGGAGGCTGCCACGGCGAAGCAGGAGGTGGAGGCCTCCGCGTGCGCGCGTGCGTGCGGTGTCCGTCCTCCTGGCAGAGGAGGAAGAGGACAAGGGGGAGGAGGAGGTGGGCTGGGCCGGTTGGCCAGGCCGCCTGCTGGGCCGGCCAGGTAAGTCCAGGTGAGTTCTCTCTCTCTCCTCTATTTTCTGTTTTCTATTATTTCTGCAACTGTGAGGCTTTATTAAAAATACTTAGGCATCTCTAAAAATCCAGAAAATAATCAGGGGCTCTGTTTAGATTATTTCCAACAGCCCACACTTATTTTTAGAATTATTTGGGCATTTAAGATATTTACTAGCATTTAGATGCCCAAATGCAAATAGAGTATGATTTAATTCAGAGCCCAATATGTCCTGCAAAAATATAAATCATTTTTGGTAGATGCTTTCACCTCAAACCAGAAATGTTGAACATTTTTAGAGGGCATTTTGGGTTTAATGAAAAAGATTTTATTTTGACCCTAGTTGAATTCATTTGGTGCTAGGGTTTAGTCAATCCCCATTTCAGGTTTAAATGAAATTTAAACATGAAGCAACACTCTAATGCATGCACTAGGCATTGTCAGAACTAGGGATGTGACAACTCACCCCCACTAAACAAGAATCTCGTCTCGAGATTCAAGCGTAGGGTAAAGTGAGGGGTAAACGCAACTAGTATAATCTTCACGATCCAGGGTGCACTTCAGTTGAACGTTGATTCATTCACCATCATTGTCTTGATGTCTTGCTCTGAGAAATCCTGCCAACATGACATGGAGGGAAGAAGGAGACTCTAGAAGGGTCGATCTTCTCGAAGATCGAACAACTCACGGAATGAGACATAGGACCATCTCTCGGGTTGAGACACGAGATACACATCAAGAGGGGTGGAAAGAAACGGATGACGAAGGTTCACTAGGTAGACAACAATTTCACGCTTAAGAAGGTGGTAATCGATTGTCAACGTAGCGAGGAGTTGAGTTGCCATGAAACCACAACGAGACACCTTCGGAACCGTGACTCGTAGATATCTCCCCTTAAGTGGCAAAAAGAATTACCTTTGATTCAGAGATCATTGAAACTCTTTAAACCAGCCTAAGACAATTCTCGAGCGATCGTTTGGAGGGGGTCAGTAGAATGGCATACTCAGACTTGGATGATGTGGATTACCTTGTTGAAGACAACGCAATGGATGAATTTGCTTATCACCGGAAATGGAAGAGACCCATGGTAGAATGGCACATTGGCGGTGCAAGCTGGGAACAAAATGCAAATGATGGGAATGATTCTGGTAACTGAGGAAGAACCCAACAATAAAGAGTGAATTCACTGGTTGAAAAGGTCATAGCATTGCCGAGGAAACCGAGAGGAATCCTAGTTAGAGCCGATGGTAACACGTAGCGCTTGTACGTGCTTTCAAGAACTTGAGCATTTCCACAATCATCAAGGTTTTACCAACATCCGTGTCAAGGGTCCGGTAACACAACTTACTACCATGATGAATGGTGATGGAGGATGCAGATGCAAAGGAAGATAACATCATCTCAGATTTCACCCTTGACGGGGCCAAGGAGATAGAATCTGGATGATCGACCGAGAGACATTTAGCACTCCGCTTCTAATGTTCTCCTTGATGTGCTAGTGTATCCCATTCATTGAAATGGTTTGGTATCTAGAACATCAAGTAAAGGTCGGACTTCGGGAACACAAAAATCCATAGGGGCAACTAGGGAGTAAACCCTACGAAATCCCTATGGGGGGGTGGCCAACTTCATCAATCAAGATATTATAATAACAGGTCTTCCGGCTGGGTGTGTTGGCCACGACATCCACTTTACCGTTTATCGCGCGACCAATATTATAATTCTTGGGAAATATTCCAACCATCATATCTGCCTGAGATTCAGATCTGGTTGGTGTCAGGATATTCCAGACTCATCGAGTCTAGGAAGAAAAACGGAAGTTTGCAACACAAATCGACGAGATGACGTTGCGGGATTCTCGGGAGATGAACTACGATAGCAAGCTCCAAAACATGAGCTGGTTCTGCTACAAACATGT
Source organism: Triticum dicoccoides (assembly GCF_002162155.2). NCBI lineage: Eukaryota > Viridiplantae > Streptophyta > Magnoliopsida > Poales > Poaceae > Triticum > Triticum dicoccoides. The sequence goes on from NC_041391.1 coordinate 257,027,347, forward strand.
GAACATGTTGTCCCAGACAAGCATGACCACATGGTAGTCTTATAATAAAACACTACCGAGTTCTGGTTGGGAACCATCGTCGAGGATATCAAAATTCTTGATTAAGCCCGGGTTAGCTCTTAAAAAGAACTCCTTCTCCTAGAACAAATCAATTAGTGGCTTGGGGTGCTACGGAATACATATAGATTGAAGGTTGCAAGTCTTCAAGCCACAGCATTCTTCGCACGTGTGCATGACTGATTTGGAATGATTCCAAAGAAAGCAACATTGACTTTCTCGAGTCCACGGCGGCAACTTGCATCAAATGCACATGAACTAGAGGAAGTCACTTCTTACATCCGAACATATGCTTCATGAGCTAGCATGAACAAGTGCTTTCAAAAGTTTCCAACACTAGCTTAATGTTCAGCAAAATTATGGAGAAGACAAGGATGTTGTCAATGGGCTCAACAACAATTCATCTAGGTTTCCTTTTAAAAGGAATTCCATAGTTAAGTGAACACGGTGATAGCATTGGTCAGACCAAAGATGTAATGGTGTATGCTCGAGGGATCAACCACGAATAAGACAACATTACGAGCATCGTTGGTACTGATTTGACTTGACGATGGCCCACACTCAAATCAAAGGATTGATAAGACAATAGGTCCAACAACTGATCACAGGGACCAATCGATGAAGATATCATCTTTCTTCAACACACACTACACAAGAATATCCCTTTGGAACGAACTAAGTCAGGCAAGATTTTATCTTCCAACTCTCCAAGTTGTTGTCTAGCTTAACCAACTAGCTCAGGGATATCCAACACAGATTCTTGGAGAAGGGTGGTTCACGAGAATAAACCAACTTGATCACGAACTCAACATAGCGGTCAGGTGACAACCTGGTAATACTTCTGAGAAGATATTCAGAAAATCACGAACCACCGGTATGTTACTAAGCTCGAGAATAATCTCGCTTTTCAGGGCAAGACGATATGATCAATAGAGCAAAGATTTGAAATGATCCTAACTCATCGATCGAGGAGTGAACCAGGAGAATGGACTAGGTAGCACGATCAATCTTAGAATGATGATTCAATAACCAACACACTAAGAATGAAATTATTGTCCTTTAACTACCCAGCAACAAGGTTGCTAGGAGTATTGATTTCACACACCATGATTCATTTGTCGGCATTCCGGTTACAATAACACAGGAACCGAGGAATGACAATGATGGCAAGAAGTATCACTGTACCAAGAGTACATAGGATGGTGTGCAATTCTTATAACAATCTCGATATAAAATATGTAATACTCCAAGGTAGAACAGAGCAAAAGCTGGGTTAGCAATTTGATCTGCAGAGCACAACTTCTTTGACCCAATCCTGGATATGGAAGAGGTACTGGAGTTTGTTTCTCCAAGTCATTCAGGACAGAATGGCTTGACGGACCACAAGGGTAATAGGCATCGATAAACGAATGCATGCATACTCTTGACTATCAATTGATAGACGAAGGTCAGTAGACAACTAAAGAGGGACAACTCAAAGGAACATATAACTTTCTGAGTTGTGGATACATGGGTTGGTATGCCGAACAAAGTTCAACATAATTCTTTCGGATAACCCATGCAGAAAGGTTGAGCTGGCAGAGCCACAATATATAAATGGAGAACTCCTCAAGAATAATCTTGTTGTGATATTTCAGTTCAACGAGGAACTTCTGCCATAAGTAGTTCATGGTATTTGGAAGAAGAAGATACCACGGACTTCAAGGACTATCGCAAAGGTTACTAATATCCTAAAGGAACTAGCAACACTATCAACACGAGGTAAGTAGGGTGAATCTCGGGTTCAAAACCCAAGGAATAGAATACCTACTAACTAAATGGCATCACGGGATGCTTTCGATAATGACGGCCAGAATCATCACACTGGGAACACAAATCATGGCTAATTACTAGATGATCCCCTAAGACACCTAGGGTCATAATAATATCTCCAACATATATGTCAAGGTAACGGAGTACCTCAACTCACTGATTAGTGTGGTTAATCTGGCCCATGGGAACATTGAAACGGGAAGAAAGGATTTGCAATTGCATCAGACTACTTAGAAACCTGGGATGACTCGGACAGCATAACGGCTGTAAATGCTCAGAAAAGACTTGAGACATTCACAAAAATGGTGGCATAACCACTCAGAAGCACAATACCAAGGTTCCGAGATCAACAATTAACATACGGAAGTAGTAGGAACTGAACTGAGACTTAAGTCCAACAATTCTATAAGTCTACGGATTAATAACACGTGATCCTGATAGAAAGAAGAGATAGCCTAGTTCTTAATCCCCGTAGGAAAGATAAGATGACTCAGATCAGAAGGGCATAAGGTATAAGGAGTAAAAAGAGCCTTACGTTCCATCCCACAATCAATTCCCTTACATAACTAAAGAATTTCTAGACTCAACTTCGACCAGTTTGGCTTGGTAATCCTACAGGCAGCCTGGCTCTGATACCAACGCTGTCAGGACCCCGACTCAATGCCACATCGATCTAGCATGTAACACCTCATATCACTTTGCGGCCTCACGCACGGTATTCCCACGGGTGTCGCCTTACCTTAGCCCGGGACCGTTTGCGCCTTTTGGCACACGTATATGACAGTGTCGCTAGCATCCATATGATAAGGAGCCCGGGCTGACATGTCTAGTCGTAAACCCAAAGTGGCACAGACTTACAGGGACAGGCATCCATGACCCAGCATCGAACGTGTCGGTCATCAGCGAGTGAATCCAGGCTGTAGCACTAGGCTAGCAGGACTCCGGTGAACCGGGCTGTAGCGGGCTAACAGGACTCCGGTATTCATCGCGTGACATTTCCCCGAAGGGACAGACACAGGAACGAAGAAGGACACATGCCGGCTAGCCTAGGTGCTCCGGAGCAGTAGCAAGCTACCATGGCTCGGTGGAAACACTAGGAGACATTTCCCGGTAAGAGAGGCTACCAAGGATAAACAACTAGGTTGTCAGATCCCACACATACCAAGCATTTCAATAACATACACACAATATGCTCGATATGTGCAAAAACAACATGGCATCACAACATGACTCTACAACTCAAGTATTTTAATCAATAGGCTCCGAGGAGCGAGATATTACAAACATGGATCTCATGACCCAACAATCAGAGCATACAAGTCAAAGCACAAGCGGAAGCTATCATGTCTGAGTACAGACATCTATAAATGAAAAAGGCTGAGAAGCCTGACTATCTACCAAATCCTGCCGAGGGCACAAGATCGTAGCTGAGGTATCAAGCTAAACGTCGAAGTCCACGTGAAACTACTAGCGAGACCGAAGTCTCTCTGCAAAAACATAAAATAGGCAAACGTGAGTACAAATGTACCCAGCAAGACTTACATCAGAGCTAACTACATATGCATCATTATCAACAAAGGGGAATGGTGGGGTTTAACTGCAGCAAGCCAGCTTTGACTCGGTGGCTATCCTGAACTACGACTGCAAGTAACTCTTTTGAGGTGGCGCACACGAGTCCACATATTCACCATATCAATACACCACTATGGATCCGCTCCCGTCTCCCTACGAGAACGCCATCCATAGCACTCACGCTTATCTTGCGTATTTTAGAGTATCCACTTTCACTTGTCTATGAACTGATATAAGCAACCCAGAAGTCCTTTTCCGAGGACACGGCTATTCGAATAGATGATGTTAACCCTGCAGGGGTGTACTTCTTCACACACGCTCTCACCACTTACCGCCGTTTACACGACATGTACTCGGCAACCTTCAAGCGGAAGCCCAACGTGGGTGTCGGCCACGGCCTACCTAAACACCTAAGTCTCTAGTCCAGGTTTATCGCCTATTCGGGTTCCATCCATGAGGAGATCCGGCCGGAGTTTCGCTCACAGCCCCAAACGATGTGAACAGGGTTCCGTGACACCAAATGGGCGCCCGGTATACCCGGCCACGTGCCTACCGCATCACAGCCCACCCCTACGGTCAGCGCTGCGCACGGCCTCCAGCATACTACAAACACCAGAAACTACTTGCAACTCCTGGACAGAGGACAAGGGTGATTAAGAAGCCGAGAGGGTCCATTGGTTTCGGGCCCAATGCGTGGTAGTAGCTGAATCATGGATCACAAACACAGAACTCAGTTCCTGAGGACGGCTGCAATGAGACAACCCACCATGTACTCCTACATGGCCTCTCACCGCTACCTTTACCAAATCGTGTTCACACACTTAGCTCACACACAGTAGGACATGCTCACACACCTCTGATTCATCCTCGATGAATCAGACCTGACTCAACTCTAAGCAGTAGCAGGCATGACAAACAAACATGAATGAGTAGGCACAACAGGGCTCAAACAACTCCTACTCATACTAGTGGGTTTCATCTATTTACTGTGGAATGACAGGTCATGCAAAGGATAAAGGGGTTCAGCTACCGCAGCAAGTAACAGATGAATCGTTGTTGTCCTAATGCAGTAAAAGAGAGCAGGAGCGAGAGAGTGGGATTGTATCGGAATGAACAAGGGGGTTTTTGCTTGCCTGGCACTTCTGAAGATAACATTGAGTCTTCATCAGTGTCAACGATCACATCATCGGTATCACGTCTATCGAGAGGGGACAAATACCGGCAACACAGAAGGGAACACAATCAATGCAATGCACAATATGATGCATGATCATGACATGGCAAAATGAATGTGTTTTGAGCTAATGCAACTAGCAACAGATTAAATGAAGTTGGTTTGAATGTAAAATTCAAATTCAAACTCCATATGTGATTATTCAAATGCCATTTAATTGATTTGTGCTAAACAGCAGCTATAAGTTGTTCTAACATGCATGAAAATGGTACAGATGGATTCCTTGAATTTTTCTGATAATTTTTCATATATAATTTATTTAATTTGGAGTTACGGTTAATTTTCTATGATTTATTGAAGTTTAGGGCATTTTCTGAAATTTCCTGAATATTAATAAATCCAGTAATTGAATTAATGCGCCAGCCTGACGTCATCATGACGTCAGCAGGTCAACTGGGCGCCTCCAGGTCAAACCTGACGTGTGGGGGCCACACGTCAGTGACACAGGGCTGTTAGCTCACTGACAGGTGGGGTCAGGTCAACATCCACGTCATCATGGTCAACTCTGACGTGTGGGTCCACAGTGATTAGATAAAATTAAACAGAAATTAAACTAGTGTTAGTTAGGGGCGTGGGCCCAGTAGTCAGTGAGAGGGGGGTTAGTTAGTGGCATCATTAGCCACTAATTACGGTGCCACGTCGGCACGGCCGGAGTTAACCCGCCGGCGACCTAAACAACGACGGAGGCTCGCCGGACTTGAGCTACAGGCGGCGGATGGACTCGCGGAGACCACCGGGGCGTAGCCCGTGCTCTCCCATATCCAAAGGAGCAGGAGGGTGGTGGCGGGGGCGCCGGAGCTCGCCGGAAGTGCGCTCGCGGCGGCGCCGGAGTTCGGGTGAGTGCGGGGTTGACGCTATGGTGCATGGGAGGAGGGGCTGGTGGGTGCTACGGGCTCCTGGGAGCAAACCGAGTGCTATGACGCGCCCAGGCACGAGCTACGGCGTCTGTAGCCACGACGGCGGCATGGCCGGCGGCGGTGAGCTTTCGGGCTCGTGGGGAACGGCGCTACAGCACGGGGGCGAGCACAAGGAGTTAGGGGATAAGGTAAGTGGCTCACGGCGAGTTAGACGGTGCAGACGGCGGGGCCGGGGAGGCTCTGGACGCGGCGAATCAAGCGACGGAGATCGCCGGCACCGAGGTTGGAGAAGACGTCCGGGGCGGCGATGCAGCGCTCCCCTGGTTGCTTGGCTCGGGGTGGACGAGGAGGACGACGATGCGGTCCTTCTGGATTGGTCGGCGAGGCGAGTGGTGGTCGGTGGCCGTGGCTATGGCGAGCGGCGGCGACGGCGACTCTCGGGTGGCTCGGGGAAGAGAGTCAGGGGAGGGAGAGAGGGGGTCCAGAGAGAGAGAGGCGGTCGAGGGGGTCGAGGGCGTCTCCGTGGCGTCGCGAGGGAGTCGGGGAGGCTGCCACGGCGAAGCAGGAGGTGGAGGCCTCCGCGTGCGCTCGTGCGTGCGGTGTCCGTCCTCCTGGCAGAGGAGGAAGAGGACAAGGGGGAGGAGGAGGTGGGCTGGGCCGGTTGGCCAGGCCGCCTGCTGGGCCGGCCAGGTAAGTCCAGGTGAGTTCTCTCTCTCTCCTCTATTTTCTGTTTTCTATTATTTCTGCAACTGTGAGGCTTTATTAAAAATACTTAGGCATCTCTAAAAATCCAGAAAATAATCAGGGGCTCTGTTTAGATTATTTCCTACAGCCCACACTTATTTTTAGAATTATTTGGGCATTTAAGATATTTACTAGCATTTAGATGCCCAAATGCAAATAGAGTATGATTTAATTCAGAGCCCAATATGTCCTGCAAAAATATAAATCATTTTTGGTAGATGCTTTCACCTCAAACCAGAAATGTTGAACATTTTTAGAGGGCATTTTGGGTTTAATGAAAAAGATTTTATTTTGACCCTAGTTGAATTCATTTGGTGCTAGGGTTTAGTCAATCCCCATTTCAGGTTTAAATGAAATTTAAACATGAAGCAACACTCTAATGCATGCACTAGGCATTGTCAGAACTAGGGATGTGACACAGTCGGTCAGGCATAAGAAGGGTTTAAGACAGGGAGACCCACTGTCTCCGCTGCTGTTCATCATTGCAATTGATCCACTGCACCGTCTAATGCAAGCTGCTGGTGACCTAGACCTGCTCAAACCACTGCCGGGCAGGGAGATCAAGTTGAGGGTCAGTCTCTATGCGGATGATGCGATAATTTTTGCTAACCCGATCGAGGAAGAGATTGAATCTCTCATGCAAATTATGCACTGCTTCAGGGAAGCTTCAGGTCTGAAAATCAATCTTCAAAAGTCAACGGCCACCGCAATCAGATGCTCAGGAATCAACATGGAGCAAGTTCTGGAGAGTTTTGGCGGGCAAATTGCTCAGTTCCCGCTTGCCTACCTAGGCCTGCCCATCACACTTAAGAGGCTGAGGATGGTGCATCTACGGTTTGTTTTGGACCACATTAGGGGTCGTCTTGCAGGCTGGAAAGGAAAGCTCTTGTCCATCGCTGCCAGAAGGGTGCTAGTCCGGGTGGTCTTGAGCTCTCTCCCAACCTTTGCTATCACAGCGCTGAGGGTGCCCAAAAAATTCATCAAGGAAGTCGACAAGTCTCGTAGAAGATTTCTCTGGGTGCAGGAAGAAGATCTAATAGGCGGGAAATGCAAGGTCAATTGGCAAAAAGTATGCACGCCAACAGAGTACAGTGTCCTTGGCATTCTCGACCTGGATAAATTCAGTAGGGCTCTGGGACTGCGTTGGCTCTGGCATGCTTGGAAGAGCCCGGATCGGCCCTGGGTGGGCATGGAGGTGCCGTGCGATGATAGTGACAAGGTTGCATTTAGTGCCATGACCCAATCGCCATCGGAGATGGTCGCACGGCAACCTTTTGGGGCTGCGCCTGGGCCGGTGTTGCTCCCCTCAAGGCATGTTTCCCGCGCCTATATAATCATTCGCGCTAGAAAAACGGAACTGTGCAAATGGCGGTGCAGGGCAATGCGTGGATCAAGGACATGGCGCGCGGCAACGTCAACCCTCTGTTGCATGAGTTCCTGAGCCTACAAAGGTTGATAAGAGAGGCCAGAGTGCACATTAGGCAGGGCCAACCCGATGAGACCAGATGGAAGTTCACTACCAACGGAATCTATAGTGCGTCATCGGCATACCAAGCTCAGTTTCAGGGATCGGTCCGGGCGCCGTTCAAGAGGTTCTTCTGGAGCATCTGGGCTCCTGGGCGGCTCAAGATCTTTGCTTGGCTACTGCATCTTGATCGGCTTTGGAGCAATGACAGACTGCAAACATGGGGCTGGGACAACCACTATTTCTGTCAATTCTGCCTTCGACATCTTGAGAGTTCAGTGCACCTGTTCTGGCACTGCAAGCGATCCAAGGCGATCTGGGACAGGATTGCAGCATGGCATAACTGCCAGGCAGTGCACCTAAGCCGATGGTCCTCCCTCCAACACTCAACGGACATCGTTGAGCTCATCACCAACAATACTATGGTGGGAAGCAGAAGGGGCGTCTCGGCCATTGTTGTCATTGTGCTATGGGAAATCTGGTTGGAGCGACATAATTGCACTTTTAGAGCAAAAATGTTCCAAGGATCCGATGTTCTGGCGGCCATTAGGAGAAGCATTGAGTTGTGGCGACAGGCAGGCGCTAAATGCCTTGCGCCACCACTCGCAGAGCCTCCGGCAGGGATCGGCTAAGATGTGCTATGCCCCCCAGCTGGCCTCCTGTGCCTTTTTTCTTCTTTCTTTGAACATTTCTATTGATCCTACGATCACCACCCCATGTTCAACATTTTCCCGCTACTTCCAGCTTAATATATGAATGCCAGCGGTTTGCTGGATCTTTCAAAAAAAAGGCATGTGTGTTGATATCACCTGAAGTTGATGGTGTTGCTCACGTGCCACATTGCATTTGAGCCTTGGATCCATCAGGTGTCTGTGGTGCGTATTTGATGTGCCAGCACCTTTGATCCGTACTGCATGTGTTGCGATCGAGTTTTGGCATCATCGAGCACCGCCAGTGTCTACAGTACCTTTGATCTGTAGGGTGTCATGGGCATGTTCCAGTTGAATATGTGTATTCTTGTTATGCATGATTAGTTGGACAATTGGGTTACATGTCCGTGTGCTTCTCAATCACGTCATGCAAGTTAATTAGGCAATGCTTGTTAGTTGGATGCGTACGTGTGCTACTTGCCTTTGTTTGATCCACCTCCTGTATTAACTCAATTTCTTTCTGTTGGCTTTCCGGTTATAAGTGTCATTGTCCTTTGCATTTTCTTTTGAGAGATTTTTGGATCAATCTTTTATTTTCCTTCTCCGCATGTAGTTGAATAGTCATGCATGACTTTTTTATCCTCGTCTCCTCACATCTGAATCACAATATGTCTTACATATTGTAATCCTAGTCTCAGTACAACCGGAATAATGCGCCTTTCTGTCCGCGTACCATCTAACGTGACAACATATAAGTTCAATATTGCTTGCTCATATATTTTTACGTGCTACATAAGAAACAATAAATCTCAGCATTGTTATTTTAATTTAACGGCATAAAAAAGGTTAGCATATGTGGACAAACGTGATGGCTTGTTTGACTCTTATTTTAATTATATAATAGATGTTGCCTCGTTTGATTGCACACCTTCTACAGGTGTGAGGACGGATACGAGGAGGCCGCGACACATGTTATCAATGCCGAGTGCAAGCCCTACTACAAAACTTACGGCACGTGGCTCGGGTACGGTGTAGGCTGTTCGAGACTACTACGCCTCACGTGGTATTAAGGAGACCAAGCCATCGTGCCGCGGAAAGTTTCTGAAGGAGGAGGAGTACATGAAGGTAATTACCTATTCTTAAGGCCTTGTACATAGTTTCCTTGATTTGATTCGTAGACGTAGCGCTCAAATTTCTCTTTACTAACTTAGGTGGCCCGAGATGGTGTGCGGATAAGATGGATTGTTGGGAGGCGTTGGTGGATGACAGGTGCTCAGAACAATGGCTAGCCCTCCACAACAATGCAAAGGACCGGCGTGCCCAAATGGAAGGTGTGCCACACCATCGAGGAAGCGCCAACTTATATCAGTTCGGGCGGAACTAGGTATGTGGTTTGCTTCATGATTCATGCAATTCATTCTTCATGCTAGGTTGAGCCCTTTAATTATTATTTTACTTTGTTCCTCTCTTTTAGGTGTGATACAATAAGGTAGAGGTGCCAGAGGTGTACGACCTCTATGCCATGGCCCATACTGCCTCGTACAAGAAGTCCAACGCATTCTCAGTGTGTGACCTCGATCATATAGAGGGATTCACCAACATCTCCTCGCACAACAAGCTCGTGAGGTAAAGAGATGAGGGGTAGGCGAGGAAAGGGGAGGACTTTACCCTGAGCTAGGGTCCCATTGATCCAGAGCTGGTGATGATATCTGGTGGCGGGAGGTCTCATGGCTCAATAGCCATTGGAGATGGACTTATACGTTGTCCTCGCACTCTCCCAGAGGTCAAGGCGTGCCAAACGACCTCCTATCCTAAGATAAGGCCTCGTCCACGGCCAATGGAGCTCACCATCGAGGTTAGTTATACAGACTCACATTACATTGTGTGTGCGGCCATCGGTGATTACAATGCTAATGAGGAGTGGTGTTGCAGGCTGCTCTTCAAAGAGAGAGAGGTAACCAAGGAGCTTCTGCAGGAGAGGGACCGGCAGGCGGCGGAGAAGGAGCAGGAGTTGGAGGAGAGGACGGCTAGGTTGTTGGAGGTGGAGAGGGCACGGTTCGCCATGTACGAGCTCCTCGTGGTAAGTTTCTTCTGCATATTAGCCAAATCATGCATGTAATGTTCGTTTCATTACTAACTAATATGACTGACTCTTCCAAACCAAATGTGAAGTCTGTGTGCGAGAAGATTGGTCAGACCCCTCCACCGATGCCAGCCATTGCTCCGGGGACCACGGTGAGTTTCATTTGAATGGTCATGAGTTACTAGTCTTAACATTTGAGTGTCATCATGCTAATGAGACATTGTAAATGATCTTTGGTGCAGCGTAACTCCAGACAAGCATCGCACAATCCTTCTCTAGGTGGTACCGGCACGAGCAACCCGGTGCTTCACCTTCGTGATGACGGTAAGTTTTCTGTCGTGTATTGCTTAACAAATGCATAATGACCTATACTTAGCTTTATTTTCTCCAATATGCTTATCATAATGACCTAAGTTGGCTCTAATATGCTAAGTTAGCTCTAATATGCTTAGTAAACTAGGTTAGCTCAATAATGACATATACTTTGCTTACTAATGTCAAAAATGGCATAATGAGCTTACTTAGGTAAAAAAATGGCATAATAACATTGGTAACCTCATAAATATCATATACTTACCTTATTTTTCTCCAAAATGACATAATAAGCTGACTTAACTCCAAAATGATCCATTTTACCTAATTTAGCTCTAAAATGACCTACACATAGCTTTGTTTCCTCCAAAATGACCTAAGTTAGCTCTAATATGCTTAGCTTACTGCTTAGTTACCCAAATCAGCTCAATAATGACATATACTTAGCTTATTTATTTCAAAAATGGCATAATTAGCTTACTTAGGTAATTGTTTTGGCATAATTGTTGGAAATATGCCCTAGAGGCAATAATAAAAGCATTATTATTATATTTCTTTGTTCATGATAATTGTCTTTATTCATGCTATAATTGTATTATCCGGAAATCGTAATACATGTGTGAATAACAGACACCAACATGTCCCTAGTAAGCCTCTAGTTGACTAGCTCGTTGATCAATAAATAGTCATGGTTTCCTGGCTATGGACATTGGATGTCATTGATAACGGGATCACATCATTAGGATAATGATGTGATGGACAAGACCCAATCCTAAGCATAGCGTGAGATCGTGTAGTTCATTTGCTAGAGCTTTTCTAATGTCAAGTATCTTTTCCTTTGACCATGAGATCGTGTAACTCCCGGATACCGTAGGAGTGCTTTGGGTGTATCAAACGTCACAACGTAACTGGGTGACTATAAAGGTGCATTACAGGTATCTCCGAAAGTGTCTGTTGGGTTGACACGGATCGAGACTGGGATTTTTCACTCCGTATGACGGAGAGATATCACTGGGCCCACTCGGTAATGCATCATCATAATGAGCTCAAAGTGACCAAGTGTCTGGTCACGGGATCATGCATTACGGTACGAGTAAAGTGACTTGCCGGTAACGAGATTGAACGAGGTATTGGGATACCGACGATCGAATCTCGGACAAGTAACATATCGATTGACAAAGGGAATTGCATACGGGGTTGACTAAATCCTCGAGATCATGGTTCATCCGATGAGATCATCGTGGAGCATGTGGGAGCCAACATGGGTATCCAGATCCCGCTGTTGGTTATTGACCGGAGAGCGATCTCGGTCATGTCTACATGTCTCCCGAACCCGTAGGGTCTACACACTTAAGGTTCAGTGACGCTAGGGTTGTAGGGATATGTATATGCAGTAACCCGAATGTTGTTCGGAGTCCCGGATGAGATCCCGGACGTCACGAGGAGTTCCGGAATGGTCCGGAGGTAAAGAATTATATATGGGAAGTCCTGTTTCGGGCATCGAGACAAGTTTCGGGGTTATCGGTATTGTACCGGGACCACCGGAAGGGTCCCGGGGGCCCACCGGGTGGGGCCACCTGCCCCGGGGGGCCACATGGGCTGTAGGGGGTGCGCCTTGGCCTGCATGGGCCAAGGGCACCAGCCCCAAAAGCCCATGCGCCTAGGGTTCCACTTGAGGGAAGAGTCCAAGTGGTGGAAGGCACCTCTAGGTGCCTTGGGGGGGAGGGAAACCCCCCTTGGCCGCCGCCCCTAGGAGATTGGATCTCCTAGGGCCGGCCAACCCCCTTGGTCCTCCTATATATAGTGGGGGAGAGGAGGGACTTCATACCCTTGGCCTTTGGTTGCCTCATTCTCCCTCTCCAACACTTCCTCCTCCTCCATAGTGCTTAGCGAAGCTCTGCCGGAGTACTGCATCTCCATCAACACCACGCCGTCGTGCTGCTGCTGGTGCCATCACCCTCAACCTCTCCTCCCCCCCTTGCTGGATCAAGCAGGAGGAGACGTGGTTGTTCCGTACGTGTGTTGAACGCGGAGGTGCCGTCCGTTCGGTGCTAGGATCTCCGGTGATTTGGATCACGTCGTGTTCGACTACATCATCCCCGTTCTTTGAACGCTTCCGCTCGCGATCTACAAGGTACATAGATGCATCTAATGACTCGTTGCTAGATGAACTCATAGATGGATCTTGGTGAAACCGTAGGAAAATTTTTGTTTTCTGCAACGTTCCCCAACAGTGGTATCAGAGCCAGGTTTATGCGTAGTTCTCTTGCACGAGTAGAACACAATTTATTGTGGGCGTAGATTTGTCAACTTTCTTGCCGCTACTAGTCTTATCTTGCTTCAGCGGTATTGTGGGATGAAGTGGCCCGGACCAACCTTACACGTACGCTTACGTGAGACCGGTTCCACCGACTAACATGCACAAGTTGCATAAGGTGGCTGGCGGGTGTCTGTCTCTCCTACTTTAGTTGAAGCGGATTCGATGAAAAGGGTCCTTATGAAGGGTAAATAGAAGTTGACAAATCACGTTGTGGCTTTCACGTAGGTAAGAAAACGTTCTTGCTAGAACCCTACTTCAGCCATGTAAAACTTGCAAACAACAATTAGAGGACGTCTAACTTGTTTTTGCAGCAAGTGATTTGTGATATGATATGGCCAAAGTTGTGATGAATGATGAATGATCTATATGTCATGTATGAGATGTTCATGCTATTGTAATAGGGATCACGACTTGCATGTCGATGAGTATGACAACCGGCAGGAGCCATAGGAGTTGTCTTTATTTTTTGTATGACCTGCGTGTCATTGAAGAACGCCATGTAAACTACTTTACTTTATTACTAAACGTGTTAGTCATAGAAGTAGAAGTAGTCGTTGGCGTGACAACTTCATGAAGACACGATGATGGAGATCATGATGATGGAGATCATGGTGTCATGCCGGTGACAAGATGATCATGGAGCCCCGAAGATGAAGATCAAAGGAGCTATATGATATTGGCCATATCATGTCACTACTTTATATAATTGCATGTGATGTTTATTATGCTTTATGCATCTTGTTTACTTAGGACGACGGTAGTAAATAAGATGATCCCTTACAAAATTTCAATAAGTGTTCTCCCCTAACTGTGCACCGTTGCTACAGTTCGTCGTTTCGAAGCACCACGTGATGATCGGGTGTGATAGATTCTTACGTTCACATACAACGGGTGTAAGACAGTTTTACACAGCGAAAACACTTAGGGTTAACTTGACGAGCCTAGCATGTACAGACATGGCCTCGGAACACGGAGACCGAAAGGTCGAACACGAGTCGTATGGAAGATATGATCAACATGAGAATGTTCACCGACGATGAGTAGTCCGTCTCACGTGATGATCGGACACGGCCTAGTCGACTCGGATCGTGTAACACTTAGATGACCAAAGGGATGTCAAATCTGAGTGGGAGTTCATTATAATTTGATTAGATGAACTTAATTATCATGAACTTAGTCTAAATATTTTACAATATGTCTTGTAGATCAAATGGCCAACGTAGTCCTCAACTTCAACGCGTTCCTAGAGAAAACCAAGCTGAAAGACGATGGCAGCAACTATACGGACTGGGTCCGGAACCTGAGGATCATCCTCATAGCTGCCAAGAAAGATTATGTCCTACAAGCACCGCTAGGTGATGCACCTGTTCTCCCTGCAGAACAAGACGTTATGAACGCTTGGCAGGCACGTTCTGATGACTACTCCCTCATTCAGTGCGGCATGCTTTACAGCCTAGAGCCGGGGCTCCAAAAGCGTTTTGAGAGACATGGAGCATATGAGATGTTCGAAGAGCTGAAAATGGTTTTCCAAGATCATGCCCGGGTCGAGAGATATGAAGTCTCCGACAAATTCTTCAGCTGTAAGATGGAGGAAAATAGTTTTGTCAGTGAGCATATACTCACCATGTCTGGGTTACATAACCGCTTGACTCAGCTGGGAGTTAATCTCCCGGATGATGCGGTCATTGACAGAATCCTCCAGTCGCTTCCACCAAGCTACAAGAGCTTTGTGATGAACTTCAATATGCAGGGGATGGAAAAGACCATTCCTGAAGTATTTGCTATGCTGAAATCAGCAGAGGTAGAAGTCAAGAAGGAACATCAAGTGTTGATGGTCAATAAAACCACTAAGTTCAAGAAGGGCAAGGGTAAAAAGAACTTCAAGAAGGACGGCAAGGTAGTTGCTGCGCCCAGCAAGCAAGATGCCGGGAAGAAGCCAAAGAATGGACCCAAGCCCGAGACTGAGTGCTCTTATTGCAAGGAAAGTGGTCACTGGAAGCGGAACTGCCCCAAATACTTAGCGGACAAGAAGGCCGGCAAAACCAAAGATATATTTGATATACATGTAATTGATGTGTACCTTACCAGTAATCGTAGTGACTCCTGGGTATTTGATATCGGTGCCGTTGCTCATATTTGTAACACACAGCAGGAGCTGCGGAATAAACGGAGACTGGCGAAGGACGAGGTGACAATGCGCGTCGGGAATGGTTCCAAGGTCGATGTGATCGCCGTCGGCACGCTACCTCTACATTTACCTACGGGATTAGTTTTGAACCTCAATAATTGTTATTTTGTGCCAAGTTTGAGCATGAACATTGTATCAGGATCTCGTTTAATTCGAGATGGCTACTCATTTAAATCCGAGAATAATGGTTGTTCTATCTATATGAGAGATATGTTTTATGGTCATGCTCCGATGGTGAATGGTTTATTCTTTATGAATCTCGAGCGTAATGCTACACATATTTATAGTGTAAGTACCAAAAGATGTAAGATTGATAGTGATAGTCCCACATACTTGTGGCACTGCCGCCTTGGTCACATAGGTGTCAAACGCATGAAGAAGCTCCATGCTGATGGACTTTTAGAGTCTCTTGATTACGAATCATTTGA
Source organism: Triticum dicoccoides (assembly GCF_002162155.2). Classification (NCBI taxonomy): domain Eukaryota; kingdom Viridiplantae; phylum Streptophyta; class Magnoliopsida; order Poales; family Poaceae; genus Triticum; species Triticum dicoccoides. Next base: position 257,043,069 of record NC_041391.1, read on the forward strand.
CATGTGCGAACCATGCCTCATGGGTAAAATGACCAAGACTCCATTCTCAGGAACAATGGAGCGAGCAACCAACTTATTGGAAATCATATATACTGATGTGTGCGGTCCAATGAGTGTTGAGGCTCGCGGTGGCTATCGTTATGTTCTCACCCTCACTGATGACTTGAGTAGATATGGGTATGTCTACTTAATGAAACACAAGTCTGAGACCTTTGAAAAGTTCAAGGAATTTCAGAGTGAAGTTGAGAATCAACGTGACAGGAAAATCAAGTTTCTACGATCAGATCGTGGAGGAGAATACTTGAGTCATGAATTTGGTACACACTTAAGAAAATGTGGAATAGTTTCACAACTCACGCCGCCTGGAACACCTCAGCGTAATGGTGTGTCCGAACGTCGTAATCGCACTCTATTAGATATGGTGCGATCTATGATGTCTCTTGCCGATTTACCACTATCTTTTTGGGGCTATGCTTTAGGGACTGCCGCATTCACTTTAAATAGGGCACCGTCGAAATCCGTTGAGACGACACCGTATGAATTGTGGTTTGGGAAGAAACCTAAGCTGTCGTTTCTAAAAGTTTGGGGATGCGATGCTTATGTCAGGAAACTTCAACCTGAAAAGCTCGAATCCAAATCGGAAAAATGCGTCTTCATAGGATACCCTAAAGAAACTATTGGGTATATCTTCTACCTCAGATCCGAAGGCAAAATCTTTGTTGCCAAGAATGGGTCCTTTCTGGAGAAAGAGTTTCTCTCGAAAGAAGTAAGTGGGAGGAAAGTAGAGCTTGATGAAGTATTACCTCTTGAACCGGAAAATGGCGCAACTCAAGAAAATGTTCCTGAGGTAACTGCACCAACTAGAGAGGAAGTAAATGATAATGATCAAGATACTTCTGATCAAGCTCCTACTGAAATTCGAAGGTTCACAAGGACACGTTCCACACCAGAGTGGTACGGCAACCCTGTCTTGGAAATCATGTTGTTAGACAATAGTGAACCTTCGAACTATGAAGAAGCGATGGCGGGCCCGGATTCGGCAAATGGCTAGAAGCCATGAAATCCGAGATAGGATCCATGTATGAAAACGAAGTATGGACTTTGACTGACTTGCCTGTAGAACGGCGAGCCATAGAAAATAAATGGATCTTTAAGAAGAAGACAGAGGCGGATGGTAATGTGACCATCTATAAAGCTCGGCTTGTCGCTAAGGGTTATCGACAAGTTCAAGGGGTTGACTACGATGAGACTTTCTCACCGGTAGCGAAGCTGAAGTCCGTCCGAATCATGTTAGCAATTGCCGCATTTTATGATTATGAAATTTGGCAAATGGACGTCAAAACGACATTCCTTAATGGTTTCCTTAAGGAAGAATTGTATATGATGCAGCCGGAAGGTTTTGTCGATCCTAAGAATGCTGACAAGGTGTGCAAGCTCCAACGCTCGATTAATGGGCTGGTGCAAGCATCTCGGAGTTGGAACATTCGTTTTGATGAGATGATCAAAGCGTTTGGGTTCACACAGACTTATGGAGAAGCCTGTGTTTACAAGAAAGTGAGTGGGAGCTCTGTAACATTTCTCATACTATATGTAGATGACATACTTTTGATGGGAAATGATATAGAACTTTTGGACAGCATTAAGGCCTACTTGAATAAGAGTTTTTCAATGAAGGACCTTGGAGAAGCTGCTTATATATTAGGCATCAAGATCTATAGGGATAGATCGAGACGCCTCATAGGTCTTTCACAAAGCACATATCTTGATAAGATTTTGAAGAAGTTCAAAATGGATCAGTCCAAGAAAGGGTTCTTGCCTGTTTTACTAGGTGTGAAATTGAGCTCAGCTCAATGTCCGACCACGGCAGAAGATATAGAAGAGATGAGTGTCATCCCCTATGCCTCAGCCATAGGTTCTATTATGTATGCCATGTTGTGTACCAGACCTGATGTAAACCTTGCCGTAAGTTTGGTAGGAAGGTACCAAAGTAATCCCGGCAAGGAACACTGGACAGCGGTCAAGAATATCCTGAAGTACCTGAAAAGGAGTAAGGGAATGTTTCTCGTTTATGGAGGTGACGAAGAGCTCGTCGTAAAGGGTTACGTCGACGCTAGCTTCGACACAGATCTGGATGACTCTAAGTCACAGACCGGATACGTGTATATTTTGAATGGTGGGGCAGTAAGCTGGTGCAGTTGCAAGCAGAGCGTCGTGGCAGGATCTACATGTGAAGCGGAGTACATGGCAGCCTCGGAGGCAGCACATGAAGCAATATGGGTGAAGGAGTTCATCACCGACCTAGGAGTCATACCCAATGCGTCGGGGCCGATCAAGCTCTTCTGTGACAACACTGGAGCTATTGCACTTGCCAAGGAGCCCAGGTTTCACAAGAAGACAAGGCACATCAAGCGTCGCTTCAACTCCATTCGTGAAAATGTTCAAGATGGAGACATAGAGATTTGTAAAATACATACGGACCTGAATGTAGCGGATCCGTTGACTAAACCTCTCCCTAGAGCAAAACATGATCAACACCGGAATTCCATGGGTGTTCGATTCATCACAATGTAACTAGATTATTGACTCTAGTGCAAGTGGGAGACTGTTGGAAATATGCCCTAGAGGCAATAATAAAAGCATTATTATTATATTTCTTTGTTCATGATAATTGTCTTTATTCATGCTATAATTGTATTATCCGGAAATCGTAATACATGTGTGAATAACAGACACCAACATGTCCCTAGTAAGCCTCTAGTTGACTAGCTCGTTGATCAATAGATAGTCATTGTTTCTTGGCTATGGACATTGGATGTCATTGATAATGGGATCACATCATTAGGATAATGATGTGATGGACAAGACCCAATCCTAAGCATAGCGTGAGATCGTGTAGTTCATTTGCTAGAGCTTTTCTAATGTCAAGTATCTTTTCCTTTGACCATGAGATCGTGTAACTCCCGGATACCGTAGGAGTGCTTTGGGTGTATCAGACGTCACAACGTAACTGGGTGACTATAAAGGTGCATTACAGGTATCTCCGAAAGTGTCTGTTGGGTTGACACGGATCGAGACTGGGATTTGTCACTCCGTATGACGGAGAGATATCACTGGGCCCACTCGGTAATGCATCATCATAATGAGCTCAAAGTGACCAAGTGTCTGGTCACGGGATCATGCATTACGGTACGAGTAAAGTGACTTGCCGGTAACGAGATTGAACGAGGTATTGGGATACCGACGATCGAATCTCGGACAAGTAACATATCGATTGACAAAGGGAATTGCATACGGGGTTGATTAAATCCTCGAGATCGTGGTTCATCCGATGAGATCATCGTGGAGCATGTGGGAGCCAACATGGGTATCCAGATCCTGCTGTTGGTTATTGACCGGAGAGCGATCTCGGTCATGTCTACATGTCTCCCGAACCCGTAGGGTCTACACACTTAAGGTTCAGTGACGCTAGGGTTGTAGGGATATGTATATGCAGTAACCCGAATGTTGTTCAGAGTCCCGGATGAGATCCCGGACGTCGCGAGGAGTTCCAGAATGGTCCGGAGGTAAAGAATTATATATGGGAAGTCCTGTTTCGGGCATCGGGACAAGTTTCGGGGTTATCGGTATTGTACCGGGACCACCGGAAGGGTCCCGGGGGCCCACCGGGTGGGGACACCTGCCCCGGGGGGCCACATGGGCTGTAGGGGGTGCGCCTTGGCCTGCATGGGCCAAGGGCACCAGCCCCAAAAGCCCATGCGCCTAGGGTTCCACTTGAGGGAAGAGTCCAAGTGGTGGAAGGCACCTCTAGGTGCCTTGGGGGGGAGGGAAACCCCCCTTGGCCGCCGCCCCCTAGGAGATTGGATCTCCTAGGGCCGGCCACCCCCCCTTGGCCCTCCTATATATAGTGGGGGAGAGGAGGGACTTCATATCCTTGGCCTTTGGTTGCCTCCTTCTCCCTCTCCAACACTTCCTCCTCCTCCATAGTGCTTAGCGAAGCTCTGCCGGAGTACTGCAGCTCCATCAACACCACGCCGTCGTGCTGCTGCTGGTGCCATCACCCTCAACCTCTCCTCCCCCCCTTGCTGGATCAAGAAGGAGGAGACGTGGCTGTTCCGTACGTGTGTTGAACGCGGAGGTGCCGTCCGTTCGGTGCTAGGATCTCCGGTGATTTGGATCACGTCGTGTTCGACTACATCATCCACGTTCTTTGAACGCTTCCGCTCGCGATCTACAAGGTACGTAGATGCATCTAATGACTCGTTGCTAGATGAACTCATAGATGGATCTTGGTGAAACCGTAGGAAAATTTTTGTTTTCTGCAACGTTCCCCAATAATAATAACCTTGGTAACCTCATAAATGTCATATATTTAGTTTATTTCCCTCCAAAATGACATAATAAGCTTACTTAGCTCCAAAATGACCCATTTTACCTAAGTTAGCTCCAAAATGACCTAAGTTAGCTCTAATATTCTAAGTTAGCTCTAATATGCTTAGTTACCTAGGTTAGCTCAATAATGACCTATACTTAGCTTACTTATGTCAAAAATGGCATAATATGCTTAGCTAACTTAAAAATGTCATAATTACCTAGATTAGCTCAATAATGACCTATACTTAGCTTATTTAGCTCATTTATGACATAATTAGCTTACTTGGGTCAAAAATGGCATGATAACCTTGGTAAGCTCATAAATGTCGTATACTTAGCTTAGTTAGGTAAACAAAATGACATCATAACCTTGGTAACCTCGTAAATGTCATATACTTATTCTACTACTACTACTTCTTCTTCTTCTTCTTCTTCTTCTTCTTCTAACTTTTTTATTTCCCATTTTGCATATTTCATTCACTTCACGGAAGCTTACTTTGATGGAGTGCTTGTTTTTATTTTCTGTTTTTATTTTGTATCGATGAACAATGTGGAACTTGCTACCTATGGATGAAAGTATTGTAGTATGGATGAAACTATGTATGTATGGATGAAACTTATGTATTGGTTATCTCATACTCCCTCCGTTCCAAAATAGATGATCCAACTTTGTACTAAAGTTAGTACAAAATTGAGTCATCTATTTTAGAACGGAGGGAGTATATTTGATGTGAAACTTATATATATATATATATATATATATATATATATATATATATATATATATATATATATATGCAAAATTCTAAATATACTAAATCTATCTAGGTTTGATTTATCCTGTTTTTTTTACTTTTTTCAATCAGTGAAAACCTATCCAATTGGAGGCTGCCACGTTATATAGTAGGGGATCTGGTTGTATGCGTTTTGGGTGGCTTGAGCGATTTTACCTGAGATCGGGGACATTCCTTTTGTTTGTCGTTTCTGCATGAACGGTTTGACTGCGTTTCCGTAATTCGTGTGGACGTTTCCGGATGGGTGTGCATGCCTACCGTTCTGTTTTGTTCTGCCACGTCGTTGATTTTTTTTTTTGGCGTGCTGGATTTCTCAGGTTAGTCGGTTGCCGCTTCAGTAATACTAGACCCACGAAGGGTTACGTAATTGTTTTACGTACAGGCTGACTTGTAAGATTAGGATTGGAAGTGGGGGTGAAGAGCCCCACCCCACTGAAAATCAGGGCGCGATTAGGATTAGGATTTGGCAAGTTATGTAACCCTTCGTAGGAGTTTACGTAGGTTTAGCATTTTCGTTGCCGCTTATAGGGCAGTTTCTCGAGCGATGATAGGTCAAGCAGTTTCTGGACGATGATAGGTCGGCCGCCGCTTACGGGTGTATAAATACTCATCGACTCGAGCACGCTCCCACCTCCCCTCCCACCTCTAGCTTTGCAGTTGCGTGCTCCTACATGGATCCCGTGCGGTTTGCCATAGCGTCGCCACTCTTTCTGGCGGCGGCCGTGGTGACAGCCGCCGACGACGCACACCTGCTGGACGACCGACTTCAAGGCGGCGCTGCCTAACCAGGCGTCGCTCGACGGCTGGACCGCGCGCGACGGCGCCTGCAGGTTCCCCGACGCGGTGTGCAGGGGCGACCGCCTCACGTCGCTCTCGCCCTCCGCCGTCCTGCTCAATACCGACATCCGCACTATCGCGGCCACCATGCTGCAGCTCAGCGCGTCGAGAGGCGGCGGCCAACGTCAGCGATGCGCTCGCGGCGGCGGCCGGCGGCTGGTGCGGCAGCAAGCTCGAGGTGCTCAACCTCTCCGGAAATCCCGTGCTGCGCGGTTCCATCGCCAACGTGGCCGCGCCCTCCGGCTACTGCAGTCAGTTGAATCTGTTCGGTGATGCAGTTGGTGCAGACAAGGACGCTGGCGGTGGCGGGCAGGGGTTTGCGGCCCTGGACGGCTGGATGGTGGGTGCCGGCCTCGGGTCTGTCCGGTGGCTGGGCCTCGCCTGAAATAAGTTCCTCCGGCGGCCTCTCGGACTTCACCAACTGCTCCGGGCTGTAGTACCTTGACCTGTCCGGCAACCTCATCGGCTGCGATGTGGCCGCCAGGGCGCTCTCCGGCTGCCGCAGTCTTAGAGCGCTCAACCTCTCCAGCAACCATCTCGCCGGCGCGTTTCTGCCGAACATCGCTGGCCCTGTGTGTAGTCCTCGCCTCTCCGTCCGCGGAGACCGGAGGCCATGGTGGCGAGCCGCCTCGGCATGGTGTCGCAGCACGAGCGGCGGAGAGCGCGGCCTCGCTGTTGGTTCCTTAGCTCGACATGACGGTTGCAGCATGTTTCTCGCGCCCGCCCAGACTGCAGGTGATCCACCTACAGCCTGCGTCGTCACCATGGGGAACTATCGCCTCAGTGGTGTCCAAGATCGGCAAGGTAAAGACCAATCGTTAATCCATCTTGGAAGAATGAGGGGTAGAATCTTGGGAGTAAATCTGACTGGGCATTTAATTGGACAGTACGTCAATCCTGGGGACACGATCGACTAGATGAAGAAGCTGTTGGAGAGAATCTGGCGACTGCAGGAGCCGAGCCGGATATGTCGCTGGGTAGTCGCCGGTGATGGGGCGGTCAGCGGAGGACGCGTGCTTTATACATGCCCAATTCTTTCTTCTGGTCTAGCTCCTCACCGTCGCCCGGCTGGACGTCATACTTAGTTTTGTGCCGTATGGTGGTTGCTCTCTGGTTGGTTCATCATGTGCTGATTCCTCTTTTCAATTCTGGTTGGTATGCTTTTGGTTCTTTGTGCAGATCTCTGTTTTTATTTGTCGGTTTTTGCTCTCTTTGCTTGATTAGGATCGTATTGATGTTCGTCGGTGGCCGCTGTAAAATTGTGGTATGACGCTGTTGATTTTGTGCTGGTATAAGCATGTTTTGTCTTCTGGATTTTTTTTCCATCCAATTTCTGATTTTTGCTTTTTGCAGGAAGGCTGGTTTTTCAATTTGGTCCGCTGTGCCGAACACTGTCGGTCTGGTGGTTATTATATAAAGCTGAATATACACCCCAACCTGAACTATCTCTATTGCACAGAAAAATTCATCATAATCACTACATCAACTGCTAATTCTCTTCATGGGATCACCACTTCTATCAAGTGGAATCAACCGAGCCGTTGCTTTAGATGGAGGCAGCAGCTATTACTACCAAACCTTGAAAAGCAATTGGAAACAACCCCCAACCTTCTCCGACAGTAGTAGAGGTAATTTATAGCCTTGGTAATCCTCAGATTAAGCAAGCAGAGTATCAGATTACTAGAGGATGAAAACGATATGGCGCGAACCAAGAAGAGAGAAGTCAAATGTCAGCGGGAAAATCAAAAAGAGGTTTGTCAGATATCTTTTACGTATACAACAAATACATCTTATTTGGTACTTAAATGTAGTAGTGTTGTTTTTGCTTTTTTACCAGTTATTAAGTAGCCAGGGAGCTGTGTACGCATGAAGGTTCAAAACGGACTAAGCTATGTGCTACAAGCAAGAAAGGACCAGCTTAGTTCTACACTGTAGCTTGAGTGCTTTGTATGCACAAGTAAAGCTGTGTACTGTAATAAGAAAAACTTACCACTCTATTTGGATTTATCCAGTTCTCTTGACCTATTGTATAATATAACCAAGTTTGCATAGATGCAACTGGGACATAGTTGAAATTGTGTACTGTAATAGTATGATAGACTTGGTGCTCTACTTAAATGTACGCAGTGCTCTCCGTCTGTAATGTAATGTATAACTAATCGTACACACATGATGACATGTCCAGCGATCTAGCTTTTTCACTTACTAAAAAGCTGATCAAAGTAAAGTATTCTTTTTCTATTCTTTTTCTACGTATGTAGCATTGATTATGGCTGTTACATGTTCGAGATACTCCTACCTCTGATAGGGGCCAGCGAGCCACGGCAGACACGGTGGCAACAGCAGTAGCGAACTAGCGTCGGCCAGTTCAGTTGCGTCCGTAGCACACTCAGAATTGTATGAATGAAATTGTGAGACTTTGTCCTTATATGTCAAGAACTTTGGGATTACATTTAAGCAGAATTGGTCTAATGCATGTATGCCACCTTTGTTCTGATGATGTTAGGTTTGTTTTTCTTCCCATCCAGTAAATGATTGGCTGTCCATGCTTTTCTTAATAATATAGTTTTTTATATGGGAGGTGCTCTATTTTTGAAATAATCTACAAATACTCCTTTACACATGGAAGGTTTACTGCCGAACAATAGAATTATTAAGCTAATGTTGCCGTGGGAAACATTACTATTTAGCCAAATATTTCACTTTCATGATATAGGTACTTATTGGTCACTTAGCAATGCAACTTTTACCAAAATCATATACCAAGTCACTTTTGATCTCACCGTGGCGAGCATTTTGAAATTTCTTTGTTAGAACTGAGATAAAATATGGTCTAAGTGTTGGACAGGAATACAATGTCATGTTGATTAAGCAATCCCGGCAACATGCTAAACTAACATGACCTCGAAGTAATCAGTGAAGCCTCTCTTTTGTGATTTGTGATCGTTACTATTTCAGCAAGGTGCTAAACTGCCTATGTGTCTTTCGCAATTTTTGTAGTACACATTGACTTATTTGTTTGTTACTGAAAAAATGCATACAACAAAGATAGCATGTACAAACACCACGTATCAACGACGTGTCCCGTCAATGCGTCATGTCGAAATATATTGCGTGTTAGCAATGGAGTTTGTAATATATTATGCTCATAATGTTGGGTTGCCCTGCGCACGGCAACGCTATTGAAATGGTAATGTATGCTTCTCATCTAGCAAGATGTAGCACTCATGGTGATAATAAATGTATCTTTTTCATGTTATTTAATAGCAAGATGCCCGTGCTACGCTACGGAGCGAGTCACAAAAGATCTGGTGAACAATGTTTATCAATAAGTGGAGCCTACTAAACAATAAAAGATGCACCAACATATCAATCAAAGTGATGCCATATTGTTGCTAAGTAGATATCGAGCAAAATCAAACATATGGTTTCCGGCCGATGAACCCTGTCATCCAACCCAAATATTTTCTTCTCAACTTTCACCTTGCAGAAGACTTGTTGTTCTCCCTACCTAGCTTTCTCATTGCTCTCGGCAGAGAACATGCGGAAGATGAAAAATACGTCCACACACATTTGGCAATTGCGACGACGCCAACCAGCTTTTATTGAAGACATGCTTTTGTAGTATATTTAGACAAAGGAAAAAAAAATAGACATCACTTGCATACATTTTGTATGGGGCAATGAAACAAAATGCTAGTAAAAGATGCTCCTGAATCATATGTATATAGAAGGGGTGAGTGCGCATATACGTACGTACAAAACTATTAGTACTGGATTAATTGTAACTTTCTTACATCTGGATGTAGCTTGAAAGATTGGATGTGGAGCTACCAAGCAAAGAAAGGCGCTGATGACAAACAGACTTGCTGTAGGCAGCCTCCGATTTTTTTTTCAATCAGAGAGAGTAATAAAGACAGCTACTAAAAACAATTCAAACACACGTATGAATACTTTTACAAAATAGTAATCGTGAATGCTAAAGCAAGTGTCTAAGTTGTCTTTCTGAAAGTCCTCTCCACTGGGAGCAGACATGCTTCTCCACATATGCACAATCTGAAGTCAATACATGAATTGGACATAGAGAAACATAACATATAACTAACGCAGAAGTAACACTTCTCTCATAAAGGAAGTAATGCAGAATTAACAAAACAAACGCTGCAACCACAACATTTTTCAGTGACAATTTACTCGCTGCATCTATCAAGGATGAAAATGATACAATAGGCATGTGGTACAACTACAGTCCGCCACACAGAGGTAAATCCTAATTATTTTCTCTCTAGGGCATAAGCCAACAATAATGAATGACAATAGTGCTGCTGTACTTGGGTGCTCGCGATGAAATTACATCTATTGGCAGCAAGGACACAAATAAATAGAACTTGCCGGAGTGCATTACTTGTATTAGGAATTTAAACAGAGATCATCCACCTAAATACTGAACAACCTGACAATATAATTACTCATGCATGAGCTTTTACATGGTCAAGCATGTCAAGCATACAAGCTTTCTCTAAAGGTATTTACAGATTTGTACTTCGATTATCCGAAACTTTAATTATGTGCATGAAACTTATCTCCGTGCAACAATAAGCTGCTCGTATCTGTTAGAGCACAGAACAACAACAACCAACAATTATAGAAGAGAACCTAATGATCTATTTACTACTGTGATCCAAATTCTGAGCATAGGCAAGAAAAAATATAGAAGTATAAGCAGAAATCCATGCTGTTGTTCGACATCTCTCTACTCCTATAAAAATGCGAGTTGGTGATGATGGTGTGTCTGCCTTTCGGCGATATGTACCGTCGGATCTGTAATCTAAGGCCGATATTGTGACTGAGATGTGCAGCAACCGAAACACCATGGTCTCTGCCTCTCTGGAGGTTTCTCTTTCCCTCGTGAAACATATTCTTCTAGAACCCCTCCCAATTTTCACGTTGTTGGCCCTTCCGCTCTACTCCCCGGCGACCGCCGGAGTTGAGTTGGACGGAGTGTCACGTCCCTTGTACAGATTAGTTGTAGTTACGATCTCAATAAAGCAGATTTGGATTTGATATTTCCCCGGCGTCACTCTTTCGTTCTGGATCTGGCGTGCAGCGGTGCAGGCTGTTGGAGAAGGAGACATGGAGGTGGTTGCTGCCGTATCCATGTTTGACCTCGACGCGGGCGCGAAGACCCGGTTGGCCATGGGGCACGCGGATCGGGATGACAAGGTTCGGCGGCTCCGGGCGCTCAGACATGGGCACCGGTCGCGCTCTTGCTGCGCGCACGCTCCGATGTTCAATTTGTTGTCCTCCGTCTTGTCTGGTAGCACGGCTGGTGCGGGACGAAGGAATACGACAGCCTTCTGGCGGGTCGCTCATCCAGTACAACACCCCGCCGACGCAGGCGAGCAGCGTGTCGTCCGCCACTGGTAGGGGCGGCGGCGGCACCGCGTACTCCAGGGAGTGGTACATGAAGTCGTCGCACTGCAGCACCGAGCACAGCTGCACACCGCGAAGTACTCGCGAGCAGGGCCGACCCTGAGGGCACTCCGCGCGCGCAGTCTCCTCGGCCTCTACTCATTCTCTTCCCCGAGATTGGCGGAAAATCAGGCAGGTCCACGGCGCCTCGTCCGCCTAGTCTAATTGTGATTTTTGGCTGTTGGCGTGATTAATGGAAGAACATAATGCAGTTTGCAGATCCCGTCTCTCCTTTTACAGGCTTTTCTGGTTGTTCATTTGTTCGTGAAGGCAAGGTCTTGCGTGAAGGTCAACCTCCTACATCGCTGTGTCAGGCACTCTGATTGCTCAGAGTTAGAAAAGAGGAACGCAGATTTTTGTCCGTGAACTGTAAGCAGCAACAAGATCTTGCAATTTCTAATTTTGTTTTCTAGCCATCTACGTGATTCAGGTGCCTGGTTCCATGCCCTCCTTTGCATTTTTTTTAGTTCAATCAGCAGCGTTCTTAGTTTCTTCTATCATATGTTTGTGTGCTAATTCCATGCCTTGCTCCAGTAACTAACAAGACTGCTCTTAATTTACCAAGATGTCATCTAGAATGTATCCATCTGCTAATGACTTGATGGAGTCATAGAAATGAGCTATTGACACTTTTTTAGAACAGATGCAACTGCTTGTAATTCTGAATAATTAGCTTTAGTTACTGTTAAAAACAACCTGTGAAAAATTAAGGATGATAATAATTTGAGTGGGTACGAAAGTGTACCGAATTTACCTGATATTCCGAATATAAGTGTCGATGGACAAAAGCGAACAACTTTTACCTTTAATGTTTATGATCTTGTTTTTTCATACTCTAGATCATAATGCAACGTAGATTATAGTGTACTGAGTATTTTTTTCTTTTGCAAAAAATAGTAATATGAATACTCAATGCAACATAGATTATAGTGTACTGAGTTTTTTTTGTGCAAAAAATAGTAATATGAATACGCATATGTTTATGTGGCGTCAGGGCCTCTTTGTGTTACCTTGCCCTGGGCCCCCGAAATTTCTTGACCGGCCCTGCTCACGAGCCGAAATCCCAGGAGGCTGGAGTGGTAGATGATCTCACGCGATAGTGGGTTGAAAGTGAGGTAGACGCTCGTGCCACAGGTTTTGAACGCGTGCTGCCGGTCGGCTCCTTGTGTCCTCCAGTGACTTCCATTGAGGTAGGTGATGGAATCATGTACCTAGGGTAGGGTCACAGACCTGATGTAAGTACCCTGCCCAAGGACACCCTTAGAAGAGATCACCTTCCAGTCGACCTACGAGGGACTCACTCGACTGACTTGAAGGACTCGACCACGAAGACTCACTCGACCGCCAGAAGGTCAAGAGGCACTCTGCACTGCAACGGTCTGTAATTAAGTAGACTTTATGATAGTAAAGACACTTTATGCGGGGCGTTACCAGTAACGCCCCGGACTTAATGTACCTTAAACCCTTCATTAGTGGGTTGGCTGGGGTCCTGGCGCACTCTATATAAGCCACCCCCTCCACAGGCAGAGGGGTTAGGCACCCTGTAATCCATATACCCATAATCCACTCGACCGCCTCCGGGCTCCGAGACGTAGGGCTTTTACTTCCTCCGAGAAGGGCCTGAACTCGTACATCTCTTGTGTTTACAACCTCTCCATAGCTAGGACCTTGCCTCTCCATACCTACCCCCACTCTACTGTCAGACTTGGATCCACGACAGTTGGCGCCCACCGTGGGGCAGGTGTTTTAGCGATTTTGTGGAGAAGTTGCGATTCTTCCGAGTACTTTCATCATGGTAGCTGCTGGAGTTTTGGTCGAGGGTCGAGAGATTCGTCTCGGTGCTCTCACCTTCGTCGCCGACGACTCCGCCTGGCTCCAGGAGGATCCACTCGACGTCGATGCGCTCCCCGTCCGCGGTGCGACGCATTTTCGTGCATGTGTCCGCGGCGTTCTGCTGCGGCAACCATCGACCCCATATCGGTCGACTCCCCTATCGACCACCCTCCCGGTCTCCCGCCAGCGCGAGCGCTCGGGTCGGTCGAGGCTTCAGCGGTGGGTGAGACACGCGGTGGCTCGCCAGACGGCCACCACCCAAGTTGCGACAATCGAGCCCGACGAATCTCTCTACGGCCTGTTCAATCTGTCGACTGGCTCCGTAGAGACTGCATCCGAATGCGATAGCAGTGATCCCGCGGCGGAAATCCTGATGGTCGACGGGCCTCGCAGCCCCCCTGGCTTCGCCCGTGATGGTGGGGTAGGTGACGGAGGCGACCCCGCACGAGACCACGAAGAGTACCAGCCCGAGCCACTCGACCCTCTGCAAAGAGAGGAACTTCGCCGCAGGAACATGGATGCCCTGCATACTCCCATCGCAGGAGAAACCCCCGAGGCTCGCGCCTTGGAGGAGGCACGTTTGGCCAATTTGGCCGAACGCGCTCGCCTGGAGAATCTTCAGCGAGCACTCGACGAGCACGCGCGGCAACGAGTTCCCGACGCCAATCGACATCAACTCTTCCCGCCGACTCAGGTATATCGAACCCCAATCCAGAATTTAGCAGCTGCGACCCGTATAGCAGAGTCCATCCAGCCCTCTCAGTCGGAAGCTGGCAGAGGCTTGATGCAGATCAGGGATCTGCTCCGGGCAGCAGGAGATCAGAATTCAGCCGTGTTGCAGTCGCGCAACAGAATTCACAGTCGATCCGTCGCTGCGAATACGGTTCAGTCGGCTCACAGTCCCAGATCACCTCCGCGGCGTGAAGGGCGCGAGAATCGGCGAGACCAATATGGAGACCGACACGACCGAGATGATAGGCGTCGAGTGCCCACTTCCCCTCCGAGGGGTGGGTCTTACGCTCCTCGGCAGCAAGATGACAGACCTCAGCTCAGTGCGGGGCGAAGAGTTCCAGTCGACCCCAGAGAACCAGGCTTCGACGCGCGATCCATTATCGTGCAAGGCTTGGTCGACCGGAACAGAGCCCATCGAGGTGGACTCGACAGAGATGCGCCCACGAGCAGTCGAGTGCACGTTTCTGGTCCGGAATGTTTCAGCAGAGCTATCAGAGCCGCAGTGATTCCTCCCAATTTCAGGTTGGCAACAGGAGTCAGCAAGTTCACCGGTGAGTCTAAGCCTGTAACTTGGCTTGAGGACTACCGAGTGGCGGTTCAGATTGGTGATGGGAATGACGAGGTGGCCATGAAGCATTTGCCCCTCATGTTGGAAGGTTCTGCCAGAGCGTGGTTGACTCAGTTACCTCCTAGCAGCATTTACACTTGGGAAGATCTGTCCCGAGTGTTCGTCAGAACGTTTGAAGGAACTTGCAAGCGACCGGCTGGATTGATGGAGCTGCAAGTCTGCGTGCAGAAGACCAATGAGACTCTCAGGGAGTATATTCAGAGATGGATCACTTTGCACCATACTGTGGAGAATGTGTCTGATCATCAGGCAGTCTGCGCCTTCAAGGATGGTGTCAAGAACAGAGAATTGAGTTTGAAATTTGGTCGAACCGGAGACATGACCTTGAGTCGGATGATGGAAATTGCTACCAAGTACGCCAACGGCGAAGAAGAAGACCGACTCCGAAGCGGCAAGCACAAGCCGAGCCAGTCGGAGAAGGGAAACACCAGTCGGAAACAGAAGCGGAAGGCTGAACCGGCAGCTCCTGGAGAGGCTCTGGCCGTGACTCATGGAAAGTTTAAAGGGAAACCAAAAGGATCCTGGAACCCTAAGAAGGTAAAGGATAAAGAAGGGAACGACGTGATGGATATGCCGTGTCACATCCACACGAAGAAAGACGAAGAGGGGAATATCATTTACCCAAAGCATACCACTCGCCAATGTCGACTCCTGATCCAGCAGTTTCAAGGGAAACAGTCTAAAGACAAGGAAAAGGAGTCGAACAAGGCCGAAGACAAGGAGGACAGTGAGGAAGGATATCCACATGTCAACTCCACTCTGATGATCTTTGCAGATGTGGAAAGCAAGAGTCGATTGAAAGTCATTAACCGCGAGGTGAACATGGTTACCCCAGCAAAAGCAAATTATCTGAAATGGTCCCAAACACCCATCACATTCGACCAATCTGATCACCCGACTCATATTGCCACCCCTGGGAGGCGAGCTTTGGTGGTCGATCCAGTTGTCGAAGGCACTCGACTGACAAAAGTGCTGATGGACGGTGGTAGCGGGCTGAATTTGTTGTATGCAGACACACTGAAAGGAATGGGCATTCCGATGTCCCGACTGAGCACCAGTAACATGAGCTTTCATGGAGTTATACCAGGGAAGAAAGCCGAGTCACTCGGCCAAATAGCTCTGGACGTGGTGTTTGGTGATTCGAAACATTTTCGCAAAGAGAAGTTGACGTTTGAGGTCATGGATTTTCAGAGTGCATATCATGCCATTTTGGGGAGACCAGCTTATGCACGGTTCATGGCTCGACCATGTTACGTGTACCTCAAATTGAAGATGCCCGGCCCCAAAGGAGTGATCACTGTCACCGGTGATCGGAAAAAGGCAGAAGAGTGCTTTCAGAAGGGCTCAAAGATTGTTGATTCCTAGGTGACAGCGGTCGAGTTTGAAGAATACAAGCAAAACGCAGATCCGAGTGATTTGCTGCGATCCAAGAAACCCGCCACAGAATCTGCATTTCAGTCGTCCGGTGAGACGAAGCCTGTTCACATTCACCCGACCGACCCCGATGCAGCCCCGACCCACATCTCCACAACACTCGACCCGAAATAGGAAGAAGCGCTCATCCAGTTCCTCCGTGAGAACTGGGACATTTTTGCATGGAAGCCCGCTGACATGCCAGGTGTTCCCAGGGGACTGGCTGAGCATCGCCTAAGAGTCCACTCATCAGCAAAACCAGTCAAAGAGCATTTTCGGCGGTCCGCCGTCCAGAAGAGAAAAGCCATTGGTGAGGAAGTGGCTCGACTGTTGGCGGCAGGATTTATCCGAGAGATATACCACTCCGAATGGCTCGCTAATATCGTCATGGTTCCTAAGAAGGACAAATCGCTCCGAATGTGCATTGATTTCAAGCACATCAACCGGGCCTGCCCGAAAGATCATTTTCCTCTCCCTCGCATAGATCAAATTGTTGACTCGACCGCGGGATGCGAGAGATTGTCTTTTCTAGACGCCTACTCCGGGTACCACCAGATCCGTCTGTACGGACCCGACGAGGTAAAAACAGCTTTCATCACTCCATTCGGGTGCTTCTGCTATATCACCATGCCATTCGGCCTCAAGAATGCCGGAGCCACATTTATGCGAATGATTCAGAAGTGTCTACTCACTCAAATCAGTCGGAATGTGGAAGCGTATATGGATGATATCGTCGTCAAGTCACGAAAAGGTTCCGACCTGCTCGCTGACCTCGCCGAAACATTTGCCAACCTCAGAAGGTATGATATCAAGCTCAATCCATCAAAGTGCACATTCGGAGTTCCTGGTGGCAAGTTACTCGGTTTTCTCGTTTCCGAGCGAGGGATCGACGCTAATCCAGAAAAGATCGGCACTATTCTCCGAATGAAACGCCCTGTGCGAGTGCACGATGTCCAGAAGCTTACTGGATGCTTGGCCGGATTAAGTCGATTCATCTCATGACTCGGTGAAAAGGCATTGCCTCTTTACCGACTAATGAAGAAGGCAGACAAGTTCGAGTGGACTCCAGAAGCTGATGCAGCGTTTGCCGAGCTAAAAGCTCTGCTCTCCACCCAGCCGGTGCTTGCTGCTCCAATCAGCAAAGAGCCTCTGTTGCTTTATATCGCAGCCACAGGACAAGTCGTCAGTACAGTGCTTACGGTCGAGCGGGAAGCAGAAGGAAAAGCTTTCAAAGTTCAGCGGCCAGTGTATTATTTGTCTGAAGTCTTGACTCCATCCAAGCAGAGATATCCTCATTATCAGAAGCTTATGTATGGAATATACATGACCACAAAGAAGGTTGCTCATTATTTCTCTGATCATTCCATCACAGTCGTCAGCGACGCTCCACTATCAGAGATTTTGCACAACAGAGATGCAACTGGTCGAGTGGCGAAATGGGTGATTGAACTTCTTGCCCTTGATATCAAGTTTGAGGCAAAGAAATCCATTAAGTCCCAGGCAATAGCAGATTTCCTCGCCGAGTGGATTGAACAGCAGCAGCCGACTGAAGTTCACTCGGAGCATTGGACCATGTTTTTTGATGGCTCTAAGATGTTGAATGGTTCCGGTGCTGGGGTTGTCCTGGTTTCCCCCAGAGGAGATAAGCTCAAATATGTGCTCCAGATTCACTTTGATTCCTCCAACAATGAGGCAGAGTATGAGGCCCTCTTATACGGATTGCGCATGGCCATTTCACTCGGCGTCCGTCGCCTGATGGTCTATGGCGATTCAGATTTAGTGGTCAACCAAGTGATGAAGGAGTGGGACGTGAGAAGCCCAGCCATGACTGGATACTGCAGTGCAGTGAGGAAGCTGGAAAAGAAGTTCGAGGGGTTGGAGCTCCATCATATACCCCGACTGAAAAATCAAGCAGCTGATGATCTAGCAAAGATAGGTTCCAAGAGAGGAGTCATTCCGAGTGGTGTGTTCTTGGAGCATATACACACTCCGTCAGTCAAAGAAGATCCTTTCACCTAAGAAGCTCCACAGCCCAAGAGTGCCACATATCCGACTGAGGTTGAAGTCCCGGCAGTGGTCGACTTGGTCATGGAGGTCTTGGTGGTCATTCCCGACTGGATAGTTCCGTATATCGCGTATATCCTGAGAAAAGAGCTTCCGGAGGATGAGGAAGAGGCTCGACAGATCGTCCGTCGATCTAAAGCCTTTACCGTAATCAAAGGACAGTTATATAGAGAAAGCGCGACTGGAGTTGGTCAGAAGTGCATAACACCAGAAGAAGGTCGAATCATTCTTAATGATATCCACTCGGGGACCTGTGGTCATCATGCGTCCTCTCGGACCATCGTGGCCAAAGCATACCGAGCCGGATTTTACTGGCCAAAGGCGAATGAGATGGCAAAGGAAATAGTGGATAAGTGCGAGGGATGTCAGTTCTACTCGAATATGTCGCACAAGCCTGCATCAGCTCTGAAGACCATTCCACTTGTCTGGCCTTTCGCAGTATGGGGGTTGGACATGGTCGGTCCTTTGAGAACAGGTCGAAGTGGCTTCACGCATGTACTGGTGGCAGTCGACAAGTTCACCAAGTGGATTGAGGCTAAACCAATCAAGAACCTTGATGCCGGTACTGTTGTTAGCTTCATCAGGGAACTGATATTCAGATATGGGGTCCCGCACAGCATCATTACGGATAATGGGTCGAACTTTGACTCGGAGGAATTCAGGGATTTCTGCAACTCTCAAGGCACACGAGTCGACTACGCTTCAGTCGCCCATCCGCAGACGAATGGACAAGCAGAGCGAGCCAATGGCCTGATTCTCAAGGGATTGAAACCCCGACTGATGCGTGATCTCAAGCATGCAGCTGGAGCATGGGCCGACGAACTTCCCTCGGTGCTTTGGGGACTGCGGACCACACCTAATCGATCGACCGGAAGAACTCCATTCTTCTTGGTCTACGGAGCTGAAGCAGTCTTGCCGAGTGATCTTCTCCACAATGCTCCTCGACTTGAGATCTACAACGAAGCAGAAGCTGAACAAGCGCGGCAGGACGCAGTCGACCTTTTAGAGGAAGAAAGGGAGATGGCTCTGATCCGATCGACCATCTACCAACAAGATTTGCGTCGTTTCCACGCCAGAAATGTGAGGGGTCGAGCCTTCCAGGAAGGAGATTTAGTTCTCCGAGTGGATCAGAAGAAACATCACAAGCTTGCTCCTTCTTGGGAAGGACCCTTCATCGTCACCAAAGTTCTCCACAATGGGGCGTACCGTCTTTACAACGTCGAACATAATATCGACGAGCCCCGAGCTTGGAACGCGGAGCTACTCCGCCCATTTTACACTTAAGTTTATCACTCGGATGAGTTGCAATAAAGTACTCCTGTAGTTCTTGGATTTCAAAATAATAGTGTCATAGTTCCTCCATAATTTTTGTCACTTTTTATTTTGTCCAATAAAATTTTCCCCTCAGTGGGTGACTTAGCCGTGAATCCGTTTCGCCTAAGTTTGTAAAAATCCTACCGAGTGGTAAGCCAGACTCCCACTCGGAGGCTTAGCTGCGAATCCGTTTCGCCTAAGGTTAAATAAAATTCTTACCGAGTGGTGAGCCAGACTCCCACTCGGAGGCTTAGCTGCGAATCCGTTTCTCCTAAGATTAAATAAAATCCTACCGAGTGGTAAGCCAGACTTCCACTCGAGGGCTTAGCTGCAGTCCAAGTACTCGCCTAAGTTATAAAAATCCTACCGAGTGGTAAGCCAGACTTCCACTCGGAGGCTTAGCTGCAGTTCAAGTACTCGCCTAAGTTATAAAAATCCTACCGAGTGGTAAGCCAGACTTCCACTCGGAGGCTTAGCTGCAGTCCAAGTACTCGCCTAAGTTATCAAAATCCTACCGAGTGGTAAGCCAGACTTCCACTTAGAGGCTTAGCTGCAGTCCAAGTACTCGCCTAAGTTATATAAATCCTATCGAGTGAAGAGCAAACCTCTCACTCGGGGGCTTAGCTGCAGCCCAGTGCTCGCCTAAGTTATATAAAAATCCTACCGAGTGAAGAGCAAACCCCTCACTTGGGGGCTTAGCTGCAGCCCAGTGCTCGCCTAAGTTATCAAAATCCTAC
>NC_041391.1:257063359-257063978 GCF_002162155.2 Triticum dicoccoides
CCACTCGGAGGCTTAGCTGCAGCCCAGTGCTCGCCTAAGATATAAAAATCCTACCGAGTGAAGAGCAAACCTCTCACTCGGAGGCTTAGCTGCAGTTCAAGTACTCGCCTAAGTTATCAAAATCCTACCGAGTGGTAAGCCAGACTTCCACTCGGAGGCTTAGCTGCAGTCCAAGTACTCGCCTAAGTTATCAAAATCCTACCGAGTGGTAAGCCAGACTTCCACTCGGAGGCTTAGCTGCAGTCCAAGTACTCGCCTAAGTTATATAAATCCTACCGAGTGGTAAGCCAGACTTCCACTCGGAGGCTTAGCTGCAGTCCAAGTACTCGCCTAAGTTATAAAAATCCTACCGAGTGGTAAGCCAGACTTCCACTCGGAGGCTTAGCTGCAGTCCAAGTACTCGCTTAAGTTATCAAAATCCTACCGAGTGGTAAGCCAGACTTCCACTTGGAGGCTCAGCTGCAGTCCAAGTACTCGCCTAAGTTATATAAATCCTACCGAGCGAAGAGCAAACCTCTCACTCGGGGGCTTAGCTGCAGCCCAGTGCTCGCCTAAGATATAAGAATCCTACCGAGTGAAGAGCAAACCTCTCACTCGGGGGCTTAGCTGCAGCCCAGTG
>NC_041391.1:257064141-257086128 GCF_002162155.2 Triticum dicoccoides
TACTCACCTAAGTTATCAAAATCCTACCGAGTGGTAAGCCAGACTTCCACTCGGAGGCTTAGCTGCAGTCCAAGTACTCGCCTAAGTTATATAAATCCTACCGAGTGAAGAGCAAACCTCTCACTCGGGGGCTTAGCTGCAGCCCAGTGCTCGCCTAAGATATAAAAATCCTACCGAGTGAAGAGCAAACCTCTCACTCGGGGGCTTAGCTGCAGCCCAGTGCTCGCCTAAGTGGATTAAGGAATAAGTCGACTGTAGTGAGCGTCTTGCTTTGAACCTGCAAAAGACATTTCAAGCCAAAAGCAATCATATTCAAACATCAAGTTCGGAACGATACCTAAAGGAACCTTAAGTGCTCAGGTGCTAAGCCTGTTAAGGTTTATCGGTTACAACTCCACTCGGCATACCGAGGCAAATTTAAAGCGTCGAGCTTAAAAGAAGTTTTTTACCCCTCCTGTGGAGGGCTGGAAGGTGCAACAAATTCATCAAGATCAATTCCATCTGCGATCCGAGTAGCAGCAGCAATGAAAGTTTCCATAAAGGACCTGAAGTCGTGTTTCTTGGTGTTGGCCACCCGGAGGGCCGCCAGCTTGTCTTCTCGCGCATCTTTGCAGTGGACTCGGGCCAGACACAGAGCAACATCTGCGCCGCATCGAGCCGAGGACTTTTTCCACTCCTGCACTCGACCAGGGACAGTGTTCAAGCGAGCCATCAGCGACTCGAGGTCATTCTGGAGTGTCTCCCTGGGCCAGAGCTTTGAGTCGATGCGAGATGTGGCGACCTTCAGCCTTGCAAGATAGTCCACGACAGCTGCAACACGGGACTCCAGTCGGAAAACATTCATGGCAAATTCGTCGTTCACCGGAGAATTGACGGGGTCAAGGTTTGGTTCCAGCCGGCTACTCTCTTCTTCAAAGTCTTGACAAAATTCTGCAAGGACGATCACCGAGTCAAGGCAATGGTCGAATGGAAAAATCACAGTTGAAAATGATTGTCGAGCGTAAAGGTTTAGCTTCAAGCATAAGGAACAGCTTCTTGGCAAGACCACTCAGGAAGGCCTCCAGATCATTTTTCTTCCCAAGAGCAGCTTTCAGATTGGTATTTTCTTGTTCAAGCTTGGTGACTGAAGCTAACTTCTCGTCAGCAAGCTTGATCTTCTCAGCTAGTTCAAGGTCTTTTTTCTGTTGGGCCTCCTTCACCTTACCTGCAAGTTACAGCAAGATCAGATTTTGAAACAAATAAAGGGAAAAAGCAGTCGTCGAGGTCTCACCAAACATACCTTTGGTCTCCTCCTTTGCCTTCGTCAGATTCTCCTGAGCCAGCTTCAAATCCAGCTCGAGCTGAATGTGCTTGTTTTCCAGCTCAGTGTAGCGAGCCGCAAGGTCACAGGATCTCTGCGAAGAATCAATCGACTAAATGTCAAAGATAATTCACTTCCGAGTGGAAAAGGAAAAATCATGTGTTTCTAAGACTACAGCCGAATACAAGCATTCGACCGTAGTCTCGGGGACTACACCCAGTGGGTGCACTCAGCGTGCCCCCACTAATCCTATTGAAGACAGAGTCGACCAGTCGACCTAAAAAAAACAAGATGTATTCTTTAAGACTGTAATCGACTGCAAGCAGTCGACCACAGTCTCGGGGACTACACCCAGTGGGTGCACTCAGCGTGCCCCCACCAGTTTGCGAAATCCAGTCGCCATAGTCGAATGACGGAAAGACTGAACTTATAAAGCCTAAGGCCGACTGCCAGCAGTCGACCTTAGCCTTGGGGACTACACCCAGCGGGTGCACTCAGCGTGCCCCCGCTAACAGGAGTTTAAATCGACACACCCAGTGGGTGATTACTATAAATTCTGGAAAGAAAAGTTTTTGATAGCATATCCTAACAGAACAAGCGGTGGTCGACTGACCTGAACATTGCTTTGAAGGGCGGAACTGGCGTCCTAAGCTGCCTGGCTCGCATCCCGGATGGTCTTCAACTGCTCCATCATGATCCCTGCCTGGCGTATCGCCTCCTTCGCGGCGCCAGCTTGGTCCTCTGGGACGTGGTGCGTCGTGAAGAGGGAGGGCTGCAGAGCACTCGTCAGAGGATCTGCGAAGGACACAGTGTGTCGAGTGATGTTCTCCTCCTCCGCGACCAGAGTCTCAGGCACCGTCACATCCTGGGGCACCCTGCCGGCAGACGCTTTCCTACTCCTTCTGTGCTTCAGCGGTTCCTCATCTTCATCATCAGGGAGAGTGATAACAACATTGGATGGAGCTACAGAAAAGAATCAGAATTAGAGATCATGAGTCAGTCGACTAGAAACGGTGTTAAGAGTATAGTACCAGGTTTTGAGGTTGCTGCGTCCTCCATCTCATGGTCGTCAGCCCGGGCTGAGGTCTCAGAAGTAGCAGCACTGCAACTCCAAAGAATCAGTCGACTAACTCCAGCGCCAACCAGAGATAAAGTTCGCACAAAACAAGAAGACTTAAGCAGCATGATTACCCTGATATGGTGGGGATGGACACCTTCATCTTCGGCAGGAGCTTGGTCGGCTTCGACGGGGCCGCCCTGGGCTGCTTCGACGCCTTTTCAGTCGGCGCCGGAGAGGTGGTCCGAGGGCGCTTGGTCGATTGTGTAACAGTCGGAACCCCCTTGCCACGTTCAGCCGCAGGGTCATGGACAAGCTTCGACCGCCTTTCCGAGCGCGGTGGTGCGACCTCCTCCTCCTCCTCTTCTTCGTCCTCATCATCATCATCATCATCATCGTCATCGTCATCATCATCATCCTCAGCGGCGTCCGAGTCCCACTCCTCCTCCTGGCTCTCGCCCCCGCTCGCTTCTCCCTCCTCAGTCGGAGCTTGTGCTCCATTGGGCATCGAGTACAGCTAAGTGAGGGCCTGATAGACATCAAGACAAAGATCAGTTGACCGATCGGCAGAGAAAACAGAAATAAATGTGACAAGAATACAATGGGAAGTGGAGCAGACATACCTTGTCTGGATCACTGTGGTGGTCGAGTGGAGGAATCCTTCTGGCTCCATGAGGGTTATCCTTGTTCCCAGTAACAGCGGCCATCCACCTTTCCAGAGTGGCATCGTCGACTGCTTCTGGATTGACCCGAGTCTCATCCTCAGTCCCGCGGTACAACCACATGCAATGGCTCCGGAACTGAAGAGGCTGGATACGACGCCTAAGAAAAACCTCCAGGAGATCCATACCCGTCACTCCCTCCCGAACCAACTGAACTACACGCTCCATCAGCATCTTCACGTCAGCTTTCTCCTCCGGAATCACCTTCAGAGAGGAGGGCTTGTTCACTCGGCCCATGGTGAACTGAGGGAGTCCACTCGACTGCCCCGGCGTCGACTGATCCTGGCAGTAGAACCAGGTCGACTGCCAGCCTCTGACTGACTCGGGAAATGTCATGGCTGGGAAGGTCCTCTTGTTCCTCACTTGGATCCCCAGACCCCCACACATTTGGACAACTCGGGTTTTTTCGTCGCCTGGGCTCACCTTCTTCACGGTCTGAGAGCGACACGTGAATATGTGCTTGAACAAGCCCCAATCCGGTCGACAACCCAGAAAACTCTCACACATGAACACAAATGCGACAAGATAGGCGATAGAATTCGGGGTGAAGTGGTGGAGTTGCGCTCCAAAGAAATTCAAGAAACCACGGAAGAAAATGCTCGGCGGCAAAGAAAATCCGCGGTCGACATGGGTAGCCAGAAGCACGCACTCACCCTCTTCCGGCTGGGGCTGCCACTCTTTCCCCGGAAGCCTTGTAGCTCCATGAGGGATCAGGCCCTCATTGGCCATGTCGAGGAGATCCGTCTCCGTGATGGTCGACTGGATCCAATCTCCCTGGACCCAGCCTTTCGGCAGGCGAGATCTAGACGAAGACCCGCCACGACTGGTGGATCTCCCCTTCGCCTTCTACGTCGCCGACGCCTTCTTCGCGCGTTCCAGTGCCGCCGTCTTCTCCTTGACCATGGCTGCCGGCGAGACGCGCGAGGAGAAGTTGTGCGGAGGCGAGAGCGAGCGCGTTGAGCGGAGACGAAGGGAGCGGAGAGAGAATGCTGAGGCACTGTTCAAAAAACCCTCGCCGGACGCGTTTATAAGATCCCTTCCGAGTGGATGACAGGTGGGCCCGGTCGATCTAATCATATCCTGAAACAGTTGCGCGGACGTGATACGTGGCGAAAAAAGCGGCGCGGGGATCGAGGCGTCTATGCCCTGTCCCATCCGAGCGCCGCGGTCCGCCCCGCTTCGCGCGCTTCCCCAAATTTCGTATCCCGCGGAATCCGCGAACGAATTGTATCCGAGGAACAGGGGGATACAAAAAAGTAATAAGAGAAACGCACAGACCAATCAATCGTATCGGTCTTACTGAAGAATTTGGAATGAAAAGAGGAGTAATGCTTCCTAGCACGGGGCGGCCTTCAAGCCACAACCGCGGTATGAGTTCTGATCTCAGACTTTGGCCCCTTTTTCTGACTAGCTTCTTGTGAAAAGCATTTCAGGCACGAGCACACCTGATGAACTCAGAAACCTACTATGGAATCAATCAACCCATCGCACCCGAGTGCTCTGCTCTCATCCAGACCGAACCCTACCTTAGCGTCTCATCCCCACCCACCAAGTCTTTATCCGCGGTGAAAGGAGTGGTTTAATTCGCGGTTAGCAAGGATTTTGAAGCTTGAGTACTTTCATTCAGCTTTCGTTCCTGTGGAATGAAGTTGGTTCAGAGGTCTCAAGTCGGTCTAAAACCAGGTGGTGTTACTTTCCTGCTTCCACCCCGGCGGCAGATCGGTCTGCCAGACGCGGGATTTCCTGCGATCCGTCGCTCGGAAATCGGCGAAGTCCAAAAGATCACTCGACGAAGGAGAAGAATGGATCGAGTCGACTGAAGAGAAGTTGTTCACTATCAACAAGAGACTTTTTGGTTCAAAACAACGCACGACCAGTATGTGAAGGTTAATCAGAAACAGCATCAACTCCTTCATCACTCAAGCCTCAATCCATTCGGGGGCTAATGATGGAGTCATGTACCTAGGGTAGGGTCACAGACCTGATGTAAGTACCCTGCCCAAGGACACCCTTAGAAGAGATCACCTTCCAGTCGACCTACGAGGGACTCACTCGACTGACTTGAAGGACTCGACCACGAAGACTCACTCGACCGCCAGAAGGTCAAGAGGCACTCTGCACTGCAACGGTCTGTAATTAAGTAGACTTTATGATAGTAAAGACACTTTATGCGGGGCGTTACCAGTAACGCCCCGGACTTAATGTACCTTAAACCCTTCATTACGTGGGTTGGCTGGGGTCCTGACGCACTCTATATAAGCCACCCCCCTCCACATGCAGAGGGGTTCGGCACCCTGTAATCCATATACCCATAATCCACTCGATCGCCTCCGGGCTCCGAGACGTAGGGCTTTTACTTCCTCCGAGAAGGGCCTGAACTCGTACATCTCTTGTGTTTACAACCTCTCCATAGTTAGGACCTTGCCTCTCCATACCTACCCCCACTCTACTGTCAGACTTGGATCCACGAGAGTAGGCTTTATGGAGGCATGTGTATGGGTTGTAGTCTGTAGAGTTAGTCGTGCGTCGGTGCTCACCAGGTTCATCCTGTGGCATTTCTTGGAGCAGATGCGGTCGACATGTACGCTGGGAGCACGCTAATGGGGGCACCTAAAGTGTTCGACGGAATGGCTATCACATTGGTGCTTTTCCATCTCACCTCACCACCACGTGAGCAAAACCTCCTACCAAAGCATCGGGGTTGATTTGTCTGGTTTTAGAAAGTAGAGGGGATTAAGATCCCGGTTTTAGAGGTCAGGGCCTCAGGGGGCTATGTGGCCAAAATGTAATGTACTTATGGGGTCATATACACTTTTTTTCTTAAATCTATTAGGTTTCTTCCTCAGTGATATCCCAAATTATCCCACCAAGAAAGATGGCCGCGTCGTCCTAGCCTGCGCTCCCGGCCACCCGGCGGGATGTCCAGGCTATCATTGCCAAGGACGTGGAGCTGCACTGGCCTCCATTGGCGCACTGTGCCCAATGTCAGTGCTGCCAATATTGCTTATTTGATCAACTTCGGGTCTGCAATAATTTAATCAGCTCTTTTTAGAGATATAGACTAATCAATACAGTAGCTTAATAACTTGTAATCACTAGGGCCAATTAGCTGATGGGAGACAGGGAGAACGAAGGTTGAAGAGGCTTAGGCAGTCTGCTGACAGGAAATGCAATAGTGATTTCTCAAGAGAAATGGAGGTGATGGCTAGGCTCTGGCATGACAATGTTGTCCGCCTCCTTGCTTACTTCAGTGAATGTGATGAGCGGATACTCATCTTATACACGTGAAGCTTTAATTTTTTTATTACATGAGCCAAAAATGCTATATATATGCATGTAATGTATCGACAGGGCGCGGCGTGGCACCGCGCGGGTATGGCTAGTTGTGTCTATCATTACTTGCTGCGGTAATAGCTATCGGAGCCACAAACTCACGCGTCGTGATTCGTGTGAGGCAGACAGCGGGGGAAATGTGTAGGCATTTTGTGGGGTTTCTTTGGTTCGCTTGGCAGTAAAGACTCTGCCCGTGGGGCTGCGTCCGGGTGGTCCATCTGACGAGTGCAGGTCCGAGCTAGGGACAGCCGCGCACGTGACAGCCACATTCAACCCGATGGAACCTCTATAGAAAACGGAGAATGGATGCCTCCAAGCCGCTGACCCACCTATGATACTTAGAATAAGGGAAACGTTTTGAGCCGGAGCGCCGGCCGAATGACTCGGCCGGTCGCTGGCTGCTCGTTAGATCCAGCCATCGTACGACCGGCAACAAGTTAGTCGTTCGATTGCCCTCCACCTGGCCGTGTGCCCCAATCACCTCTTTAATCAGCCTTATCCCTATTTCTTTCCTCGTCTTCTACTCACGACCACCACATCTTCAGCTTCCGCAATCTTCCTCTGCTGTTTTTTTACGCCGTCAAGGAAGCCGCTCCGCCTGAATCAAATCCCCTGCCCCTGCACCTCCTAGTACTCTGATTCTCTCCTTACCACTCCTTCCTCCCCTGCTTCGCGGCATCAAGGTCCCGTAGGAGGACGCTGGCGACGGGCCCGCACGCTCCTGTTGCCTGCTTCTGCTGCAACGTGGGCTGCTGCTTTCTGCTGCCACAATCGCGGTGGTGCTACGGCCGGCAACCGTGCGCATGCACGCCACCGCCCGGTGCTACAACCGGCACCCTGTTTTGCTGGAACCAGTGATGCGATTTTGCTGGAACCAGAAGTCGCCAGTGATCGAAGTATATCACACGATGACTGGTGCTAGAACAACACTGCATTTTTTGCTGGAACCACGTCCGTGAATTGCTGGAACCAATGAGAATTTTTGCTACCCCTAGCGGACGCCGGAGCTGGTACCAGCACATGCTTATGCTACAACCGTTGAAGCCCTGAGCTGGAACCAGTAGAGATTTTTGCTACAACCGGTGAAGCCCTAAGCTGAGACCAACAACTGTTTTTGGTGCATCAGCTCGAGAGATTCTGCGACGGCGATGGTGAACCTGATTTTTGTTGCAACCGAGCATCAAAAAAGCTTCCACCCACAAGATTTTTTGCTGCCATGGGAAGCTGCATCCCGTTGTATGTTTCCTTGAGGGAGCTACGACCCGACGATGGAGACGGTTATTTTGCTCCAACCGTTGTCGTCTTTCGCTACGACCGACGAGGAAATTTGTTACATCCATTAATGGCGAAGATGTGACGCGGGACAGCGGCGACAACGTTTTTGTTGCAACCGTCGTTGTGTTTTGCTACCACCGGCGAGGTTGTTTGCTACATCCATTTAAACGGCGTTGATTGGGTGGTCGTCGTTCATGCAACCCCGGGCAGCGAGCATCGCCGACGGTGAGAGTTGTGGCCGGCGGCACAGTGATGCTGCGACGGACGTGATAAGACGGCGACAGCTAGGCGCTGGAACAATAGAGACCTTGGGTGTTTTGCTACGATGGCGGTGGCGGCCTGCTGGAACCGGCGAGGACGGGCGCTGCGATGGCGACCACCGGCGACGAGGGCGGCGAACACCGGCGACGAGGCGATGACCGACCGCGGGGCAAGCGGGCGAGGACGGCCGGCGAGCTGGCTGACGTCTGCGGAGGATCATGGACTGGATTTGATGACATGCGCCATGGTTGTTTCCTTCGTTTTCTTAGAATAACTGTCAATGGTTGAGGCTTGTTTCGGCTTGTCCACCACGAGCTCACAGCCAACGTTCGTTTTTTTTATTTACCCTCACGTACAGCTCCCCTCTCTCTCACCCACCCATACTTCCCTCCCCCACCTTTTGCCCCCACTGCCATTATTTCCTCCTCCAGCTTGAGGAACCAGAGGTGGATGCGCTCCTCCTAAGGCCTTGTTCGGTTGCATGTGGATCCGAGGGGATTGAAGGGGTTTGAGGGAGATTTAAACCTCTTATAAGTCAAAATACATCTCAATCCTTGCCAATCCCCTCCAATCCTCTTGGAAGGAGGATTAACCGAACAAGCCCTAATCGGGATTGGTTGACTCGCTCCTCCTCTTCTCCATGGCCCACGCCGGCTGGAGGGCGAGGACAACAATGACCACGGGCTGCTCCCGCTCGCCTCCTTCCTCCTCTGGTCGCCCGAGCTAAGGCTGACAGCGAGCCCTTAGAGAAAGCCCTCGAGGGAGGAGCTGGCCTCGTCACCAGCTTCAAGGCCTGGTTTACTAGATTTCGCTCCAGTGCAGGGAGGAGCAACCAGTGCTAGCGGTCCACCTACACGGCTCAAGTCGCCACGACGCTCCAGGAGATCTCCTTCATGAATGACGCATATGCGTGGCTATGTATGTGGTGATTTTATCCACAAATTTATACGGGGTCATCAATTTATTGTCTTTTGCTGAAAAATATCCCCTTTATTTCCTCTCCTACTCCGTCTTAGATCTGGTGTCCTGAAGTTGCTTCGTCCCAGCCATGCTATTTCTGAGCCATGTCCTAGGGTCGCCTGAGGTGGACGTCCCCTGCTTCTTCTCCAACTCATGTAAAATTCAACTTTTTTTGCTGAGATTGTTACGGAGATTGTCGCGTTGTGTTTTGCTTCAAATCCATGTCCACCGATGCATGCTTTTTATTCAAGTATCACTTATTCGTACTCCCTCCGTCCGAGAATACTTGTCATCAAAATAGATAAAAGGGGATGTATAGTATTTCCGGGCGGAGGGAGTAGTAGTTTTGGAGTTATCTGTAAGTATCTGCATGTACGCTTGATTTAAAATTATTTTTTGTTAGCTCGTGGGCCTCATACGTTATGAATTTTCTCATGGTATGCTATCCAAAAATTGATCGACAACTGCAGCTTCTTCACCGGCCACACCCTACCATGCACCACAATAAATCTTCTTGTTCTTCAAACTTTTGGTATGCTAACATGACCCGTGATGGTTTCGGTGCTAGCATGCCAGTATGCCACATTTGCATCTTCTTGTTCTTCTAACTTTTGGTTTTCTCTTGATTAGTACGTGTGCACGTTCGAGTATTTTTTTTATCTCCTGGATGGTAGTGCTAACTAATCTCTTAAGCATCGGTGGAGGAGCAGCAAGTATGTGCATGTGATATAGTTTTGGTTGACGTTCTAGAAATGTATATATTCTTGTTCTGCTCATGCACCGAGAAAGGAACTGAGGGGATCCGAATGATGCAAACCCGAAGAACCGACGTAACAAAAATGATGAAAACCCGAAGAACCGACATTGTGGAAGTAAGAACCGAGGGGATTCAAAATATGCAAATCCACAGAACTGATGCAACGGAAGAAAAGAATCAAGAGGATCCGAATGATGCAAACTCGAGGAACCAACGTAACGGAAGTAAGGAACCAAGGGGATACGAATGATGCAAACCTGAAGAACCGACGTAATGGAAGAAAGGAGCCGAGGGGATTCGAATGATGCAAACCCGAAGAATCGATGCAGCGGAAGTAAAAAACTAAGGGGATCCTAATGATGCAAACCCAAAGAACCGATGCAACAGAAGTAATGAACCTAGGGGATCTAAATTATGCAAATCCGAATAACCGATTCAAAGGAAGTACGAAACTGAGGGGATCCGAATGATGCAAACCCGAAGAACCGATATAAGGGAAGTAAGGAACCGAGGCGATGCAAATGATGCAAACCTGAAGAACAGACATAAGGGAAGAAAGGAACCGAGGGGATCCGAATGATGCAAACCCGAAGAACCGACGTGAGGGAAATAACGAACCGAGGGGATGCAAATGATGCAAACCCGAAGAACTGACGTAAGGGAATAAAGGAACCGAGGAGATCTGAATGATGTTCACAATATTCATCATACAAGTCATTTTAATTGATGAACAAGTTCGAATGGAACTCCCTCTGTAAACAAATATAAGACATCTAGGTTAGTGTAGTTTTGAAATGAGGAGATGGACGAACACTGGTGGGATCGAGTAGATGGCTGCATGAATAATTATGTAAATACCGCGCAAAAAAAGAATAATTATGTAAGACTTGGTATAATTTTTCTCCACTTTATATTCTTAACTTTATTGTGGCCGAGCTTTTTTTTAACGTACGCTATTATAGCCGATTTGGTCGTGAATAAGAAGCGGTGTTTGACCCTAAACATACTAAAAGTCAAGAGGTATTAAGGCTGAACACACTTGGGAGTTGGGACAAAATAAGGGCCTGTTTGGTTCCAATAAGTCACCTGACTTATAAGTCAGGTGACTTAGGTGTGACTTATAAGTCACTGGTTTTAAGTCACCTGACTTATAAGTCACCTGACCATACCTTCTCACACCAATCCACATCATGCAGGTGGTGGGACCCACGCAAAAGGGGGTGACTTATAAGTTTTAAGTTGAGGTGGAGCAACTTATGACTTATAAGTTAGGGTGACTTACAAGTTGAGTCTATTTTGCGAAATAAGTCATTTTTTTCACATTTCAACTTATAAATTGGTGACTTATTTAAAACCAAACAAGCCCTAAATAAAAATAAATGAGCATCGTCCATCGCTTCACGTGATGTGGGAAGTATAGCGGCTATTGCACCAGAAATCTACCCCTATATACTAATGATAGTATGACGTAGAGGGACATCTCGCAGAGAGCACAAGCTAGGCCCGACATTACACTGTTAGTACGTAGCTTTATTTATATACTCCTTTCTTGAGAGTACCATGCGAATCCAGGCCACGTTCTCGCACAGAATACGTGATACGTTCGGTTTGACGCAAGCGAGCGGAACCAGTTCGGCACAGGTTCTGGTGCGGTTCTATCAGCTATTCAACTGGATCCGCAAGAATAACGTGTCGGCTCCTCTAGGTTGAAAAAAAGGTGTGATGTAACACAAGAACGACCATAACGGGGGCTAACGAGACTGGTTTGCAGGGTCAGTGGACGGTGTGGAACCTCTATTCCATGCATCTGTGAGCCACAAGTTGTACAAGAGAGACTAGAGACCACATGAGGGCAGGCCCAGGTCAGTACTTTCTGTGAAAAGGTGTCAGCACATGGGCAAATTGTACCATCCAAAAATCATAAAAAAAAAACAAAAGAGGAACCGAACCAACCACAAATCAAATCGTGAGGCACGGTCCAACGGTTCTGATAGCTATTTCAAGTGCAAGCTATGGTAGAAAATCCTTGTCCTATTTGAACTGATTGTTTCAGGCGGTTGTACTTATGATTTCGAAGCGGTTGAACTGATGCTTCCAATTCTGTTTAACAGATCGTCTTTTTTAGTTTAATTTTTTTGTGTAATTTTTTTGTCGGAACGGGGCGTGTAATATATCGTTGGAAAGCTCTTGACAACTATTTCAAGTATATTGAATGTTTTTGCAAAATCAATATGGTTTAAGAGCAGTTTCGAAAAAACCATTTTTTTCAAAACCGAAAACGTGAATCGTATTTTGGATTCAATTTTCAAACCGTTTGTCAGAATTGAGCAAATAAGATGGCCTTCGAAAGTTGGTGAAAATTGGCATCTTCCATATTTTTTTTTCTAATTCTATATGATTTAAAAGTAATTTAAAAAACGGTGAAATTCTAGGCTATACGTATTTTTGAATTTTTTACAAATGGTTTGTCGGATTGACGCAAATGATACAGATTTGGAAAACTATGAAAAATGCGCAATTTTTGGTATTGAAATGTTTTTCTAATTCCTTACGGTTTAAAAACAAATTCGAATAGGGTCAAAGTTGATTTCGAACGCGAATTTTTTTAAAGTTTGTCGAAATGAGGCAAATAATATACCGTTGGAAAGCTATAAAAAATGCGAAACTTAGTAGTGTTGAATATTTTCTCAAATTCGCAATCGTTGGTGAGTAATTTTGAATACGGTGAGACACGTTGTGACATTTTTCCATTAAAAAACAGAGTACTTGTACTGAACTATGTATGTGTCGGTACTGATTTATTTTTCATAGAGTAATTTTGAAAGGTTCCAAAAAGGGAATACTTGAACGGATGTCCGTATGAATCTGTACTGAACGCATATTCATAGACTAGACTTTTTACTCTGTTTTTTCGGTATGATTTTTTACGTACCTTTTCAATGGTACATGATATCATAGTCTCTGAACTTTGCATGG
The DNA here is from genome assembly GCF_002162155.2 of Triticum dicoccoides. Classification (NCBI taxonomy): domain Eukaryota; kingdom Viridiplantae; phylum Streptophyta; class Magnoliopsida; order Poales; family Poaceae; genus Triticum; species Triticum dicoccoides. The sequence continues at coordinate 257,076,783 of NC_041391.1, forward strand.
TTTATATGTTGAACTGAATCATATTTTTTGAAAAGAAATTGGGTTTTTGTAACCGCAAAACTTTTTTATCTCTGAAACTTATTATTTTTCTGTCAATTACCCATATTTTTTTCTCAATGATATGTGCACTCACCCAAACCCAGTGTGCCAACGTTCATGGGAGAGTAATTGAACTTTGAGGACCTTTTTTTATAAGCACATGCTATCTTTTTCTTACCGTCGCTTTTTCAAACTATCAAATGTTCATCGAACCTCCTAATGGCCTCGGTTGAATTATGACAGAAAAATTACGTTTGGATTTTAATTCAAATTTGTTTCCTCATTGGAACTGATGGTGTCGTCATCTCTGAGCTAAAATTAGACTTTGAACTGATCATTGTTTTTTATTTGTACTGACCAATGTTTTTAATCCAAACCATCTTCTCCTTTCTTGCACAAACATCAAACTAAAATGTACACTTTCTTTTAAGAAGTTGAAATCATATCATCATAGACAAAATTTTGAACTTGCGGCTGCTGCTACGTGTACGGATTCCATGTTTTCGTTGTCCTCATTGTGTCGTGTACTTCATCCTCAACCTGCTGTTGTCCGTCGTGCTAGTGATCAACGTCATCATCCTGGGCTTGCGCATTGGAGGCATTATTTCATTTTACGGGTTACAAAAAACACAACCACATAAACAAAAGGGAAACACGATTAGGCACCATAGAACATTTTCCATTTTATGGGTTACAACAAACACATCAAATTCCTTTGACTTGAACACATCAGTACCAAGAAGTAGAACTGTTTTCAAACCATGGGTCAAAGTTTGAACTTTGAACTTAGATGGAACAAAAAGTGAAGGATTCTGGACTAAAGAAATAATCCAAAGGATCAAAACAAGAAGCGCAAACTAGTGCACAATTCGAACTACCATCAAACCTTTTTTACTGAAAGGATGAGACAAGATGCTGTTGGAGCAAAACCTCTCCCTGCCTTAACAAAAAGTAACGGGGTCTGAACTTTGTATTTCTCTCGAACAAAAACTGACAGAGTCTCAATTCAAGAAATAAACTAAGGAGCAAAAGCTGAAGTGTGACCTAGTCTGAAATTTGAACTTGTCGGGAGGCTTTTGTTGTACTGAAGTGTGACCTATTATTCATTCTACTATTCTTTGTTTCTCCTCCTGGTTGAAGCTAGTCAATGCAGACCACCCTGACGGAAATCATCTTCACATTTTCTGCATTCATGGCATCCTGCTTAAAACCAAAAAAAAGAGAGGATAAAAACTAGTTAAAGGGAGGACCATTGTGCTGCTATTTTGATCAGGTGTACACATAGAACAATAAAATGGATGAAGTGGAACACATCGTACTGTTCGCACTGCTTCTGCCTTCCTGGCCAACCAAATCAAATCAAACTACAGACACTACATTGAAGAACCTGCTAAATTCCCACCATCAATTTTTGATCATGTCATTATCAAAATGGGTTTGGTCCCATGGTTGAGACAGAAATACTGCATCAGTTTGTGATATGATGGTCTCTCAAGATCTCTCAAGATCTGAACTGATTGTATTACAAGCACCGCACAAATTCCAACGAGCTAATGTAAGTACTACTAAAAAGGTAATGAAGTTCATGTATATTAATTAATTGGGAGAAGTTCAAAGAAATAAACTTTTCATGTGAAGCACCGCACAGATTTGTAGCAGCACAAAAACAATCGCAGAGTAGATGAACTGAAAAGTATTTTAGTTTCTTGAGGCATGGTAGACAAATAGCGGTAGCATCACATAAGGAATCGAGAGGAAAATGTCCCTGTCCTATGAAGTAAACAAACAGAATCATCCACATCATCAGCTAATAATGAGGGGGGGGGGGTGTCCAGTGAGCTACCAAGCAACTGCATTTCAAGGAAAGTACCAACCAAAAGCCAAATATCATGTACTTATAGAGCATCGGAGAAGATGTTTCTTTTTGCACCATTTTTTCTAGGTTTTCTGTTCTAAACGTGATCCAAACATTAATGGTAGTATTTCCCAAGGTGCAAGATCTTTTATTCACTATGATGATGTATTTGTACTGCTCCAAAAACATTCATAGGAGCACAAAATAAGCATATTAAAATGGTGCTCATAGGAATAGTGGCAAACACACTGGTACGCGTCCATGCTATACAAACGGTTTAAAACCCCTTTCCGCGAGGACATTTGGAACCGTCCCCTAGTGAGTGTGGGCAATTAGGGGGTCCTTCCCACACGACCCAGAAACCGTCGGGGACATGCCCTCCTGGCACACACGCTCGGCAAAATGAAGTCGTGTGCGACCGGCGAGCGACCAAATATGGTTATACGTACAGTAGTGCTAAAAAATACAATTATACAGGCGAAATCATTTCCGGTCGTAAGTACATCCCACACAGTCAGTCCCCGCGGAACGTTTCCGTTCGTATATACATCCCACACAGTCGCTGCAAGGAAAATATTTTTGTTCGTAGGTACATCACACACAATTTTCCCCTTTAATCATTTGTGATGGTGTTCCCATCGCACACAATATTAGAAATTTTATCGTTTGCGTTATTGAATGCATCAACACGGTGCGTAGAAGAAACTGTGTGGCAAAGGCTATCCATCACACACAATTTTTATGCGATAAACGTTTGTGCAAGGTGGCCTAACATAAACAGTTTTGAAAAGAATGTCGTGTGCGATTGTTCATCGATCCAACACGGTTTATTCCTAGAAACTGTGTGCGTTGCCTTAGGTTGCCCACGGTATTTTCTCAATAACCGTTTGCTATAGCAAAAACCAATTAGCAGGCTAATTTGGCATTAGCAGGCTAATTTCCCTATTATTAATAATCCATTTATTAATCTAATTGACGTTCATATTAAACACATAATATATTTCATTCCCATATTAAGGAAGCAGGATTTCATAATTGAAATACATCAGAGTACAACATGATAGCTTCAGCACTCAGCTACCCCATTACACAACTGCACCAGCACCAAGTTTGACATTCAACATATAGAACCTTTCGAAATTAGTATCATAGACGGTACAAAGACGGATGCATCTCATCGGGAAAACTGCTGAAGCGGAAGACGAATATCGAGCCTCCATTGATGTTGAAGGTCTTTGCAACTTTAGGCCAGTGCCTGTGGATGATTGACCATCCATCCTTCGTCCTCTTCAGGAATACTTAAATATTGAACCATTGGTGTTGTATGAAAACCTTCCTCGCCTCCTAACCATAGAGGTGGTTTGAGAGGTAATCATCAGTGAACTGCTTTGGAAAGGCCTGAAAACAAGGATGTGCATAAATATTTTCTCTATATAGGAAATGGGGCAAAGGAATAAAAAAAGGCAAGGTATAATAGTTAGTACCATCTTGTAGTGAATTGATGTCTTCTTCATTGTGCTGACAAAGATTATGTTGTTTTTTGTCGCCAATTTCTTTATCCTAACAATCTTTCTGAGTTTCTTGACTTGATTGATATTCATGGACAACTCATTTCCCCATATGCAAAAAGGGTCGAATAGTGGGTCAAAACCTCTGACAGTAGGACCTACATGTGCAAGACCAAATTGTTAAAAACCTAAGTATTAGAATGGTTCCTGCAATTGCACAATAATGTGCTATTAGACAACGGACCGTGCATGTGCTAACCTCGATTATAAACCTCAGTGCTTCCCGTTATATTGTTTCCCTGCAACACATATAAGATAGTTAGTCATCAGGTTAAGTAAGGGTTCACATGCTATCAGTAAAATATGATGATGAAAAATAAGCACATGGCAGATTCATCAGATTAATTCAAGCCACATGGAAAACCCATTTATGCAAAACAGGCAAGTTTAATAACTAGGAAATATTGCACTTGTATATGTTTCTCATGTATTAAGTGCAGCCAAATTCGATTTATTCCTCACATGCACAACAATACAAAATTCCAACCACAACAAATGGACATCACATTGCAGAATTGAACCAAGCAGTTAACTAAACACCACAACAAAGGAACCAAACATTAACTGAGCACCCACTAGTAGAAAAGGGGCCATTTGTCCTGGTTCATACGGGCCTTTTGTCCCGGTTGTTGAACCGGGACTAAAGGGTCGTTACTAATGCCCTGGCCCTTTAGTCCCGGTTCTTACACGAACCGGGACAGATGGGCCTCCACGTGGACGGTGCGCCAAGCCCAGGCAGGAGGGCCTTTGGTCTCGGTTGGTGGCACCAACCGGGACCAAAAGGCATCCACACGTCAGCATTTCAGGGGCTGGGGTTTTTTTTGAAAGGGAGGGGGGGTTGGGGGTTTTGGGGGGTTAATTTAGGTGTTTCATATATTGTGTTAGCTAGCTAATTAATAGGGAGAAGTGTCCTCTCTTATCTCCGTGCTTGGTCGACGCTACGTACTATACATAGAGAGGCCCTCGACACGCTAGCTAGTAAGAAAATGAAGGAAACCATTAAGTACAGAAGTTCGTCATGCATACCGAGAGAAGTGATCGATCGACCTCTCCTTCTCTGAGAGATTGGTCGAACAAGTTTTTGTATTATCAATCCAATGCTACTAGCTACATACATATACAATATGTAAGATCTCTTACAATCCCCTAGCAATTGAAATCAACCTCCACATGGTATTCTCCGGCTTTATTGATGACGTGGTCAAGAAAGAATCCCGCCAATTCCTCTTGAATTGCTTTCATGCGATCTTGTGGTAGGAGTTCATTCCGCATCTGCCACGTCTAATTTGAAGAAGGGGGTTAATACATATATATGAATGAAACTCAACAGAAATGATGGTGTAATAAAATGAAATTGTGAATATTATTGCTTACGCACTTCATATTGTCTTTTAGAGTAGCCCAGCTTATTTTTCAAAGTCGCGTTGTAGATGAACTCGCACACGTAGTATCCACAGAAATCATTCCCTTGTTCCTGTCACAAGCACTTTACGAGAAATAGAGGTCAATCAAACTGATAATGAAGCATTATAAATGGCATTGATGAAAGTATAGCTATAGAATCAATGGGAGATGCGTGCAACTAGCTAGCTAGTAGTACTTACTTTCGGGGATGTATATCGCAGCTCCTTCGGCAGTCGCGGAGCTTCTGCGGTGAACTGTTTCCAAATCCTACAAGACAAAGAAAATAATTATTATTACTTGAGATATCAGGAAGTGAACAAAAAGTTGCCGATATGGTGCGATAATGATCGATTGAACTTACTTGTTGAGCATTTTAGTCATGTCCGCATAGGTTTCTGGATCTTTTCGTCTCGAGTCTAAGACGGTTACTAGTCCCCGCTCAAGCTTAATCTCCAGAAGAACATAGTGGAAGCTGTGCACGCATGCATAACTCATCAATTACATTACTATAATCTCGCTTGAGTAATAAGGGAAACCAAATATGCACACGACAGTAACACTCACTCAAAGTTGTAAGGAAAGAGTATGATATCTTTGTTTTGATTTTTGATCAACGATTGTAGCAAGTTGGCCTTGGCCTCTTCGGCGTGCTTTTTAACCTGAATTTCATCTATGATATTTGTGTTAATGAACCCAATATCATACATTTCTTGTTTTCCGCACTTGACGATCTTCAATCTGCATAATATATTGAGGATAATTAATTATAAATACATGTAATGAAAGAGCCGAGCTATATATAGATACTTAATGACAGAAATAGTACTTACAGACAGTAGCAAAAGACCGTTAATTTATCGAGGGCCTTTTGATTGAAGAACTCGAAGAACTCCTCAAATGGAACAGGCAACAGATCAGTTCCAACGAGGTCGTTCTCCTCTTTAATTCTCAGATACAAACTTTTCGTCCCCCCAGACTCTCTGCAGGTTTTCATGTACCAATTATGGAATCTTCGCATCATCATTGTTAGAGATTTTTCATCTTTGACGAGAGGCTTCCCGTACTTGTATATGTGTTCGTCCACCTCCATGAAATCAGGAAGTTGATCATCAGGCAGGTAATCTGCAAGATTGCCATAACTGGCCATCGTCCCCGGAGCATTAGCGACGATGTCGCCGCTAGACACATTGAGGGGGGGGGGCACGATTGATTTGCTTGTTCGCAGAGCTGGGCAATTTTTTCACAGCTGCTCGTTCTTTTGACCTTTGATGTCTGACAGTACTTCCCGACCGCTCCGCTTTGAGATATATCTATTCAGTAATGCGCTCATAGTTTGTTCTCGGTGGAGACTTTGGTGGTTTCCTCAGGGCATCGATAGTGCGCTTTGCTTTCACCGGATCTACCTTCTCCTCCGGAGGTGGATGTCTCTTTGCTTTCAACCCTTCAAAGAAGTCGTCCACTTCGGCCCGCACAATCTTCGCATTTTCCTCCTCGGTCCTCTCGTACGGTAACTTCTCTAGAGGCATGAGAGAAGGACCGTATCTATATTGCCTCCCACCTCTGGCTGTACTGCTAGACACCAGAGCAGACGGAGCGGCTGCGGCGTCTGTCTTCTTTTGCGCTTGCTTATGAGGCGGAGGAGAAGGACTACGACACGCCGGAGCAGCCGGGGCGGCGGCAGATCTCTTCCGCCCTTGCTGGCGAGGCAGAGAAGGAGGAGGCTACTGGCTGCTCGGGCGCGCCGGCGCAGGCGGAGAAGGAGGCGGTGTGCCGCCACGCGCCGGAGAAGGAGGCCGAGTGCCCTGATCGTCACTCGCCGGAGGAGGAGGCAGTGGAGGAGGCGGAGTGCCCTGACTCGCCAGAGGAGGAGGAGGAGGCGTCCAGTTCGGAAGCTTGATGAACTCCTTCCGCCATAGGCATGGAGTCTTCAGAGCATAACCCAGCTGAGTCTCCCCTTCACCGGTAGGGTGGTCAAGCTGGAGGTCCTCAAATCCCTCCGTTATTTTGTCCACCGTCACCCTAGCATATCCTTCTAGAATCGGACGACAGTGAAAAGTTGCACCGGGTTCAGAAGGTCGAACTTGGCCGACAGCCGCCTTGACTTTTAAGTTCTGCCATTGCGCCATAAGGTGGCAATTTTGAGACTCCGTGATAAAATCCACGGGGTAGCTAGCAGGAGCCGTCAAGACATGCTCCGGCTGAAGCAGCTTGGTGGAAGCCACGCTGCTTCTCTGCTGAGATGGCGGGGTAGCTTCGGGGGAAGCTTCGGCAGGTCGTTTGCTGCGATCTGCTTCTCGTTCCTCTAGCCCCATTACCCTTTCGTGCAACGCCTGCAGTTGCCTATGCTCCACTTTCTTCCTCCTCTCCTAGGTTTTGTAACCCCCTGCGTCCGTAAAACCAACCTTCCACGGAATGGAGCCTGGCGTGCCTCGTGTCCGTCCAGGGTGCTCAGGATTCCCGAGGGCCATTGTGAGCTCGTCGTTCTCCCTGTCTGGAACGAACGTCCCTTGCTGCACTGCATTGATATAGTGTCGAAGCCTCTTGACTGGTATTTTCAGTTGCTCGTCCGTCCAATGGCACTTCCCTGATATAGGGTCCAAGGTTCCGCCAGCCCCGAAGAACCAGTCCGGCAACGGTCTGGCCAGTTCAATGTCTCTGGTTCGATCCCTTTATCAAGCAGATCATTCTCAGCCTTGGCCCACTTAGGCCGGGCTTTGAGGTAGCCACCTGACCCCGTGCGATGGTGAAACTGCTTCTTCGCAGCATTTTTCTTGTTTGTCGCCGACATCTTCTTACTCTTTTCCGATGTCGTGCGGGCCTCAAATGCGGGCCAATGATCTCTGATCTTCTCATATTTGCCGATGAATTCTGGTGTCTCTTCTTTGTCGACAAACTTTTTCATCTCTTTCCTCCACCTCCTGAATAGGCCTGCCATCTTCTTAAGAGCAAAAGACTTGATTAATTACTTTGTAACTGGCTTCTCCGGATCCTCCTCTCGCGGTAGGGTGAAATTTGCCTTCAGCTCACTCCAAAGATCATCTTTCTGCATATCAGCTTATACCATTGGTGGATGCTGATCGGGATCTTGTCCCTAACAAGAACCCCGCACTGAGTAGCAAATGCGTTCTTTGTCCGGATGGGTTCAACCGGTTCGCCGTCGTGCGCGATTGCTGTGATCTCAAACCTTTCATCCGAGCTCAACTTTTTCTTCGGGCCTCGTCTCCTTACCGAAGTTGTGCTCGATCCGGAGGGCTAGAAAAAATAAGAAAGACGAGAGTTAATTAATATGTGTACATATACCAAAACAATGAATGCATCAATTAGCTAGTCAGCACAGGCTTAACTAATACATATACCTGGCCAGACTCAGTTTGGTCACCGGAGCCATCATCACGGTCTCCTTCTTGCACCGTCATTGGGTCACCGGAGCCATCATAATCATGTCTTTCCTCCTCCATTCTTCGATCACCGTAGCCTGCTTCTTCACCCTGTTCTTCCAGACCATCATTCTCGTTAAGATACGACAAGGTATCACCTCCGGCTAAGATTATGTCCCCGAACACCTCTTCTGCTTCCTCGTCTCGTATGTGCTCCATTGTTTCTGCAAATATTACAACATGGCAATTATTACACAAACATGACAGCACGTGGATATATTAGTGGCAAACGTAGACCGAGCTTATTCCAGGTTTGGGGTGGCCTCGGCAACGCTTCAAGGGTAGGGGCGCGGCGGGAGGGGTAGGAGACCGAGACATCATTTTTTCTAGGGTTTGGGTGTCCTCGAGAGTTTTGGTCGAGCGAGAGGGGGTGGCCTCGAGAGATTTTGTCGGGTAGGGGTGCGGCGGGAGGGGGTAGGAGACCGACATTGTTTTTTCTAGGGTTTGGGTGTCCTCGAGAGTTTTGGTATAAGTTATCACAGTCGAGAGGGGGTAATATCGACAACGACGACATACATACATGGGAAAATAATGTTATCGGGGAGGGGGTATATCGACCCCCCACGTGTTGAAGTTATCGGGAGGGGGTTATATCGACAACGACGACATACGTACGTACATGGGAAGATAATATTATCGGGGAGGGGGTATATCGACCCCCCGTGTTGAAGTTATCGGGAGGGGTATATCGACGACGATAGAGGAAGATCGAAGAAAAAAAGAAAAAAAAGAGGAATATTCTATTTTTTCTTCTTCTCCTCTATTCCTTTCTTCTTCTCCTCTTCTTTTTCTTCCTTTTTCCTCTTCTTATTTATTTCTCCTCTTCTTCCTCTCCTCTTCTTCTCCTTTCTTCCTCTTCTTATTTTCCTTTTCCCTCTCCTTCTTTTTCTTCTTCTTCTTCCTTCTTTCTAGCTAGATATATAAAACTTTTATAAAAATGTAACTTTTGCATATATAAAACTTTTTCTTCTTCTTCTTCCTCCTTCCTTCTCTTCCTTCTTCCTAAATCTATAAAACTTTTCTAAAAATGAAACAAACCTAAA
>NC_041391.1:257087061-257087718 GCF_002162155.2 Triticum dicoccoides
TCCCGGTTGGTGGCACCAACCGGGACTAAAAGGGGCATTGGTCCCGGTTGGTGCCACAAACTGGGACCAAAGGGTGGCATTGGTCCCGGTTGGTGGCACGAACCGGGACCAATGGCCTTGCACAACGGCGTAGTGGTGGGAGTTTAGTCCCACCTCGCTAGTTGAGAGCGTCGACCACATACTTATAAGCACTGCTGCCTCCTCTCTCTCGAACTCCTCTGAATTGCAGGCCTATGGGCCTAATCTGACACTGCTTTGCCTGTGGGCCTGCTGGGCCTTCTGCGGGCATGAATCCTGGCCCATGGTTGGGTTTCTAGTCGTATTCACGCAGTGGGGCCCCAGTAGGAGGCACTTTTTTTGTTTTTTTGTTTTCTTTACTTATTGTTGCTATTTTTATTTTTTTCCTGTTTTTTTGTTTTGTTTTCTGCATTATTTATTTTCTTTTGTTTTTTGCTTTATTTTTAATTCTTTTTGCTTTTAGTTTTAGAAAAATTATAAACTTTCTGTTAGTGCCATTAGTTTTCAAATTTGAAAACACTTTTTTGTTTTCTTTCTTGCTTTATTTATTTTATTTTGTTTCTACTTACAACAAAATACTTATTGTTGCTATTTTTATTTTTTTCCAGTTTTTTTTGTTTTCTGCATTATTTATTTTCT
>NC_041391.1:257088083-257145209 GCF_002162155.2 Triticum dicoccoides
ACTTACAACAAAATAATTATTGTTGCTATTTTTATTTTGTTTCCAGTTTTTTTGTTTTGTTTACTGCATTATTTATTTTCTTTTGTTTTTTGCTTTATTTTATAATTCTTTTTGCTTTTAGGTCAGCAAAATTATAAACTTTCTATTAGTGCCATTAGTTTTAGAAAAATTATAAACTTTGTGTTAGTGCCATTAGTTTTCAAATTTGACTAGTTAAAATTTAAATTCTTTGAAATTTGTGTGAATCACAAGTTTGTGATTAACTATACTAAAAAATGAACATAGATGCACCTATAGAGAAAATTCAACCTAAATTCATAATAAGTTTCTATGAATTTCAGAGAAATTCACTATGAATTTAGGTCAAATTCCCTGTATAGGGGCATCTATTTTCACTTTGAGAGGAGCTCAACAAGGCAGAGAGGGACGGGCTTATAAACCGGTGTGAGCGCCCTTCGGTTGGCGAGGTGGGACTAAACTCTGAGCGCAACGAGGACCAACCCTTTAGTCCCGCTTTGTGGCACAAAACGGGACTAATGGTCATGGGCCAGGGGCGAGGCGCATTGGTCCCGGTTCGTGCGTGGAACCGGGACCAAAAGGTCCAGACGAATCGGGACAAATGGCCCACGTGGCTGCCCTCTTGAGAGTGTTCTTGGTGAGAACATAGTTGACAAGGAGCGAACCGGGATTAATGGTATTACGAGGGCCGAACCATAAGACATTAAAGCATTTCAAATGAACTCTGAAAAAGTTGAAAGTTGGCATGGTATCATAATTTCACCCACATAGCATGTGCATGTACAAAACGGACAATGGTATCGCACTCGTCTGTTACAAAGTTGGCATGGTATCATCATAATAGTTGCGGGAGAAAGTCTTCACTTTTTCTTCGCTTGTGTCATTTTCTTATTGCGCCGTAACCATGGATAATCTTCATCGTTTATCAGGATGCTTGGGTCAGCCTTGACTTTAAAGGGAGGAATTTCATGAAACTTTTCATAATCTTCAGACATGTCTGTCTTGCCCTCCACTCCCACGATGTCCCTTTTTCCTGAAAGAACTATGTGGCGCTTTGGCTCATCGTATGATGTTTCGCTTCCTTATCTTTTCATTTTCTTGGTCTGGTAGACATGTCCTTCACACAGATAACCTGTGCCACATCATTGGTTAGGATGAACGGTTCGTCAGTGTACCCAAGATTTTTCAGATCCACTGTTGTCATTCCGTACTGTGGGTCTACCTGTACCCCGCCTCCTGACAGATTGACCCATTTGCACTTAAACAAAGGGACCTTAAAGTCATGTCCATAGTCAAGTTCCCATATGCCCACTATGTAACCATAATATGTGTCCTTTCCCCTCTCGGTTGTTGCATCAAAGCGGACACCGCTGTTTTGGTTGGTGCTCTTTTGATCTTGGTCAATCGTGTAAAATATATTCCCATTTATCTCGTATCCTTTGTAAATCAATACAGCCAAAGATGGTCCCCTGTACAACAAGTACAGCTCATCACAAATAGTGTTGTCACCTCTGAGACGTGTTTCCAACCAACTGCTGAAAGTCCTGATGTGTTCACATGTAATCCAGTCGTCGCACTGCTCCGGGTGTTTGGAGCGCAGACTGTTCTTGTGTTCATCGACATACGGGGTCACCAAGGTAGAGTTCTGTAGAAATGTGTAGTGTGCTTGAGACCAAGAATATTCGTCCCTGCATATTATTGAGTCCCTTCCAAGCGTGCCTTTTCCAGTCAGTCTCCCCTCATACCGCGATTTAGGGAGACCTATCTTCTTAAGGCCAGGAATGAAGTCGACACAAAACCCGATGACATCCTCTGTTTGATGGCCCATGGAGATGCTTCCTTCTGGCCTTGCATGGTTACGAACATATTTATTTAGGACTCCCATGAACCTCTCAAAGGGGAACATATTGTGTAGAAATACGGGCACCAGAATGACAATCTCGTCGACTAGATGAACTAGGAGGTGCGTCATGATATTGAAGAAGAATGGTGGGAACACCAGCTCAAAATTGACAAGACATTGCGCCACATCACTCCTTAGCCTTGGTACGATTTCTGGATCAATCACCTTCTGAGAGATTGCATTGAGGAAAGCACATAGCTTCACAATGGCTAATCAGACGTTTTCCGGCAGAAGCCCCCTCAATGCAACCGGAAGCAGTTGCGTCATAATCATGTGGCAGTCATGAGACTTTAGGTTCTGGAACTTTTTCTCTGGCATATTTATTATTCCCTTTATATTCGACGAGAAGCTAGTCAGGACCTTCATACCGAGCATGCATTCAAAGTAGATTTCTTTCTCTTCTTTTGTAAGAGGGTAGCTGGCAGGACCTTCATACTGCTTCGGAGGCATGCCATCTTTTTCGTGCAAACGTTGCAGGTCCTCCCGTGCCTCAGGTGTATCTTTTGTCTTTCCATACACGCCCAAGAAGCCTAGCAGGTTCACGCAAAGGTTCTTCGTCACGTGCATCACGTCAATTGAAGAGCGGACCTCTAGGTCTTTCCAGTAGGGTAGGTCCCAAAATATAGATTTCTTCTTCCACATGGGTGCGTGTTCCTCAGCGTCATTCGGAACAGCTAGTGCACCGGGACCCTTTCCAAAGATTACGTGTAAATCATTAACCATAGCAAGTACGTGATCACCGGTACGCATGGCGGGCTTCTTCCGATGATCTGCCTCGCCTTTGAAATGCTTGCCTTTCTTTCGACATTGATGGTTGGTCGGAAGAAATCGACGATGGCCCAGGTACACATTCTTCCTGCAGCTTCCCAGGTATATACTATCGGTGTCAAGTAAATAGTGCATGCATGCGTGGTATCCCTTGTTTGTCTGTCCTGAAAGGTTACTGAGAGCGGGCCAATCATTGATGGTCACGAACAACAACGCCTTTAGGTCAAATTCCTCCTGTTTGTGCTCATCCCACGTACGTACACTGTTTCCATTCCACAGCTGTAAAAGTTCTTCAACTAATGGCCTTAGGTACACATCATTGTCGTTGTCGGGTTGCTTAGGGCCTTGGATGAGAACTGGCATCATAATGAACTTCCGCTTCATGCACATCCAAGGAGGAAGGTTATACATACATAGAGTCACGGCCCAGGTGCTATGATTGCTGCTCTGCTCCCTGAAAGGATTAATGCCATCCGCGCTTAAAGCAATCCATACGTTCCTTGGGTCACTTGCAAACTCATCCCAGTACTTTCTCTCGATTTTTCTCCACTGCGACCCGTCAGCGGGTGCTCCCAACTTCCCGTCTTTCTTATGGTCCTCACTATGCCATCGCATCAACTTGGCATGCTCTCCGCTTCTGAACAGACGTTTCAACCGTGGTATTATAGGAGCATGCCACATCACCTTCGCAGGAACCCTCTTCCTGGGGGGCTCGCATCACCAGGGTCATCTTGTCGGATCTTATACCGTAATTCACCGCATACCGGGCATGCATTCAGATCCTTGTACGCACCGCGGGAGAGGATGTAGTCATTAGGGCATGCATGTGTCTTCTGCACCTCCAATCCTAGAGGGCGTATGACCTTCTTTGTTGCGTATGTACTGTCGGGCAATTTGTTATCCTTTGGAAGCTTCTTCTTCAATATTTTTAGTAGCTTCTCAAATCCTTTGTCAGGCACATCATTCTCTGCCTTCCACTGCAGCAATTCCAGTACGGTACCGAGCTTTGTGTTGCCATCTTCGCAATTGGGGTACAACCCTTTTTTGTGATCCTCTAACATGCGATCGAACTTCAGCTTCTCCTTTTGACTTTTGCATTGCGTCCTTGCATCGACAATGACCCGGCGGAGATCATCATCATCGGGCACATCGTCTGGTTCCTCTTGATCTTCAGCAGCTTCGCCCGTTGCAACATCATTGTGCACATCGTCTGGTTCCTCTTGATGTTCAGTAGCATCAGCATATTCAGGGGGCACATAGTTGTCACCGTACTCTTCTTCTTCGCCGTCTTCCATCATAACCCCTATTTCTCCGTGCGTCGTCCAAACATTATAGTGTGGCATGAAACCGTTGTAAAGCAGGTGGGTGTAAAGGATTTTCCGGTCAGAGTAAGACTTCGTATTCCCACATATAGGGCATGGACAACTGTCATGACCGGTTTTTCCGGGTATAAATTTCCAGAAAAAGACCGTCGTGCTCATCAGCCCCAGGATTACTGTTAGCTGATGAGGCTCCAACTTGATACAGAAATTCCAAGCAAAATACAAAATATGTGGTACAAGACCATTCCGGCCTGTGAGTACAACAAATGGTTTCTAGTGGTTGAGGGCGGAAGCGGTTTGAGGATCATCAGTGTCTATGGGACTCCATTTCCCAACAGGAACAGCTGACCAGGTTAACTCCTATCTTCACGAGGCTGCTATCATCGTTGCTTAGGTTCCGGGGCTGTCATCGCGTCGCTCCTCTCCGTGCAAGAAATCTGGCCAAGACAATAGCCAGGGACAAGCCAGTGAGTACTTTGAATGTACTCGCAAACATTATGAACACAGGTATAACATAACGATGGTGTGCTGAAAATATTTTATGCTCATGACGTCAGTCACAAAAGATAAATATAACTCTGATGCGTGCAAGCATGTTATTTATGAATATGCAATAACATAGTAGTATTAAGATTTATGAAAATAAATAACAAGCAATGCCACAGTCGGGCGTCTTAGCGACACCACATAAAGGGCTTTAAAAGAAATGCCACAGTCGGGCGTCTGAGCGACACCACATAAAGGGCTTTAAAAGAAATGTGTCAACGAACACACCAAAAATATTATGCCGGGGTTCAGAATGCTTGCCTTCAGGTCACGGGAAGGCAGGGTGCATTTCAAACTCTTGAAATATTTCTCCTCTCTTCAAAAATCCTATTTTAGCAATATAAATGAATTAACACACAAAATAAAAATAGCACAAAAAGTTGTTCTGAAATTTCTTCAAATAAATCTTAAAATAAGAGAGGTAGGAGAAAGAATCATTTCATTTGGAGTTATATTTAAAAAGATATAACCAGTCAAAGTTTGGTCAAAATCTGTTTTTAAAATAAAATCAGAAAAGAAAACGGTTCGAGTGGGATTACGCTTTCGCACAGAGGAGACGTACTTGAACCTTTACGCCTCCACTTATCCAGCATGGACGCGTGGGGTGTCACTGACAGTGGGCCCGGGGGACCCACTGGTCAGGTTTGACTATTCTCCCTTCCCTCTCCTTCCTCTGGTCGAACAGAGGCGGGGGCTCCGGCGATCGTCGCCGGGGAACGGCGGGTCCTTGGGGGGAGCTGAGGGTGGGGATGGATCCACCAGGCTGGGGCGGTCCTCCCGGTAGTCGTAGGGTCGTCGGAGGTGGAGTAAATCGCCGGCGGCGAGCTCCGTGGCGGAGGGGGCTTCGGTGATAGAGTGATTTTTGGGCTGCGGTGGTCTCCTACCAAAATTGATCGAGGGGTTGCACTCGCGAGAGGAAGGGGGAGTTCTTGGTGGAGATATTGGAGAAGGAGAGGCCCTGGTGGTGACGGAATCGACCGGGGCTTGGCGGCGACCGAACTGGCCGGACTCGGGGAAGAAGGCCTTCCCCTCCTCGAATGCTGGCCAGGGTAGCTCTAGGAGGATCACTGGAGGTTGATCGAGGGCTAGATGGAGCTCCGGGGCCCTTATATAGGCGGTGGAGGTCGGTTCGATGCGACCGGCGATAAGGACGACGGCCAACCGCCTCCCTGTAGCGTCAGGGCATCGTGGCGACGACGGTAGCTAGCCTACGGGCGAGGTGATAAGTTTGCGCTGTTCACCGGGGCAGGTGGCGAGCCGGGGTGGCTTGGGCGGCGCTGTCCTGAGCAGGGCTGTCGGGCGGCCGTGGCGGCTAGTCCTTGGCTTGTCGGGGATGCAGCGAGGCTCTGCTTGGCGCGTTGCGGTGAGGGGGAGCATGCAGCGTGCAAGGGGACACGGCGTGCTGGCTGCGGTCGGTCACTGGCTGGGGTGAGTGCGGGGCGTGACGCGGCGACTCGGGTGCCGCTCGTGCAATACGCGCGCTCTTGGCGCGTCCAGTGCACGCACTGAAGGTGTTTGACATAATGCCGTGGCATGTTACAGGTCACAGGTGAGGGTGGAAAGCAACAGAGCTAGGTTGTTGATAGAGTGAAGCTTAGAGGACAAGGTGGTTTGGTCAGGAGACCAAGTTCACAATGCCAAGAACAATTCATGTCAAATCTGATCATGCACTCCAGGTGTTTGACAAAATGCCACATGCACTTAGGCTTTTCTTGGAGTGGCCAAATCTTCCAGATTGAAGTCTCTTTGGATGCATAAGAGGGTGGTGAAGTTAGTTTGCAAAAGGAAGAAACTTGCTAGTGCAAGTTTTGCAAAACTACACTTCTGGGTAGGGAGTGAATGGTATTATTTCATGAACCACAAATATGCCAATGGTTGCATGCTCCTGGACTTAGGAGTTTAACATGGAGGAATACAAGTAGGAAAAATAATCAAGGGCAAAAGAGCAAGCAAAAATATGGTTGCTGTACAAACCATCATGTTGGACCAGAATGAAGATGAGGTTGTTTCACTCAAACATCTCAAAGAACAACCCTGGATTTTTGCATATAATGGAATGATATGCCCCTACTGACATCCCAAAATTTTGGTGGAAGCTAGAAACAAATATTTAAAAGGGTTGTAGTGCAAAACTGCCCACTGGACCAGAGAAAGAAAACAGGTGTAGCACTCAAAATATGCAATGAGTTAAATATATTATTGCACAAAAGTGATTTAGAGACATCACATGACATCTCCAAATTTTGGTTGGATTTTTAGATAAATCTATCAAATGGTTGTAGTACAAAAAGAGCTCCAAAATTTAAAGAAAGTCATTTTAATGAATAAAGCTCAGGGTGAAATAATTTAATAAATAAATCTACTGATTGAGAGATGTTTTTAAATGAGAGGGAAAATAAGTCCAATATGTTTTGGAAGGATCCACTTGGGAAAACTTTCTTAATATTAAAAGAAAAGTTTTGAAATCAACAGAGATATTCTTGTAGGCAAAATTTTTAAACTCTTGGCAAAATTTTAATAACTAAAACCTGGTTAAATTTTTTTGGGGTGTTACAACAACACAAAAAACCATTCTTCTTGTTTGCCTCAGCCACTTCGAGATAATCTTTCACCGTACATCCATTGCCGGTTCATCTACGTGCATTATATATAATTAAGTGTGTCAAAAACCATTACAGAACATCATGAATAGATAATTAAGTGACCAAATTAATAGAAGTTCATCATCACATTAAAACCAAAGTACACACATAGTTCTCATCTAAGAACATAAAGCTAATATATACCACATCCGAATCATAGACAGGACGAGGGCCGACGGGGGCGGATACCAAAAGGGACAATTAGATTTATGCCCCTAGTTGTGTCCCACTCATCTGTTTTACCCCTAATTCCCAAAAGTCATCGGTTCTGTCCAAGTCACTTTGCTCCTCTTATGCTTTTGCCCTTTGACCGTTTGACCGTCAGTTTGAAAACTTCATAACTAATTCATACTAAATCAGAAAAATGCAAATAAGATGCCAAAATGTTCAGAAAAACATCACCTATATGTTAGTGTCATTTGCATTCATGAAAAAATTGTTGGAAAGTGCACATCCGAGTTTTAGCTCTTTTGATACCACCATGAATAGTAAACTCTAAAAAAATCAAAAAAATTCAAAAAAAATATGGTGGCAAAGTACGACAAATGTTCTAAGTGCTTGCCAAGTTTCTTTAGGGAACGACATTCATGGAAGTCGTGGTAAAAAAATAATCTATTTTGGAGTGTTGATTTTTTTTGCCACAACACCCACAAATGTTATTACCTGATGAAACTTGGCAGGCACTTAAAACATTTGCATTCTTTGCCACCAATTTTGTTTTGAATTTTTTTGAATTTTTTTAGATTTTACTATTCATGGTGGTAGCATAAGAGCTAAAACTCAGATGGGCACTTTCCAACACTTTTTTCATGAATGCAAATAACACTGACATATAGGTGATGTTTTTCTGAACATTTTGGTATCTTATTTGCATTTTTCTGATTTAGTATGAATTAGTTATGAAGTTTTCAAACTGACGGTCAAACGGTCAAAGGGCAAAAGCATAAGAGGAGCAAAGTGACTTGGACAGAACCGGTGACTTTTGGGAATTAGGGGTAAAACAGACGAGTGGGACACAAGTAGGGGCATAAATCTAATTATCCCATACCAAAACCATCGCACTGTATAAGATGCAATAATAAAAGTAATAAAATAATACAAGTATCTATCTAAACATACAAGTAAGAATATTTTTCCTTTCAGAAAGAAGATAAGAACAAGAGGCTCACCACGGTGGTGCCGGCGATGAGATCGACGCGAGTGATCGACAACGGTGAAGACGTGGACGGGGCGTGACGGACTGCTAAGCCTAGAAAAATATTGAGGAAAATGGAGAAAGCTTAAGTAGTGTGGCTCGGGCATTCCATCGAACACCTTGTGTGCATAGGAGGTGAGGTAGAGCACCACCAATCCCTCTCCCCCTCGGCGGCCAGAAAAAACAGAGCAGTGTGCTCTCCTATTACGCGAGGGGGTATATATAGGCACGTCATTGGTCCCGGTTGGTGGCATGAACCGGGACTAAAGGGCAGCCTTTGGTCCCGATTCATGCCATCAACCGGGACCAATGGTGGTGGGCAGGAGCGAGGCCCATTGGTCCTGGTTCGTCCCATCAACCGGGACCAAAAGGTCCAGACGAACCGGGACCAATGGCCCACGTAGCCCGGCCGGCCCTCGGGGCTCACGAACCGGGTCCAATGCCCCCATGGGTCCCGGTTCTGGACTGAACCGGGACTAATGGGCTAACCCATCCTGGACCTTTGCCCCCTTTTCTACTAGTGACCACATTGCACAATATAACATACTCCTAATAGAAGATCAGACAGTTAACCGTACCAAGCATGCTTAACAACTTGGAAATATAGCAATTGTATTTGTTTATCATGTATTTAGTACATCCAAATTCGATTTACTTCTCACATGATATACAATAACAGAATGCACCCACAACTATTGAACATCACATTGCAGAATTGAACCAAACAGTTAACTAAACACCACAACACAAATGGTTAACTGAGCAACACATTGCACAATGTATGACCAAACCAAGCATGCTTGACAACTTGGAAATATAGCAATTGTATTTGTTTCTCATGTATTTAGTACAACCAAATTCGATTTACTTCTCACATGGTATACAATAACAGAATCCACCCACAACTATTGAACATCGCATTGCAGAATTGAACCAAACAATTAACTAAACACCACAACATAAATGAACCAAACGTTAACTGATCACCACATTGCACAATGTATAACCAAACCAAGCATGCTTGACAACTTGGAAATATGGCAATTGTATTTGTATTCGTTTCTCATGTATTTTGTAAAAATAAACTCGATTTATTTCTCACATGGAAGACAATACAAAATTGCAGCTGAAGAATTGAACATCACATTTGCAGAATTGAACCAAACAGATACGTCAAGACGACCACTAATTAACCAAACAGTCAATAAGTGAGCACCACACTGCACGACATATAGAACATATACACAGGAGCAACAAATTGCATTGTAAAATTAGATAGCACAATTCACTAGAATTTGTTAAGGAAAGGCAGGAGCAGCACACACAATGGGTAAACAGAGCATGCTTAACCGGCGTAGCTAGCAAATGGCAAGGTGCTCCTCCAAGATCTGGGGGTCAGCACAAATTGTAGCCATCATGAACTCATTCACGCGTGAGGCCACGATTTGCTTCTCCGCTACCAAATGCTCCTTGAGATCCTAGCTATACTGCATGCACCATGGCTTAGGACAACGCTTATTTGGTGGAGGGGTGGGTGATTTGGGTGGAAGGTGTCGCGCTCGCGCCGGCGGGCGGGGCATGTGGGATGTGGAGGGAGGAGGAGGACGGTGTTCTGGTGTGGATTAGCTGCCTGGATAGGCGAGGCCGAGCAGCGTGATGGAGGGTCGCCGGCGAGGAGGAGGCGCTGCAAGCAAGGAGTGAAGGTTTCAACTTGGAAATGAAGGCAGAAACATGGGAAATGTCGCTTTTGATAAGGGGGAGGGGGAAGGGAGGTAGATATTTCCGCGGAAGCCGAAAATTTGGAATCGCTTCAGCGAAAAACTAGCGTGCAAAGTGTCATCAGACACGGTCCCTTATTTAGAATTGTGTACGATATGTGAACATCACAAACGGTTCAGATAGCTTAACCCGTGTGCAATGAGTTTGAATGTCAAAAATTTTGGTTTCAATTTCCCTAGTTACAGTGCTCATCCACGTCATTGCATAATTTGGGTACACAAAGGAGACTACAACACACCCACACTTCTTAATCGAGCAAGTTCGGCAATTAAACAGAGCTAGTGGCCTAAACATTACTCTAACAAATTAAAGACCAGACCTCTTAATTAAACAAAACAAAGAGTACAACTACGGCTGGTGCTCGTCGATCTCCGCCGCATCCTCCATGACCAGCTCGCACCCAATGTTTGACTGGGGAAGGGGCTCCATGGCATCCATCACACCATACTCGGCAAGCATATCACCATCCGTGTCCGCCATCTCTTTGGGAAAGGCCGCCACGAGTTGGGTGTGGGCGGTCGCGGCCTGGTCTTGGACGGTCTCTATCGTCGCAAGGTATGCGTCAGAGGAACAGACGGCTGCTCGAACGCTCTCGGTGATTGCCAATTCTTCGGCCGTGGGTTGCCGACCATTGTTGGAGAAGCTTTGTTTGGTTTGTGCGGTGACCGCCACGAGCTGGGTGTGGGCGGCCTCAATCAGGGCTAAGGCCGCTGCTATGGAATGGACAACTGCTGTGCCACTCTCGCTAGCTGCTATCCCTGAGGCAGATGTTGCTGCTGCCACCTGAGAAGCAACAGCAGCCGTTTGGGCTGCCATGGACGCCCGGTCACAGAGTGTGGCCACACTCAAGCACCTTGTTAGCACGCGCATGGCGGCTGTGGCCGCGCTGTCACTGGAGTGGGCCGCCGAAGTTGCGCTCATGACGCGGGTCCATGTTCCCATCTTTCACCGGCGACGATTGGACAGTGAAATGATATTTGGGGAGTGAGCTAGTGTGCTTGACACGCCGGCTGTGGACTGTAGCCGACGCACCTTCTGGCGTAAGCCATAGGCATACTATACACCGATGGTGCTCCAGGATATTTTGTACTGCATCTCACACGGTTGGTGATAACAAACTGTGTGGGATCAACTTTATTTTTAATTTTGATTTGAATTACGGAATGGGGTCACATCGGCAATGGACAGTGTTTGAATTGCTAGACCTTTTATCTGCAATGAACATGCAACTATATGTGTGTCGTATAAAAATTGGAATTGTTCAGGGTTGCTTTGGACATTTTTATACGGTAACTTGGTTTTCTAGGCATTTCAAGTGCACAATTCAAAATTAAACCACATGCTCCAGTCCATAAAAACGAGGTGCAAAATCAAATGTTTGTCCTTGGCTGCAAGCTTAGGTCACATGCAAGAAATGAGAATGAATGTCAAACACCTTGACATTGTCGCTCAACCGCTAACATTGAGATACATGCTTTTAACATTCTAGTAAATCGAAAACTCGTCTGAAATTCATGAAACTTGACATGATATCATGGAATGGCAGCGACATGCCGTGGTAAAAATATTGTCCCATTTGGGGCAGGTGTGGGGTATAAGATTCTCGCAAACCAGAGCTTCTCTCACAACAAGCCTGATGGTTTTAGTATGGTACATGCCACCTTGGGGGACGAAACGATATATGTTGCCTCTTCTTACTTTCAATTTTTTTCTAGTGTCAACATAGAACAATAGGAGTGTCGTGTCAATTTTTGGGATTTTTTGGGGTTCGTTTTGACATTTTATGCATCAATTGCATTTTCAATGCATTATGAGCACAATTCAAATATGAACTGCATGCACATGCTCTAATACATATAAATTGGTTGAAAATTCAAATAAGTGTCCTTGGTTGCATGCTTAGGTCCCATGCAAGAAATGAGAATGAATGTCAAACACCCTGCCAGATTCCTGGTTTTTAAATTCTAGTAAATCCAAAACTCGTCTGAAATTCATGAAACTTGGCAATGCTATCATGGAGCAGCATCAAGATACCATGGTAAAAATATTGTCCCATTTGGGGCAGGTTTGGGGATCTGCTTCTCACAAACAAAAGGCTCTCACAACAAGTCTGATGGTTTCGGTAGGGTACGTCCCACCTTTGGGGACGAAACAATATCCGCTGCCTCTTATTGCTTTCAAAAATTTTCTAGTGTCAACATATAACAATATGTCGTGTCAATTTTTGGCAGTTTTTGGGGTTCGTTTGGACATTTTTATGTATTAATTGCATTTTCAATGCATTTATGAGCACAATTCAAATTTGAACTACATGCGCATGCTCTAATGCATATAAATTGGTTGAAGATTCAAATTTGTGTCCTTGGTTGCATGCTCAGGTCCCATGCAAGAAATGGGAATGAATGTCAAACATCCTGCCACCGCACTAGAAAAAACATACACTTCTGTGATGATACGTGTTTGTCACAGTAGGTCGTGTTTTTTGTCATGCATGTACATCCATGACGATTTTATGATAGAATCAAGATAGTCATAGCTGTGCTATCGTAGAAGTGTTCCATGACATTACCAAAATTATCATCACGGAAGTGTCCACTTCCATGACGATAAATCGCGTGTCATAGAAGTGCTTTCGTCAAGGGTGACCGACACGTGGCATCCACCATAACGGAACGCCGTTAAGCTATCGGGTGGGATTTTGGATCCGATAACCCATTAACAACCCTGACAAATGGGAAATGTCTACGTGTAAAATTTTGATTGGCCGAAGGGAACACCTGCCAGCTCGTTAGTGGGCCAGATGTCGCCCGTCCATTGGAGGAGACATGCCTATGATACGTCGACGCGTGGTCGGGCCCAACAGAGGCCCATATAGGTTAAAAAGGTCGGCCCAGTCAAAGGCCCGTAGTACTTAATCAGGTACTAGTGGGCCAGCCCAATAAAGGCCTGGTTAATAAAGGCCAATTTACGACCCAAAGCCAGATCTGGCCCGTTAATTGTTCGCCCAATATTTGGGCCCATTTATGGCCCGAAGCCAGATCTGGCCCGTTAATTGTTCGCGCAATATTTGGGCCCATTTGCGTCCTGTCTTGGTTCTAAGTCTGACAGTAGAATGGGGGGTAGGTATGGAGAGGCAAGATCCTAGCTATGGAGCAGTTGTGAAGACAAGAGATGTACGAGTTCAGGCCCTTCTTGGAGGAAGTAACAACCCTACGTCTCGGAGCCCGGAGGCGGTCGACTGGATTATGTGTGTATGATTACAGGGGTGCGAACCCTTTACACTGAGGAGGGGGGTGGCTTATATAGTGTCTGCCAGACCCCTCCGGCCCTCAGTTATGCAGGGTTTAAAGTACATTAAGGCTAGGCGTTACTGGTAACGCCTTACATAAAGTGTCCTAAATGCCATAAAGACTACTTAATTACAGACCGTTTGGATGCAGAGTGGCTCTTGATCTCCTGGTGGTCGAGTGAGTCTTCATGGTCGAGTCCTTCGAGTCCGTCGAGTGAAGTCTCTCTTGGTCGACTGGAAGGCAGTTTCTTCTGAGGATGTCCTTGGGAAGGGTACTTAAGATAGGTCTGTGACCCTACCCTAGGTACATGACTTCATCATTATCCCCCGAATGGATCGAGGTTTGAGTGAGGAAGGAGTTGTTAATATTTCCGACCTGTTTTTGTGTTTTGAACATGTCTCAACTTGGACCAATAATCTTTTTGTTGATGCAACAACTTTTCTTTCAGTCGCCTCGATCCATTCCTTTCTTATGTCGAGTGAACTTTTGAACTTAGTAAACTTCCGAGCGACGGATCGCAGGAAATCTTCCGTCTGATAGGTTGATCTGTTGCTAGCGGATTTTGTGGGATCCGATTTTTGGGAAGCGCGCAAAGCGGGGTGGACCGCGGCGCTCGGATGGGATAGGGCATAGACGCCTTGATTTCTGCGCCGCCTTTTTCGCCATGTATCAAGCGCGCGCGACTATTTCGGGATGTGATAGGATCGTCTGGGCCCACTTGTCATCCACTCGGAAGCGTCCTTATAAAATGCGCCGGGTGAGGGTTTTAGGAACAGTACCTCCCCATCCCTCCTTCTGTCCTCTCCATCTCTGCTCGCAGTGCTTGCTCTCGCTCTTGCCCATCCGCTCCTCGCGCGCTTCACCGGCAACAATGGTGAAGGAGAAGACGGCGGCCTTGGAGCGCGCGAAGAAGGCGACGGTGACGGGGAAGGCGAAAGGGAGAGCGACTAGTCGGGGCGGATCCTCGTCATGGTCCCGCCTGCCGCACGACTGGGTTCAAGGGGATTGGATCCGGTCGACCATCACCGAGAAGGATCTCAACGAGATGGCCAACGAGGGTTTGATCCCTCACGGGGCAGCGAGGCTCCCGGGGAACGAGTGGCAACCGCAGCCGCAGGAGGGTGAGTGTGTTCTTCTAGCCACTCACGTAGACCGTGGGTTCTCCCTGCCTCCGAGTGTTTTCTTCCGTGGTTTCTTGAATTTCTTTGGGGCGCAACTCCACCATTTCAATCCAAATTCCATTGCCTACCTTGCTGCCTTCGTGTCCATGTGCGAGAACTTCCTGGGCTGTCGACCGCACTGGGGTCTCTTCAAGCACATATTCACTTGTCGCTCACAGACAGTGAAAAAGGCGAGTCCAGATGACGATAGGACTAAGGTTATTCAGATGTGCGGGGGTCTTGGGATTCATATGAGGAGCAAGAGCACTTTTCCGGCCATGACCCTCCCTGAGTTGGTCAGAGGATGGCAGTCGACTTGGTTCTACTGCCAAGACGAGTCGACGCCGGGGCAGTCGAGTGGTCTCCCTCCGTTTTCCATGGACCGAGTGAACAAACCCTCTTCTCTGAAAGTGCTCCCTGAGGAAAAAGCCCAAGTAAAAATGTTGTTGGAGCGTGTAGTCCAGCTAGTTCGGGAAGGAGTGACGGGCATGGACCTTCTGGAGGTCTTCCTTAGGCGGCGCATCCAGCCACTTCAGTACCGAGGCCACCCAATGTGGCTGTACTGTGGAACCGAGGACGAAACTCGGGTCCATCCAGAAGCAGTGGACGACGCCACCCTGGAGAGGTGGATGGCCGCGGTCACAGGGAATAAGGACAACCCTCGAGGAGCTAGGAGGATTCCACCACTCGACCATTCCTATACTCCAGACACGGTACACCCACTTTATCTTCACTTGTAATCTTGCTATACTCATTCTGCTTTTGCTGCAAATTGGTCGATTGACCTTTGTTTTGTTGTCTGTCAGGCCACCATTGAATTATACTCGATGCCCAATGGAGCTCAGACGCCGACTAAGGAGGAGGAAGGAAGTGGGGGCGAAAGCCAGGAGGACTGGGATTCGGATGCCGCTGATGATGATGAAGGTGATGACTCTTATGGGGAGGAAGAAGAGGAGGAGGAGGAGGAAGTTGCACTGCCTCGCTCGGAAAGACGCTCGAAGCTCATCCATGACCCTGCAACCGAGCGTGGTAAGGGGGTCGCAACTGTCGCTCAGTCGACCAAGCGCCCTCGAACCACTTCTCCGGTGTCGACCGAGAAAGCTCCGAAGCAATCCAGGGTGGTACCATCGAAGCCAGCCAAGGTCTTGCCGAAGATGAAGATGGTGATCCCCACTATCTCAGGGTAATGATGCCACTTGAGTTTTTCTGTTCCCCATAATCTTATTCTTGGTCGACTCATGAATCAACCGACTGACTTTTGTAATTGCAGCGCTGCTACTTCTGATACCTCGGCCAGGGCTGACGATCATGAAATGGAAGACGCCGCCACCTCAAAACCTGGTATGACTCTCATAGTTCCGTCTTTAGTCGATTGGCTCTTGGTCTCTTACTTTGATTCTTTTCTGTAGCTCCGTCTAATGTTGTTATCACCCTTCCTGACGACGACGATGAGGAACCGTTGAAGCAAAGGAGGAGCAGGAAAGCGTCTGCTGGCAAGGTGACTCAGGACGTGCCAGCACCCGAGACACTGGTCGCGGAGGGAGGAAACATCACTCGACCTACCGTATCTTTTGCGGTGCCGTTGGCGAGTGCTCACCCCGCGTCGTCGAGTGCTGCACAGCCTTCACTTTTTTCGACCCACTACGTCCCAGAGGACCAAGCCAGCACTGCGAAAGAGGCAATACGCCAGGCGGGAGTCATGATGGAGTAGGTGAAGGCCATCCGAGAAGCTAGCCAGGCAGCCTATGACGCCAGTTCCGCTCTTCAGAGTAACGTTCAGGTCAGTCGGTCACCGCCTGTTCTGTTAGGATATGATGTCTGAAGATTCTTCTTTCTGAAATTCCTAGTGATTGTCCTACACCCACTGAGTGTGTCGATTGAAATTCTGAGTTAGTGGGGGCACGCTGAGTGCACCCACTAGGTGTAGTCCCCAAGGCTATGGTGGACTGCTGGCAGTCGACCATAGTCTTTATGTCTTGAACTTTTCCTTCATTCGATTAGGTCGAATGGATTTATAGACCGGTGGGGGCACGCTGAGTGCACCCACTGGGTGTAGTCCCCGAGACTGTGGTCGAATGCTGGCAGTTGACTACAGTCTGAAGAACACGTCCTGTTTTTTTTGCTGGTCGACTGGTCGTGTCGTGGGAATGAACACCTATGGGACCGGAGCCCCTTTCGGTCCGGCGTGGGGCGGAGATCGCACGAAGAGCAGATCGAGGCGAAGCACACGAGCGATTTTACCCAGCTTCGGAGCTCTCCGGAGAGATAATACTCCTACTGCTGCTTCGTGGTCTGTATTGAGTTCTTGCTTGGGAGCGTGAGTGTACTCTGGTTTCGAATGCTTCCAACCTCCCCTACGTTGCGCATGGGCCTCCTTTTATATGCTAAAGGGGTCACCGACATGTGGCAACCTAGGCGAGGGCAAAAATGGAAAAGGAGTTGTGGTTGGTACAACTACCTGAACAGTGTATCCTACCTAACCCTGACAGCAGGGGACAAGGGCATTAAATGCCCATCTGTGTCGCCCAAACAGTGTAGAAAAGGGACCGTTAGGGGCGCCACCGCTCGCCACGATGGCACTCTTGTCAGCGCCGCTTGCCACCTCACACCGCTGGCTGCACAGCCTCTCGCCACGCGCGCCTGGAAAGGCCCCATGGCGACACGTTGACGGATGAGCTGGAGCGTGGGTACAGAGTGGTGGCTTGCCGCGGCAAGCGCCTTTCCGCGGTCGTTGTCTTGTCGCGTCCGGAAGCTTGTCGCTCGCGGGCCTTGCCGGGACGCGAGGCGCATCGCGGCAAGTTCCTTGAGATGCCTTGGTTGGCCTTCCCGGCAAGCTCCTCTTGCCGGGGTCTTGTCTCCTTGGTTTAAACACTTTGTTCTTGAATGGCTCCAAAGGAACCACGGAGGACCTTGGCGGTCGCCCGGCAAGCCTTGCCGCGGGGTGCTGCGACTGCCCGTGCACAAGTTCGGGATACTAGGGTACCCCTACTCTAGTACATCGACAGGAGCCCCCGGGCCTGGGCCACACACGGTGCCGATTGCTGTTGGGCCAGGCCCAAAACAGGGCAGGCCGCGCCGTATCTTACTCCGTATCCACCGCGCCCTCCCCTAACGGCACGCGTTGATTGCGGCGTCGTGGGAGAGATCGTGGGTGGTTCTTTATTCGGAAAAGCAGAACGTCCGCCCCCTCCCTCTTTATAAGCAGAGGAAACAGGGGCAGTTCCTCCATCTTGCCCGTTGCTACTTCCAATCTCAGAAATCTCCGCCGCTCCCCCCTTCTTCCAATGCCAAGAGAGAGCAGCGCTCCTCCCCCCATCGCCGCCAACGCCACCAACGCCTTCGATCTCCCCCACCACCTCCGCCATGGCTCCGAAAGCCGGGAAGGGTGTGAAGTCGGCCGAGGCGCTGCGGCTCGAGGCGCTACGAAAGGAGCGGGCAACTTTCCCCCCCGAGCTCGCCGTGAAGGAGCTAAGGGAGTGGTACTACCTCTTCTGGTCGACGGAGACGCGAGCGCATCCGTGCACGAAGGTACTCTCCGCCGCCGCTTCGGAACGGGCTCCAAACGAATACCCTTTCTTCGCGATGTTCTTCTACTGCGGGCTCTGCCCGCCTTTCTCTGAATTCTTCTGCGATATGATGAACACCTACGGGTTCCACCTCCTTGACTTCACCACCAACGCCGTTCTGACCATGGCAGTTTTCGCACATCTCTGCGAAAACTTTGTCGGAGTCCACCCAAACGTAGCTCTTTTCCGCCACTTCTTTATGCCCCGGGTCGAGAGAGGAGAGCCTCTAGCCGGCGGAATCGCCTGGATCTCGAGAGCCGGCAAGAAGGAAGCTTATCTGGAGGGGGAGCCCCGCAGCAAATGGGAGGAGTGGAGAGCAGAATGGTGCTGGATCGTCGAGGAGAACCCGCAGCCATTTACTGCCCTGCGCCAAGCCCCAGCAGTGC
Source organism: Triticum dicoccoides (assembly GCF_002162155.2). Lineage (NCBI taxonomy): Eukaryota > Viridiplantae > Streptophyta > Magnoliopsida > Poales > Poaceae > Triticum > Triticum dicoccoides. Next base: position 257,106,659 of record NC_041391.1, read on the forward strand.
GCGACAATTATTGGAGCGCCCTGGCCGCGGACGACGATAAGCTGAAGATTGCCATCACCCGAATCTTGCGGCTCAGGCTTGCCGGGCTTACTATAGGCGCTGTTGGCGCGGATTTTCTTCGCCGCCGCATCGCCCCCCTGCAAGAGAGGAGGAGACCCGCCTGGGAGTTCGGGGGCCCGACGGACATCATGAGGCTGCGCCCGGGCCTCAACTTCAACTTCACTGTCTTGGAGTTGGACGCGATGCTCAAGGAGCTGTTCAAGCACGATCCTGAGCATCCCGAATGGTTCAGGCTGCTGCAGGGCGTCGTCCCGTTGTGCAACAATTCCTCGCTCGATCGCATCCGCGCCATGATGCCGTAGTGCGATTCGCATGGAATTGTTCCAACTTGGCAAGAGCCCGCAGACGACGTCGTGCAGCAGTTCTTCGACGGCTTGGTGGAGGTGGTGGTCCGCGCCGACGAACAGAAGAGCCTCACCCGCGACACCACAGATGCAGAGATGCAGCGCATCGCCACTAGGGTGGAAGAGGCAATGGCAGCCGTTGCCGCGGGTGAGTTAGGATTCACCGTGGAGGAGGCAGAGGCAGCAGAGGCGGCAAGCCTTGCCGATCGAGATGAGCTTGCCGAGCCTGAAGCCGAGTCAAGCGAGCCCGCCGAGGGTGCGAGCGGCCGGCCATCTTCAAGCAGCTTGCCGCAGGCAGAGCCCCCAGCGCAACCCCCAGCTCCACCAAGAAGGCATCTCCGCAGGGCCGGGGACGTAGCAGGGCGGCAGACGGGTCAACAGCCGTCGCGCCGTGGGACACGCTCCACCGTGACAAGCACCGTTGCCGCGGGAGCATCTCACGCTGCTGCGGCAACTGGAGCGGGGTCCTCCCGGACCGCCGCTTCTGATCCTGCCGCTGCCCCCGCCAAGCGGTCAAGGGAGCCTACTCCTCCGCCTCGTTGCGCCGAAAGAGGGCCGGACTTTGACCTCTCCGCGCTCAGCTCCGACGAGGAAGAAGAAGAGTAAGATTCCTTGTTGTACTTGTAATTCTTCAATTCTTGCTGTTTTTGTCTTGTATCTGATTTGCTTTTACTCTGAACTCATTCCTTTTCAGGACCTGGCCCAGAGAGCGGCGAAGAGAGCCAAGGCTCCGGTGATTGTCATCGAGGACGAGCCCACCGCGACAGCAGGGGGCGCGCCCGAGACCACCTTGCCGGACCCGTCAACTACTCCCCGAAGCAGCCCCCAGCGTAAGTATCTGTTTACTCCCTGCTATTAGGCACGCATGGGTGTTCTTTCTTTTGTTGACATCTGATTACTGGTTTGTGTAGGAGCAGAGCAGCCTCACCAGGAGCAACCGAAAGCCGCCCCCGAGATGCTATCTGCTTCAACTACGCTGCCAAGGGAGGATTCATCGGCAAGGGAGCGTTCTACGGCAAGGGAGAAGTCTCCGGCAAGGGACAGTTCTCCGGCAAGGGACGGCACCGGAGCCCAGCACAGGTAATCCTCTTGCACGACAACTTCCCTTGGGTTCTTCTTCTTCTGATCTTCTTTTTGGATATTTGCTTGACTTTTTCTCTCTTTTCCCGGCCATCAGATCCATCTTCCACGGAGCCGATGGAGACCGAGGCCACCGGCGAGGAGAACGCGCGCGGCAACACCAACAACGCCGCTGCCACCGAAGAAGAGGCCGGCGCTGCTGATCCTGCCGGTGAGGAGGCCGCCAAGGCTGCTGCCGCAGAAGCCGGCGAGGGGTCTGGTGATCGCACTGACGACCCTGAGGCCGCAGGAGCGCAAGGCGCTACGCCGACTGCCGATCCCTCCGCCGCTACCGCAGCACCAGACTCGGAAGAGCCCCATCCCGGCGCCTATTTGAAGGCCGGCGATGGTGTCTTCATCAAGCTCCCCTGGGCGTCGAGCTCCAGGGCGCCGGTCGAAGGAGAAGCTTTTGACGGAGAAGTGCTCGCCTCTGCTGGGCTGACACTGGTTGACGCGCCAAGCAGCAGCAGCGGCGAGTCTGAGGAGGAGCAGCTGCTGCGGAAGCTGGTGTCACTCTACCACGCCCGACAAGCCAAGCTGGAATCCCGGGAAGCGCTTGTCGCGCAGGCGGGAGTGGATATTGAGAAGCACACGGAGGAGCTCCGGAGTCGCAACCAGGAAGCCCTCCGGGCCATTGCAGAGGAGCGGGCGCAGCTCGTCGAGGCGCGGAAAGCCTTCCTTCTCGAGAAGGCTGAAGCTGAAGAGCAACATCGGCTTGCCGCCGAGGAGCTGTTCGCGCGGGAAGGTGAGTTGGCGCAGCGGAAGGTCAATCTAGACAGCCATGAGGAGGAGCTTGCCGCGCGCGAGGAAACATTTGGTGGGGCTGTCAAGGAAGCGAAGGATGCTGCCGCAACTGCCGAGGCCGCCAAGAAGGAGCTGGAGACAAAGGTGGCGCAGCTGGAGGCCAATCTCAAGGCGAGGGGTGAAGAGATTGCCGCGCTCAATCGCGAGCGCGGGAAGGACGCCTACGCCCACGGCGAGCTGCAGGGTCGTCTCGTCGAGAAGGGCAAGGAGCTGAGCGCCGCCAAGGACTCCAACGCTGATCTCGAGCTGAAGCTGGCGACTTTAACCGAGACGCTGGACGGCGCCAAGGAGCGGGAGACGGCCTTGAAGGAGGAGATCAAGGCCAACGAAGCGCTGCTGACGAGGGCCGCCGAAACCCAGAACATTTTTAGGGAGACAGTGGAGCTCTGGACAGAGGGTCTCGTGTATATCACCGCAGTCATCGACGAGGAGCTGGCGCAGCTGGGGATGGAGGATTTTGGGTATTCCTCCGACGAGAACCTCCAGCCCAGCGCCAAGCTCACTTTGTTCTTCAAAGGCGTGGCGACGGCCCTCCAGCAACTCCGAGAAAGAATCCCAAAGCAGCTGGCTGACGAGTCGCGCACGATCTGCGCGAGAGTTCTTCAAAAAGTGTTGGTGAAGGTGGCCTTCCGCAACCCAGGCCTCAACCTCACCAACGTCCTCAGGAAGCTACCGGCGGATGCCGATCTGGAAGAGCTCAAGGCCCTTGTCGCACCCATTGTGGACAAGGTGAACGAGGTCAAGAGGGTTGATGGCGACCGCGTAGATTAGGCCGCCCGTTTCCTCCTTTCCTTGTCGCTGCTAGTCATGTTATGAGAACAATCTATTAGAGCTGTGACAAGTTATCTTGTAATATAACTTTATTTTGGGCAGTATTTGCTATGTTATTTCCTTTACTTGACTCCTTCCTTTGTATGTTTTTGCCCTATGCTTTTAGGGAACTTGCCGGCGCAGGCACCCTTGCCGCGAGCGCTGAGTGCGGAACGTCAGCAGCCTGCTGACGGTGCCGCTACCGACAAGAAACCTTGTCGCAACTAGTCGCAGCACACTTAAGTTGTTGAGCGGACTCAAAACAAAGTAAGGGCGCAACTAGCTACGAGTTGGTTCCTCCGCGCACAGGTTTTCCATACAAAGCACGGTCGTTCGAGGAAGATAACTTAAATTTTTTAAAACTGATTGCTCAAACTTTGGCAACTTAGCTTTTCTGTCGTTTGCTTCTCGGCAAGGCAAAACTTTCTTGAATGACGCCTGGTCCACACCATTATCTTCTCCTTCCCCCCCGGCAAACTTGTGGGCGAGGGAACCTTCCTTTCTTTGGGAAAAAGAAAGAAGAGAAAATGAAGATATGGAGCCTTACGGCTCGTTATTGCTTACCGGGGGTAGGTGCTGCACAAAATGTCAGATAACACATGCAAAAAAAAAGAAAGCATGAAATTGACAAGACGTGCCGAGCACATGAGCTTTATTTATGCACGGGGTCTGCGCCCGGCTTTGTACAAAGGATTACGTGCAACAGCGGCAAGAGTTGTACAAAAGGTGGTTGCCGGAACAAGTTCCGGCAACTGCGCCTTACGGGTAAAACTTACGAAGATGCTCAATGTTCCAGGAGTTGCTCACCGGAGTGCCATCTTCGGTCTCAAGGCGGACAACGCCAGGCCTAGTGACTCGTTTCACCCGTTAAGGGCCTTCCCACTTCGGCGTCAACTTGTTGGAATTCTTGGCGGACTGAACGCGCCGAAGAACAAGGTCGCCTTCCTCGAGATTTCTGGCATTAACTTTGCGGCTATGGTAGCGGCGCAAAGCTTGCTGGTATCGAGCAGCTCGTACAGCAGCCTGAAGACGGTCTTCCTCAAGGAGCAGCGCGTCATCTTGTCGCAGCTGTTCTTGCTCAAGCTCATCATAAGCGAGCACTCGAGGCGACCCGTATACGAGTTCCGTGGGGAGAACTGCCTCTGCTCCATAGACTAGAGCGAAAGGTGTCTGGCCAGTGGCTCGATTCGGCGTCGTCCTGATCGACCAAAGAACCACCAGCAGCTCCTCAATCCAGTTCTTTCCGCACTTGTGCAGCCTGTCGAAAGTCCTGGTCTTGAGCCCGCGCAGCACTTCAGCATTTGCCCTCTCCGCTTGACCGTTGCTTCTCGGGTGAGCAACAGAAGTGAAGCAGACCTTAGCGCCAAGATCTTGGACGTGCTGCATGAAGGTGCGGCTCGTGAATTGCGTGCCGTTGTCGGTGATGATCCTGTTAGGGATTCCGAAACGGCAAACAATCGACCTGAAGAACTTGACTGTTGACTGTGCTGTCACCTTCCTCACTGCTTCCACTTCCGGCCACTTTGTGAACTTGTCGATTGCAACGTACAAGTACTCAAAGCCCCCGACAGCTCGGGGAAAAGGGCCGAGGATGTCGAGCCCCCAGACCGAAAATGGCCAGGATAGAGGGATCATCCGGAGAGCTTGAGCTGGCTGGTGTATCTTCTTGGAATGGAACTGGCACGCTTCACACTTCGTTACTTGTGCAGTTGCATGCTGGAGGGCTGTCGGCCAAAAGAAACCTTGCAGGAATGCCTTGCCGGCAAGTGCTCTTGTGCCAATGTGGTGACCACATATGCCTCCATGTATCTCCGCCAACAGCTTTTGTCCATCTTCCCGGTGAATACACTTCAATTTCACATTGTCGAATCTTCTTCTGTACAGTGTGTCGTCGACAAACTGGTACATACTTGATTGCCGGGCTACTCTCTCCGCTTCTTCTTGCTCTTCGGGAAGTTCTCCTGCCTGAAGGAAATGGACAATCTGCTGTGCCCATGCTGGAGCTTGCGGCTCGACAACAAGGACTAAAGGCACATATGCTGCTGCGGGAACATCTGCTTCTACGACGAGAACCTGTGGCTTAGCCGGAGCTTGATGTTCCCCGACAAGCTTGCCAGAGAAAAACTTGTCGGGAGGGGCTGCTTCAACAGAACAAACCCTAGGGCTTGTCGGAGCAGACTGCTCCTCAGCACTCTTGGTGTTGATCTTAGGTACCTTCTTGGCGGCGGCTTCGGGGAGCTCTGCCGGAAAATAGTCACCATAAGTCAACTTCCTCTTCTTGCTCTGTCCAGTTGATGGTGTTACAGACGGGTGAGTCAGTTTGAGCACAAAAATCCCTGGTTCCACAGGTAACTTAAGTGCGGCGCACTTTGACAGGCCATCTACAATGTCGTTCTGAGCTCTCGGAACATGTTCCATCTGTAGGCCGTCAAAGTGCTCTTCTAACTTTCTTACTTCATCAACGTAAGCTTCCATCAACGGACTCTGATAATTCTTGTTCACTTGGCGGACGACAAGCTGCGAGTCACCCCTGACAATGAGCTTCTTGATTCCAAGGTCTGCTGCGATCCTGAGACCGGCAAGCAAACCTTCATAGTCTGCAGTATTGTTTGTTGCTTGCTCCTTGGGAAAGTGCATCTGGACGACGTACTTGAGGTGCTCTCCGGTGGGTGCGACAAGCAGCACGCCCGCACCGGCGCCTTGCAGCGAGAAGGCACCATCAAAGTACATCAGCCATTCTTTGCTCGCTTCCTTGATGGGGATGCTCGTTTCTGGAGTTTCTTCGTCTGGTGTTGGCGTCCACTCTGCTATGAACTCTGCCAATGCTCTGCTTTGGATAGTTGAAGTGCTCTCAAACTTGAGGCCAAAGCTTGACAGTTCCAGTGCCCACTCGACAATCCTGCCTGTTGCTTCTGGATTCTGCAGTATCCTCTTCAGCGGAAAACGAGTGACAACTGTGATCTCATGTGCTTGGAAGTAATGGCGCAGCTTTCTCGAGGCCATGAGAAGGCCGAAAAGCAATTTCTGCACATCAGAGTACCTTGACCTAGCCCCCTGCAGAAGGGAACTGACAAAGTAAACTGGGCGCTGCACCATTTTCTTCTGCACCTCCTCATGTGCCTGCGCAGATCCATCCTTGTCGGGACCAGAGCTTGCCAGTGAAGCCCCCTGCTTGTCGCTGGATGCACCTGCCGTGGTTGTTGGCTCATCATCCGCCTCCCTCTCCGCTACTAACGCAACACTAACCACTTGATTGGTTGCCGCTAGATACAGCAGCAACTTCTCTTGTGGCTTAGGTGCGACAAGTATTTGAGTGGAGGACATGTATCTCTTTAAGTCCTACAGCGCAGCCTCCGCTTCTGGAGTCCATTTCATTGGACCTGCCTTTTTGAATATTTTAAAAAATGGCAGGGCGCGCTCAGCAGACTTAGAGATAAACCTGCCGAGAGCAGCCACGCAGCCGGCAAGCCTTCGTACATCCTTGACGCGCTTCTGTGCTTCAATCTTCTCAATGGCCTTGATCTTGTCGGGATTGGCTTCAATCCCCCGCTGAGACACGAAGAACCTGAGAAGCTTGCCGGAGGGGACTCCAAACACACACTTCTCGGGGTTAAGCTTGAGGTTGATCTTGCGCAGATTTGCAAAAGTTTCATCTAAATCCTGAATCAGAGTTGCTTTGTCCTTGCTCTTGACCACTTTGTCATCCATGTAGGCTTCCACATTTCTGTGCAACTGTGGCTCAAAAGCGTCATGGACTACTCTTGCAAATGTTGAACCAGCATTCTTTAATCCGAAAGGCATCCGTATGAAACAGTATGTGCCACATGGAGTGATGAATGCGGTCTTTTCCTCATCCTCTTCTGCCATGAAGATCTGATGATATCCTGAGTATGCATCAAGAAATGAAAGCAAGTCACATCCGGCCGTGGATTCAACAATCTGGTCAATGCGCGGCAAGGGAAATGGGTCTTTGGGACAAGCTTTATTAACATCGGTAAAGTCAATACAAAGCCTCCATTTCCCGTTTGCCTTGCGCACGACTACAGGATTGGCCAACCATGTAGGATGGAGCACTCCTCTGACAAGGCCTGCTGCTTCCAACTTCTTGATTTCTTCTGCGATGAATTCTTGGCGCTCCACTGCTTGTTTCCTGACTTTCTGCTTGATGGGCCGCGCATGGGGATAAACGGCAAGATGGTGCTCGATTACTTTCCTGGGAACACCGGGGATGTCAGACGGTTGCCATGCAAACACGTCGACATTCGCCCGCAGGAAAGCAACGAGCGCGCTTTCCTATTTAGGGTCAAGAGTGGCACTGATGGTGAAGGTACCACCAGTGCCGTCCTCCTTGGCGGACACCTTCTTGGTCTCTGGCGGAGCTGCCTGCGTCTTCTTACACTTGCCGGTGGAGCTCGATGGTGCGTCCTCGACGGTAGCGCAGCACTCCGAAGAGGTGCGCTTGCCGGAGTGGGCATCAGAACTCTTGCCGGACTTTGTCTTCTTCTTCCCCCCAGGAGCTTCAGCGGCAAGTGACTTGCGATCTGCTGCGGCTGCTGCTTCCCGGTAGATCTTGTCGGTGCAGATAAGAGCATCTTTCTTGTCGCCAGGGATAGAGATGACACTTATCGGGCCTGGCATCTTCAACATGTTGTATGCATAGTGAGAGGCTGCCATGAATTTGGCGAGCGCTGGACGGCCGAGTATCCCATTATAAGGTAATGGAAAATCAGCAACTCCAAAAGTGACCCTCTCAGTCCTGAAGTTCAGCTCGCTACCAAATGTCACCGGCAACATGATCTTTCCCTTCGGCTTGCTCCTTCCCGGATTGATTCCTTGGAATGTGCCGGTCTCTTCGAGCTCGCTGTCAGGGATCTGGAGTTTCTGGAGTACCGCGGAGGAGATCAAGTTCAAGCCGGCCCCACCGTCAACTAGCATCTTAGTGACCTTGAGGTTGCGGATAGTTGGTGAGACCAACATCGGCAAGCACCCGACCGCAGTTATGCGATCAGGGTGATCCTCAATATCAAAGACGATAGGCGTGCTGGACCATTTCAGAGGCTTGCGTGACTCAATGGGTGGTTCTGCTGCATTGACTTCCCGCACCCACTGTTTGAGCTGGCGGTGTGAAGTATGCAGAGAAGCACCACCGTCAACGCACAGGACCTCTGTGGCTTCCTGGAACTCCTGCTCATCGGCCTCATCATCATCCATCTCTCCATCGTCGTCATCATCTTCATCCTTGTCGCGGCCGCGGGGAGGTCTGTCTCCTTGCTGCTGCTTGGCCTTGCCGCGACGTCCTCCCCGGCTGGGACGTTTCTTGCCGGATCCTCCAGTACCTTCTTGAGACTTCTCCTTGTCGCGCCTCTCGTACTCAGCCTTTTGCTGCTCGACAAGCTGCTCGACCTTCTTGCAGCTCTGGAGATCGTGGCCCTTGGTACGGTGGATCTTGCAGTACTGCTTGCCGGAGCCGTCCTGCTTGTCGGTGGCCGCCACAGCCTCGCCGGAACTACCAGCTTTGGCTTTCTCGGCGCCACCTCCGTTGCCGGACTGCTCAACAACTAGCACGTCTTTGCCTTTCCTCTTCCTGTTGTTCCGCCGCCGGTTTTTCCTTGCCGGGGCAGCATCTTCACTGTCAGATCCTCCTGCTCCTGTATTCTCTCTGGGGAGTTTCCTCCCTTCCTCAGCACGTGCACACTTGTCGGCCAGGGCATATAGATCACTGACGTCCCTAATCTTGTACATCGCCATCTCCTCCCATATCCTGCGGTGACGCACGTTCTGATGGAACGCGCTGATGACCGCGGCAGGGTGGACATCTGGGATTGTGTGCTGTACACGGCTGAATCTCTGAGTGTACTTGCGCAGGGACTCTCCATCCTTCTGGACTAATATGTGAAGGTCGCTCTCTTGGCCATCGGGTTTGTAGCCGCCTGTGAAGGCGCCGACAAACTGATGGCATAGATCTGCCCATGAGGATATGGAGTTGTCCGACAAGTGCATGAGCCAGGATCTGACGTTGGGCTTGAGCACCAGCGGGAAGTAGTTGGCAAGGATCTTGTCGTCCCGTCCCCCGGCAGCTTGCACCGCGATGGTGTATATGCTGAGGAACTCCGACGGATGCATCTTGCCGTCGTACTTCTCTGGTACGTCTGGCTTGAAATTCTTCGTGCTGGGCCACTGGACTTGCCGCAGCTCACGAGTGAACGCAGGGCAACCTACCGCGTACGGCAAGTCGCCTGGTTCCCCTGGCGCATGCATGTCGACAGTGGGCCCAGCGCGCTGGTCTGATTGACGCCGCACTTCTCTTCGATGCTCGATGCGAGTACGAGCGTCTTCTTGCTATCGTTCTTGAAGAACTTGGCACTGATCGCGACGAGCTCGTGTATCTGATGACGCTGTGGAGTCAGTGTCGAGGTTGACCTGGTGAGTCGGCGATCTTGGCCTTTGGGGTGGAGAGTGCATGGTGGTTGCACCCCCACCGGTCTTGTCGCCATTGGCTCGTGCCTGGCAACCTTGCCGCGGCTGCGATGTACCCTGCTGCCGTGGAGTGTCGCCGTTGGCGAAGCCGATGAGACTCTGAATGGTGGCCCTCCAATCGTCGATCTTGTCCGCCATTGGAGGGTAATCCAGGAGCAGTTGAGCTCGTGCCAAAGCTTCTTCCAAAGTTTTGGGTGGCGGTGGCGAACGGTGCGAGGAGCGGGATATGCTCGGACTCCCAACTGGGTTAGAAGGAGCAGTATCCCGTCCGGGCGACCGTGTCTTGCTCGTGCCAGCATGTTGGCGCGCATGCTGGTCTTGAGCATCCCGAGATCCACCAGCTCGATCTCGGTCCAACGAACGTATGGTACCGCGAGTACCATGACGCTGTCGGTCCCGTGCCTCCTGAGATGGGCGCGGTGCATGTATGGATGCCGAGGTTTGCGCAGCCTTGTCCTTCGACCTGGTGGCAGCGTGAGCTCCCTCATCGACACACGTTCCTCCGCCAGTGTCTACCCCACCACCCGTTTGCTCCGACGGCGGTGGGATCGACGTGGACGGAGCAGCCACCTCCGAAGCCTTCTTCTTCGGTGGCATGTCGATGAAGATGATGAAGATCTAGCTCGCGTGAACACTGGATCAGGTTCACACAACCTCGACGCCCCCTACCTGGTGCGCCAAAGATGTCGTGGGAACGAACACCTATGGGACCGGAGCCCCTTTCGGTCCGGCGGGGGGCGGAGATCGCACGAAGAGCAGATCGAGGCGAAGCACACGAGCGATTTTACCCAGCTTCGGAGCTCTCCGGAGAGATAATACTCCTACTGCTGCCTTGTGGTCTGTATTGAGTTCTTGCTCGGGAGCGTGAGTGTACTATGGTTTCGAATGCTTCGAACCTCCCCTACGTTGCGCATGGGCCTCCTTTTATATGCTAAAGGGGTCACCGACAGGTGGCAACGTAGGCGAGGGAAAACATGGAAAAGGAGTTGTAGTTGGTACAACTACCTGAACAGTGTATCCTACCTAACCCTGACGGCAGGGGACAAGGGCATTAAATGCCCGTCTGTGTCGCCCAAACAGTGCAGAAAAGGGACCGTCAGGGGCGCCACCGCTCGCCATGATGGCACTCTTGTCAGCACCGCTTGCCACCTCGCACCGCTGGCTGCACAGCCTCTCGCCACGCGCGCCTGGAAAGGCCCCATGGCGACACGTTGATGGATGAGCTGGAGCATGGGTACAGAGTGGTGGCTTGTCGCGGCAAGCGCCTTGCCGCGGTCGTTGTCTTGTCGCGTCCGGAAGCTTGTCGCTCGTCGGGCCTTGCCGGGACGCGAGGCGCGTCGCGGCAAGTTCCTTGAGATGCCTTGGTTGGCCTTCCCGGCAAGCTCCTCTTGCTGGGGTCTTGTCTCCTTGGTTTAAACACTTTGTTCTTGAATGGCTCCAAAGGAACCACGGAGGACCTTGGCGGTCGCCCAGCAAGCCTTGCTGCGGGGTGTTGCGACTGCCCGTGCACAAGTTCGGGATACTAGGGTACCCCTACTCTAGTACACCGACATGTCGACTCTATCTTGATAGAACTAGTGGGGGCACGCTGAGTGCACCCACTGGGTGTAGTCCCCGAGACTACGGTCGAATGTTTGTATTCGGCTGTAGTCTTAGAAACGTATGATTTTTCCTTAGTCACTCAGAAGTGAATTATCTTTGATATTTTGTCGATTGGTTCTTCGTAGAAATCCTGCGACCTTGCGGCTCGTTACATCGAGTTGGAGAACAAACATATCCAGCTCGAGCTTGATCTGAAGCTGGTCCAGGAGAATTTGGCGAAGGCGAAGGAGGAGACTAAAGGTATGTTTGGTGAGGCTTTCGACGACTGCTTTTGCTCCTCATTTGTTTCAAATTCTGACCTTGCTGTAACTTTGCAGGCAAAGTGAAGGATGCCCAGAAGAAGAAAGACCTTGAGTTGGCTGAAATGCAGAAAACAGCTTTGGAGAAGACCAAGCTCGCAGACGGGAAGTTGGCTTCGGTCACCAAGCTTGAAGAAGAAAATGCCAATCTGAAAGCTGCTCTTGATGCTGCCAACAAAGAGGTCAGTCGACTGAAAAGTGATAAGATTGCTCTGAGTGACAAGGCCAGTGAGCTGGTGGGGAAGAAGAATGATCTGGAGGCTTATCTGGGCGGACTCGCCAAGAAGTTATTCCTCATGCTCAAAGGTAATCTTTTGCACAAAACAGATATTTTAACTGTGATCTTTGCATTCGACTGTTGCCTTGACTCGGTGGTTGTGTTTGCAGAATTTTGCCAGAATTTTGAAGAGGAGACCGGTCGACTGGAGCCAAACCTGGACCCCATCAACTCTCCAGTGAATGATGAAGTCGCCATGAACGTGTTCCGGCTCGAATCTTGTGTTGCTGCCGTCGTAGATTATCTCGCAAGGTTGAAGGTCGCCACTTATCGCATCGACGCTACGCTCTGGCCCAGGGAGATGCTCCAGAATGACCTCGAGTCTCTGATGACTCGACTGAACACAGTCCCAACTCGAGTGCAGGAGTGGAAGTAGTCTTCTGCCAGGTGCGGTGCAGATGTTGCTTTATCTCTGGCCCGAGTCCATTGCAAGGATGCACGAGAGGACAAGCTGGCGGCTCTTCGGGTGGTTAACACCAAGAAGCATGATTTCCGGTCCTTCATGGAGACTTTCATCGCCGCTGCCACTCGGATTGCTGATGGAATTGACCTTGACGAGTTTGTAGCACCTTCCAGCCCTCCACAGGAGGGGTAAAAAACTTCTTGAGCTCGACACTTTAAATTTGCCTCGGTATGCCGAGTGATTTTTGTAACCAATAAACCTTACCAGGCTTAGCGCCTGAGCACTTTCGGTTCCATTAGGTGTTATCCGAATTTGGATTCGACGTTTTAAATACTCTTGCATTTGGTTTGAGGTATCTTTTGCAGGTTAAAGCGAGGTGCTTATTGCAATCGACTTGTTCCTCAATTTACTTAGGCAGGCACTGGGCTGCAGCTAAGCCTCCGAGTGGGAGGTTTGCTCTCCACTCGGTAGGATTTTCAAAACTTAGGCGAGTACGGGCTGCAGCTAAGCCCCCGAGTGGGAGGTTTGCTCTCCACTCGGTAGGATTTTCAAAACTTAGGCGAGCACTGGGCTGCAGCTAAGCCCCCGAGTGGGAGGTTTGCTCTCCACTCGGTAGGATTCTCAAAACTTAGGCGAGCACTGGGATGCAGCTAAGCCTCCGAGTGGGAGGTTTGCTCTCCACTCGGTAGGATTTTCAAAACTTAGGCGAGCACGCGGCTACAGCTAAGCCTCCGAATGGGAGGTTTGCTCTCCACTCGGTAGGATTTCAAAACTTAGGCGAGCACGGGGCTGCAGCTAAGCACCCGAGTGGGAGGTTTGCTCTCCACTCGGTAGGATTTTTAAGACGTCTTTCTTATGCAAGACACATTGTACTTGTGGCGTAGCTCGGAGGAGAGGGTAGCAGTCGACCCACACCTCGTCCTCCTTGCAGAGCACACGTTGTACTTGTGGCGTAGCTCGGAGGAGAGGGTAGCGGTCGACCTGTACCTCGTCTTCCTTGCGAACGCACGTTGTACTTGTGGCGTAGCTCGGAGGAGAGAGTAGCAGTCGACCTGCACCTCGTCCTCCTTGCGAGCGCATGTTGTATTTGTCCTTAGGCGAGTATTTAGACTGCATCTAAGCCCCCGAGTGGGAGACTGGCTCGTCACTCGGTAGGATTTTCAAAACTTAGGCGAGTACTTGGACTGCAGCTAACCCCCAAGTGGGAGACTGGCTCGCCACTCGGTAGGATTTTATTAAAACTTAGGCGAGTACTTGAACTGCAGCTAAGCCCCCGAGTGGGAGACTGGCCCGCCACTCGGTAGGATTTTATTGAAACTTAGGCGAAAACGGATTCGCAGCTAAGCCCCCGAGTGGGAGGCCGGCTCGCCACTCGGTAAGGATTTTTTTACAAACTTTGGCGAAACGGATTCGCAGCTAAGCCACCCACTGGGGGAATTTTACTGAACAAAAAATCATCAGGGAAATTATGACACTATTACCTTTCGAAATATGAACTACAGAAGTACTTTTATTACAACTCATCCAAGTGAATACTTAAGTGTAAAAGGGGCGGAGTAACTCCGCGTTCCAAGCCCGAGGCTCGTTGATGTTGTGCTCGACGTTGTAGAGACGATATGCTCCGTTGTGGAGAACCTTGGTGACGATGAAGGGTCCTTCCCAAGAAGGAGCAAGCTTGTGTGGTTTCTGCTGATCCACTCGGAGAACCAAATCCCCTTCCTGGAAGGCTTGACTCTTCACGTTTTTGGCGTGGAAGCGACGCAAGTCCTGTTGGTAGATGGTCGATCGGATCAGAGCCATCTCTCTTTCTTCCTCTAAAAGGTTGACTGCATCCTGCCGCGCTTGTTCTGCTTCAGCTTCGTTGTAGAGCTCGACTCGAGGAGCATTGTGGAGCAGATCACTCGGCAAGACCGCTTCAGCTCCATAGACAAAGAAGAATGGAGTTCTTCCAGTCGACCGATTAGGCGTGGTCCTTAGACCCCAAAGCACCGAGGGAAGTTCGTCGACCCATGCTCCAGCCGCATGCTTGAGGTCACGCATCAGTCGGGGTTTCAACCCTTTGAGGATGAAGCCATTGGCTCGCTCCGCTTGTCCATTCGACTGGGGATGGGCGACTAAAGCGTAGTCGACTCGTGTGCCTTGAGATGTGCAGAATGCTCTGAAGTCCTCCGAATCGAAGTTTGATCCATTGTCAGTTATGATGCTATGCGGGACTCCATATCTGAATATCAGTTCTCTAATGAAGCTGATAGCAGTACCGGCGTCAAGGTTCTTGATGGGTTTAGCCTCAATCCACTTGGTGAACTTGTCGACTGCCACCAGTACATGCATGAAACCGCTTCGACCTGTTCTCAAGGGACCCACCATATCCAACCCCCATACTGCGAAGGGCCAGACGAGTGGTATGGTCTTCAGAGCTGACGCAGGCTTGTGTGATATGTTGGAGTAAAACTGACATCCCTCGCACTTGTCCACTATCTCCTTTGCCATCTCATTCGCCCTTGGCCAGTAAAATCCGGCTCGGTATGCTTTGGCCACGATGGTCCGAGAGGACGCATGAGGGCCACAGGTCCCCGAGTGGATATCATCAAGGATTATTCGACCTTCTTCTGGCGTTATGCACTTCTGACCAACTCCAGTCGCGCTCTCTCTGTATAGCTGCCCCTTGATCACAGTAAAGGCTTTGGATCGGCGGATGATCTGTCGAGCCTCTTCTTCGTCCTCTGGGAGCTCTTTTCTTAGGATATACGCGATATATGGAACTGTCCAATCGGGAGTGATCACTAAAGCTTCCATGACCAAGTCGACCACTGCTGGAACTTCAATCAGTCGGATCTATGGTACTCTTGGGCTGCGGAGCTTCTTTAGTAAAAGGATCTTCTTTGACTGATGGAGTATGGATATGCTCCAAGAACACACCACTGGGAATGGCTTCTCTCTTGGAACCTATCTTTGCCAAATCATCAGCCGCTTGATTTTTTAGTCGGGGTATATGATGGAGCTCTAACCCCTCAAACTTCTTTTCAAGCTTCCTCATTGCATTACAGTATCCAGTCATGGCTGGGCTTCTAACGTCCCACTCCTTCATCACTTGGTTGACCACCAAATCTGAGTCGCCATAAACCATAAGGCGAGGGACGCCGAGTGAAATGGCCATGCGCAACCCATACAAAAGGGCCTCGTATTCTGCCTCATTGTTGGAGGAATCAAAGTGAATCTGGAGCACATATCTGAGCTTATCTCCTCTGGGGGAAACCAAGACTACCCCAGCACCGGAACCATTTAACATCTTAGAGCCATCAAA
Source organism: Triticum dicoccoides (assembly GCF_002162155.2). Lineage (NCBI taxonomy): Eukaryota > Viridiplantae > Streptophyta > Magnoliopsida > Poales > Poaceae > Triticum > Triticum dicoccoides. The sequence goes on from NC_041391.1 coordinate 257,122,158, forward strand.
AAACATGGTCCAATGCTCCAAGTGAACTTGAGTCGGCTGCTGCTGTTCGATCCACTCAGCAAGGAAATCTGCTATTGCTTGGGACTTAATGGCTTTCTTTGCCTCAAACTTGATATCAAGGGGAAGGAGTTCAATCGCCCATTTCGCCACTCGACCAGTTGCGTCTCTGTTGTGCAGAATCTCTAAAAGTGGAGCATCGCTGACGACTGTAATGGAATGATCAGAGAAATAATGAGCAACCTTCTTCGTGGTCATGTAGATCCCATTCACAAGCTTCTGATAATGAGGATATCTTTGCTTCGATGGAGTCAGAACTTCACAGAGATAATACACTGGGCGCTGAACTTTGAAGGCTTTCCCTTCTTCTTCCCGCTCGACCGTAAGTACTGTACTGACGACTTGTCCTGTGGCTGCAATATAAAGCAACAGAGGCTCTTTGCTGATTGGAGCAGCAAGCACCGGCTGGGTGGAGAGCAGAGCTTTTAGCTCGGCAAACGCTGCATCAGCTTCTGGAGTCCACTCGATCTTTTCTGCCTTCTTCATCAGTCGGTAAAGAGGCAATGCCTTTTCACCGAGGCGAGAGATGAATCGACTTAACGCGGCCAAGCATCCAGTAAGTTTCTGGACGTCGTGCACTCGCACAGGGCATTTCATTCGGAGTATAGTGCCAACCTTTTCTGGGTTAGCGTCGATTCCTCGTTCGGAAACGAGAAAACCGAGTAACTTTCCACCTGGAACTCCAAATGTGCACTTTGACGGATTGAGCTTGATATCATACCTCCTGAGATTGGCAAATGTTTCAGCGAGGTCAGTCAATAGGTCGGAACCCTTTCGTGACTTGACCACAATATCATCCATGTACGCTTCAACGTTCCGACTGATTTGAGTGAGTAAACACTTCTGAATCATCCTCATGAACGTGGCTCCGGCGTTCTTGAGGCCGAATGGCATGGTGATATAGCAGAAGCACCCGAATGGAGTGATGAAAGCTGTTTTTATCTCATCGGGTCCGTACAGACGGATCTGATGGTACCCGGAATAGGCGTCTAGAAAAGACAATCTCTCGCATCCCGCAGTCGAGTCAACAATTTGATCGATGCGAGGGAGAGGAAAATGATCTTTCGGGCAGGCCCGATTGATGTGTTTGAAATCAATGCACATGCGGAGTGACTTGTCCTTCTTAGGAACCATGACGACATTGGCGAGCCACTCGGAGTGGTATATCTCTCGGATAAATCCCGCCGCCAATAGTCGAGCCACCTCCTCACCAATGGCTTTTCTCTTCTGGACGGCGGACCGCCGAAGATGTTCTTTGACTGGTTTTGCTGCTGAGTCGACTCTAAGGCGATGCTCAGCCAGTCCCCTGGGAACACCCGACATGTCAGCAGGCTTCCATGCAAACATGTCCCTGTTCTCACGGAGGAACTGGATGAGCGCTTCTTCCTATTTAGGGTCGAGTGTTGTGGAAATATGGGTCGGAGCTGCATTGGGGTCGGTCGGGTGAATGTGAACGGGCTTTGTCTCACCGGACGACTGAAACGCTGATTCTGTGGCAGGCTTCTTAGCCCGCAACAAATCACTTGGATCTGCATTTTTCTTGTATCCCTCTAGCTCGACCGTTGTCACCTGGGAAACGGCAATTTTCGAGCCCGTCTGGAAACACTCTTCTGCTTTTTTCCGGTCACCAGTGATAGTGATCATGCCTTTGGGGCCGGGCATCTTCAGTTTGAGGTACACGTAACATGGTCGAGCCATGAACCGTGCGTAAGCTGGTCTCCCCAAAATAGCGTGGTAAGCGCTCTGAAAGTCGACGACTTCAAATGTCAGCTTCTCTTTGCGGAAATGCTTCGAGTCACCGAACACCACGTCCAGAGCTATTTGGCCGAGTGACTCAGCTTTCTTTCTAGGTATAACTCCATGAAAACTCATATTGCTGGTGCTCAGTCGGGACATCGGAATGCCCATTCCTTTCAGCGTGATAAGTTCAGTCCACTACCACCATCCATTAGCACCTTCGTCAGTCGAGTGCCCTCGATGATCGGGTCGACCACCAAAGCTTGCCTTCCAGGGGTGGCTATATGAGTCGAGTGATCGGACTGGTCGAATGTAATGGGAGTTTGGGACCATCTCAGATAACTGGGCGTCGCCGGGGCGACCATGTTCACCTCACGGCTGATAACCTTCAGTCAGCTCTTGCTTTCCACATCCGCAAAGATCATCAGAGTGGAGTTAACATGAGGATATCCTCCCTCACTGTCCTCCTTGTCTTCGGCTTTGTCCGACTCCTTTTCCTTGTCCTTGGGCTGTTTACCTTGGAACTGCTGGATCAGGAGACGGCACTGGCGAGTGGTATGCTTTGGGTAAATGAAATTACCCTCTTTGTCTTTCTTCGTGTGGATGTGACACGGCAGATCCATCACGTCATTTCCTTCTTTATCCTTCACCTTCTTGGGGTTCCAGGATCCTTTGGGTTTTCCCTTGAACTTGCCCTAAGTCACGGCCAGAGCCTCTCCAGGAGCCGCTGGTTCGGCCTTCCGCTTCTGCTTCCGACTGGAGTTTCCTTTCTCCGACTGACTCGGCTTGTACTTGCCGCTTCGGAGTCGGTCCTCCTCTTCACCATTGGCGTACTTGGTGGCAATTTCCATCATTCGACTCAGGGTCATATCTCCGGTCCGCCCAAACATCAAACTTAACTCTCTATTCTTAACACCATCCTTGAAAGCATAGACTGCCTGATGATCAGACACGTTCTCCACGGTATGATGCAAAGTAATCCACCTCTGAATGTACTCTCTTAAGGTTTCATTCGACTTCTGCACGCAGACTTGCAGCTGTGTCAACCCAGCCGGTCACTTGCAGGTTCCCTCAAATGTCCTGATGAACACTCGGGAAAGATCTTCCCAAGTGTAAAGGCTGCTTGGAGTTAACTGATTCAACCACGCCCTGGCCGAACCTTCCAACATGAGTGGTAAATGCTTCATAGCCACCTCGTCATTCCCGCCGCCGATCTGTACCGCCACTCGGTAGTCCTCAAGCCAAGTTTCAGGCTTAGACTCACCGGTGAACTTGCTTACTCCAGTCGCCAACCTGAAGTTGGGGGGAATCACCGCGGCTCAGATAGCCCTGCTGAAACATTCCGGACCTGAAACATGCACTCGGCTGCTAGTGGGCGCATCTCCGTCGCGGCCACCTCGATGAGCCCTGTTCCGATCGACCAAGCCTTGCACGATGATGGATCGCGCGTCAAAGCCTGGTTCCCTGGGGTTGACCGGAGCTCTTCACCCCACACTGAGTTGACGCCTGTCATCTTGCTGCCGATGAGCGTAAGACCCACCCCTCGGGGAAGGAGTGGGCACTCGATGCCTATCATCACGATCGTACCAGTCACCATATTGGTCTCATCGATTCTCGCGTCCTTCACGCCGCGGAGGCGATCTAGGGCTGTGAGCCAACTGAACCATATTCGCAGCGACGGATCGGCTATGAATTCTGTTGCGTGACTGTGACACGGCTGAATTCTGATCTCCTCCTGCCCGGAGCAAATCCCTAATCTACATCAAACCTCTGCCAGCCTCCGACTGAGAGGGCTGAATTGACTCTGCTATACGGGTTGCAGCAGCCAAATTCTGAATCGGGGTTCGATATACCTGAGTCGGCTGGAAGAGTTGACGTCGACTGGAGTCGGGTACTCGATGCCGCGCGTGCTTGTCGAGTGCTCGCTGGAGGTTCTCCAGACGAGTGCGTTCAGCCAAGTTGGCCAAACGTGCCTCCTCCAAGGCGCGAGCTTCGGGGGTTTCTCCTGTGATGGGAGTATGCAGGGCATCCATGTTCCTGCGGCGAAGTTCTTCCCTTTGCAGGGAATTAAGTGGCTCGGGTTGGTATTCCTCATGGACTTGAGCAGGGTCACCTCCACCGTCCACCCCGTCGTTGCGGGGGAAGCCGGGAGGGCTACGAGGTCTGTTGACCATCAAGACCTCCGCCGCTGGATCACTGCTATCGCACTCGGATGCAGTCTCTAGGAGCCAGTCGACAGATCGAACGGGCCGTAGAGGGATTCGTCGGGCTCGATTGCCGCAACTTGGGTGGTGGTCATCTGGCTAGCCACCGCGTGCCTCACCCACCGCTAAAGCCTTGACCGACCAGAGCGCTTGCGCTGGCGGGAGACAGGGAGGGAGGACGACAGGGGAGTCGACCGATATGGAGTCGACGGTTGCCGCAGCAGAATGCTGCAGACACATGCGCGAAAATGCGTCGCACCACGGACGGAGAGCGCATCGATGTCGAGTGGAGCCTCCTGAAGCCAAGCGGAGTCTTCGGCGATGAAGGTGAGAGCGCCGAGACGGATCTCGCGGCCCTCGACCAAAACTCCACCAGAAACCATGATGAAAGTAATCAGAACAATTGCAACTTCTCCAAAAATCGCTAAGACACCTGCCCCACGGTGGGCGCCAACTGGCGTGGTTCTAAGTCTGACAGTAGAATGGGGGGTAGGTATGGAGAGGCAAGATCCTAGCTATGGAGCAGTTGTGAAGACAAGAGATGTACGAGTTCAGGCCCTTCTTGGAGGAAGTAACAGCCCTATGTCTCGGAGCCCGGAGGCGGTCGACTGGATTATGTGTGTATGATTACAGGGGTGCGAACCCTTTACACTGAGGAGGGGGGTGGCTTATATAGTGTCTGCTAGACCCCTCCGACCCTCAGTTATGCAGGGTTTAAAGTACATTAAGGCTAGGCGTTACTGGTAACGCCTTACATAAAGTGTCCTAAATGCCATAAAGACTACTTAATTACAGACCGTTTGGATGCAGAGTGGCTCTTCATCTCCGGGTGGTCGAGTGAGTCTTCATGGTCGAGTCCTTCGAGTCTGTCGAGTGAAGTCTCTCTTGGTCGACTGGAAGGCATTTTCTTCTGAGGATGTCCTTGGGAAGGGTACTTAAGACAGGTCTGTGACCCTACTCTAGGTACATGACTTCATCACGTCCCGAAGCCAGATCTGGCCCGTTAATTGTTCACCGAATTTTTGGGCCCAACTACAACCCAGTGACTTTCGGCCTATTAGAGGCCTGTTATAGACATGGGCCCATTTCAGCCCGGTGTGACTTTCGGCCTGGGAATGGCCCGTGCTGCCCATGGGCCATATATGGTCCGACTGGACATCGGGCCCACTAACGGCGCATGCTAAAGGTGGCAATCGTTAAGCCCAACGTGACTTTGGGCCTGTTAAAGGCCTGTCACGTAATTCGGCCCGTTGACGCCTGTACTAAGTTTTCGGCCTCTTAAAGGCCCATGATATCAGTGGGCCAACTAAGGCCCGAGATATGTTTCGGCCTGGTAATGGCCCGTGAGCTAACTGGGCCCAAAAAGGCCCGGTCTACATTCAGCCCACTGAAGGCCCGTCAACGACTAGTGAAAGTTGAGGCCCAACATGCATTTTGGCCTGCTAAAGGCCCGTGGTTTCATCTCGGCCGTAACAGGCCAGTACAATATTCAGCCTGTTAATGGCCCAATGCTACCTGGGCCAAACTAAGGCTGGGTCGACAAAAGGCCCAACTAAAATATAGGCCGGTGTAAGTTTCGGCCTGGCACAATGTGTGAAGGCCCCAATAATTCAGGCCCAAGAAAGATGCTGGCGGGCCCAATTGTGGCCCGCTAAAAACCAGGCCTGTTAGAGTCGAATGTTTCGGCCCGGTCGACTACATCTGATTTTTTTTAGATAGCGAACGATGGCAGTAACTAGTAGGAATTAAGAACAAGCCTACTCTATATAATAAAGAAATTACGACATAGTAACTAAGAATAAACCTACACTATACAATAAAGATTTAAGGTATATCACATCCACTGGGCATCGAAGTTCGCCACCAGTGATCATAAAGCGCAACGAAGAAGCAGATTACAAATACTGGGCATCATTGCAGCGTAACAAAATAATACTGAATCGAGACCACTTCCAAGACAGTTCGAGAAAGGTTAGCCTTGCGGGGGAACTGCTGCGCAAGCTGTTGAGCAAGGCTGTGAGACCGGCCTAGCATGTCGGTCATAGCTTCTAGGTGTAGCTGTTTAGCGATGAGGTTCTCATTGGTGTTCTCCGCAATCTTATTTAGAGATAGGACTTCAAGTCGAAGTTGAGTTGCAGAATGCCTTTCTGCTAGAACTTGGGACTGAAGAAGTCGAACTGATTCAGACAACGAATTATGTGAGCTTGTCTGACTGTTAGTCTCAAGTAACTTGAACACTGCATCAAGACAAGACTTTGGGGTTGTCTCGCTATCTTCAAGATGTTTTGCCTTCTTTGCTGCAATATATGTTGGGTTTGTCTCACAGCCTTCAACAGACTTGTGCATGCCATCAGGCATATCACCCTGAAACAAAGCAGAGAGATGACAAGTTTTGCATGTGTATAAACAAAGATGATAACTGTGCTGTCAATTCCATCCAATTTCAAATTAGAAAATAAAGATTAAGTTCAAAAATATCAATAGCATAATTTGGCATGGTCCATAGTGCGGGGAGCTTCACCACACCACTGGATTACCATGTCAACATAACAAGCATAGATGAATGGCAAAGAAAATCATGTATCTATTTTGGATAATGTGCATGGCATGTTGTTCATATGATCAGCCACATTAGTAAGATAAAACAGGAGATGATAAGGTGCAAACTTGGGCTGCTTCACCACACACTGGATTATAGATCCACAAAAACAACCATACATATAGGGAGTATTAAGTAATGTGCATGGTATGAATAAGGAATTTGGTTTTACAAGTATTAGAACTTACGGTTCTTGCGAACATGCATTTTGGTAGAAACAACAAACTAAACAGCAGTAAACGATAGGGAGTATGAGCAAATTAAACAGCATATGAGGATAAAGGTTTTAGAAGGACTGACTTACATTAACAGTTAACACCAGATTTATAATGCCCTTCTCCATGTCAAGGGAAGGATAACTCAAGAATTTCAGCATAGAATCTTCTTCATAAGCATTGCATGTACTCTACAGTTTGTAGAGAGTAATTATAGATATGATAATACTGGAAGGGATAGAGGATAATGAATATAAGATGCAGATTGATGCTACATAATCAACAACCAATCCCTGGAAGTACAAGCGTTGCAGGACAAAATGTACTGACAAGAGCATTGGGCTACACTTTTGCACTGGCATTGTCTGTGTATTCTACTTGTTGGTAAGATTAAATATAGATCTGATCTTTTTTAGTAAATGGTGGGTGACGGTGTCCTGGACTAGGGGGTAGTCACCACATCATCTCCTGATCAGTTGGATTGGGCCGAAGACCCCCATGGCCGTATACTCATGCACTACTAGAGAAAAGCTTACTAGTGGCGCTGGTTTTTTACATACCAGTAGCGCGGGTACCCGCGCTACTGCTAGGGCGCTACATCTATTATTTAATAGTAGTGCGTTTCTGAACAAGCGCTGCAGCTAAAATACTTATTAGTAGCGCTGCTTCCTCCACCAGCGCTACTACTATCATCACGTAGTAGTAGCGCCCTATTTTCTCCCCACGCTACAACTAGGCAAATAGAAAAATAAAATAAAAAAAGCAGTCAGGTGCAATATTCATGGAAATCAAGACAAGTCTAGTGCAAATAAACTAAGTTCACAGAACCATCTCACAAACATTAACGACAGTACCACATTTAATATAACCACACAATCTCACAAACTCATATAGTAGTCAACAATGCATGGATAGATCATAGTTGATAAGTCTACTAGGTAGTCATACTAGCATATATATGGTTCAACAGCCACACACATGCATATGAAGTTCTAGATGATGTCGATGATGACCATCATCCTCAATCCTGGGCGGTGGGTGTTCCTGATAGTAATTAGGATTGCCTGTCCAACATGAAGATTCTTGCCGACGAGGAAGCTCTTCCACCCAACCGAGTTGAAGTGTGTGCGACCATCCATGTCCACGCCATACGCACAAGTGGTGACGGAGCCCCTTGCAGTAAGGCGTATTCCAGCAGAGCCTTCTTCATCAGGCTTGATACCACAACTCTCAGATAGGCTCTTTGGCAATTTCAAAATAAGAAAAACATATCAATTAATAAGTATCCTCACACATTCTACACGAAGCATATATATCATCAGACTCTACACTAAGCATATATATCGTTGGACTCTACACTAAGTATATATATCATCGGACTCTACACTAAATATAACAATAAAGCATATAAGATTCACTAAGCATATAAGATTCACTAAGCATATAAGATTCACTAAGCATATATATCATCGGACTCTACACTAAGTATAACAATAAAGCATATAAGATTCACTAAGCATAGATTCACTAAGCATATAAGATTCAGTAAGCATATAAGATTCACTAAGCATATATATGATCGGACTCTACACTAAAGTATAACAATAAAGCATATAAGATTCACTATGCATATATATCATCGGTCTCTACACAAAGTATAACAATAAAGCATATCATCAAATTACTCTAAAAACTACAGTAAATGCAACATACCATCATATGCCGATCAACCATGGTACTTGTCAGGCGGGTCACGAATGGCACCCCGACGAAGTCAGCACATGGCGAAATGATGTCCCATAGGTTGCACAACTCCTCCTCGCTCAACTTCATTCTTTGAGCTACGATGGCATCACCGAGTGGGTCGTCATCATCCTCATAATCTTCTGCTTTGTTGATATAAATCACGGCCAGCTTGGGTCTTTCAGCTCTGAAGGAGAAGCTGATCAACTCACCACCGGTGATACGCATGTTGTCAATGAAATGGACCCATCCATCTCCTCCCACCCGCGTCATCTTTCGTCCTTTCTCGATCTCCATAGTGTAGGGGCCCCCAGGAGCCTCAAATGTCACAGAGTCTCCAGTCAGGTTGTTGAATTCTAACCTCACATTGCATGGGACGATCTGTGTACAAAAAGCAAAATGATATATACACGATGCATTAATGCCAATAACACTAAAAACAAAATAGTAGTTACTAGTTTCATATAATTTATTACCGCCGTATGAAGAAAACTAGACTCGAAGTAGATGCCAAACAGCGTGCCAGTTGCAAGGCTGCTGGCGCACCTTGACTTGCACCGTCGACATGGTGGTGGTGGTGGTGGTGGCGCCATTTCCCTAAAGCAATATGATTAAAGGATTAACGATCCAAAAAGTAAACATAAAGTTTTCATAGCTAGAGTTCACATGGCAAGCAAAATAACAACTAAAAAGTAAACATAAAGTTCAGTCCAACAATCACAAATTGCAAAAGTAGAGTGATTGGATGATAAAACACAAGAGTTTCATGCGCACCTCAAATCTGTGTCAAACTTATTCTGTCGCGGACTCAAACAAAATTAGAATCCTGTCAGCAAATTGCCAACAAAGCCTACCAAGAAAGCTAGCAATCTAGTAAACTAATGTCCCCAACTCTTCAGATGAAGCATCGCTATCAGCATGAATTTTGCACTAAACACAAGGTTAAACAATACTAGTATCTCAATAATCTAGAGATGTAACAAACAAATATATGGCAAAACATAACAATACTTTGATCTCATCTCATCTTCGTTAATCACAACAAAGCACACTAAATAAACTACCCCCTTTTCATATCAGTAATCCTAAATCTTGATGATTTCTGAGTATAGCACTTAGAAATTAACTATTTTTCTATGATAGGAACATGAGCTTGTAGCTTTGTCTCTCACATGAACAACACCTAGTGGCCAAGCCCATACTTTTTTGGCCATGAACATCACCTCAAAAAAATCTACATTTGTTAACCAAACCGAACACTAACCCATTTGACCATCAATATTCATTAGGGTTAATTTGAGAAACAACAAGGAAAACACTTGATACAACCCGAACCGAGCACTTACACTCCTATAGAAGCAATATCCATAACATCACATCAGAAAAGTTGAAACCGCCCAACCACAAAGAAAAAAAATCAAACATGAGCCAGCCCAATCCAATGCCAAATCGGCAACACCCTGGTAACAATAAGCACACATCAAACAACCAACCCAAACCCCAACATGAAAACCACCAAAACTCCTCCCAGCCAGGCACGGAGCAGAACCAAACCAACAATCATGTCAGCAACAAGTGGGAAATACGTAACGGCACACGGCAACCGACGGCGCCCGTGGCTCCTCTCCGGAAAAGGCACGACATGGACGCCCCCTCTCTAAACCCTAGAACACTAGGCACCGCCGCCGCCACCACTCCTCCAGGGGTAGCAGCCAAGAATTGAAACCCAAGTTTCAATTATATGTGCTAAAAGCCTCTACTTCTCTAGCTACTTCTCTCTACTCTCTCCTAAGTTTCCGTGAGCAACAAAATCCTCTACTCTCTCCCCTATGTGATACTAATTAATAGTAGGATCTAGAGATGCATATGTGATACTAATTAACAGTAGGATCGATTGGAGCCATGCATCGAAGCGCGGAGCCACCATGCAATCCCTAAATCCCAAAACATGGCGAGCCGCCGCGGCAAATCGATTGGAGCCCCTACGATGAACCCTAATTGAGAGATTGAGAGGAGCTACTGTGGCGCGCGCAGGGAGGAGGAGATCGAGAGGGGGACTTACGGGGCTGGAGCGATGGAGGAGGCGAGAGGCGACCGCGCGTGGTGGAGGTGCACGGCAGCGTCGACGGGGGTGAGGCGGCCGGGGACGAACCCTAACTGCGGCGGCATCGTCGTCGGGCAGAGGGGATCGATTGTGAGAGGAGGGGGTGCGGGGGCGCTCGATCGGGCCGTTTTTTAGCTATAGTAGTAGCGCTGGTTGGAGCACCACACTACTGCTAAGCCCACCAGCTGTAGCGCCCTTTTAGAACAAACGCTACAGCTAAGTGGGCTACTGATTCTGCCCTGCGGCCCATGTAACAGTAGCGTGGCCCAAGCAAACAAACGCTGCTGTTATATGTTAGTAGTAGCGTGTTTTCTACACAGTGCTACTGGTAATTACTAGTAGCATGGGGTCACAAAAACTCACTACTGGTAAACTTCTATCTATAAGCATTTTCCTAGTAGTGATGGGCCAGTTCGGACAACCCCTGCCGCATACAAGGAAGACTCCACAAGACTTGGCGCCCAAGACAAGGACTTTCCTAAACCCTAGGCCTCTGTTATCTTATATAAACCGAGGCCAGGCTAGTCAATAGACAATCTCATATTCATTACTATCATCTCGTGATAGATATATGTACTCTGTACTACACCCCATATGAATACAATCAAAAGCAGGATGTAGGGTTTTACCTCCATCAAGAGGGCCCGAACCTGGGTAAAACCTGTGTCCGTGTTACCATCGCTCCAAGACGCCTAGCTTAGGACCCCTACTACGAGATGCGCCGGATATTGAACCGACATTGGTGCTTTCATTGAGAGTCTGCTTGGTGTTCGTCGCGGATCAATGGGATGATCAGGTGCTATTTTTCTAATTAGACTTGTTTTGCATGAATTGATTTCTTTGAGAATTATTATTGTCGGATCGTAGTTATACATTGCAGGCTCGTCCGAGATCGATTTTGAAATCAGATTGGACCAGAGGAATTTATGCGTATGCGGCCGCTAGGCGTAAAAAGTCTGCACGGACAGAATATCCGAATAGATCGGCAGAGCGCTGGCCTCATGGCCCCAAGCGATCCTAAGTCTCTGGTTGAGAAGCCCGAGGCAACCCTTCCCGGGCAGCACATAGACAGGGATGATCCTCTGCTTTTGTTTTTATACATTAATCATATACCAATGCTGCTGTACGGGTTGGCGCTGTGTGCTTGCGTGATATACTGATAGCAGATGAATGCTCAGGTTGCAGCGAAGTTTGATTAAATCATGGCGGATCGGCTGACCAGCAAAAGGACAACGCCCTGGGGAGCTCAACATACACAGAGACTAATCACTAGGAGTAGTACGATGAGGAGTCTATGCAAAAATACTATTTGCTCATCAAGGATTAATCGGTCTTCGCACAAGGCAGTACTAGTCCTGCCTTTTTTACCTCAAATTCTTATGCCTCGTCGTTTGAACGAGGAACATCAGCTCTATTTTTCCAGTTACCTACACAGTATATGTTAAATACGCACTGGATATTGTTCTGCTGGTTTGCATGATTTTTTTTTCTGTGTAGACCTTTAGCAACCGATCAAAAAATTGGTCCGTCGACGCGGCGGCCCCATCCGGACATAAAGTCACATGAGAAGATGATCCCCGCGCAAGCTAGCAAACTCCGGCTTGATTGGCTTCTCAGAGGCGCACGCACGACAACGCATACATGGAGCGGCTGCATGTCCCGAGTGACCACATGGAGATGAGGACCTCCGAACACACTTGAGCACGGTACCCCAATTTTGGTCAGTGAATTTTAGTAATTCGAACCAGCCCCATCATCACCGTCGAACAGGTTTTATTTTTCCTAACAATTCGGTTAGCTCCCAAAATTATCACACACAGAATATTTTCTGTTGTTTTGCAATGCATTATTTTTGCAGGGATATTTTGTTGACACTTGTGCATGACGTCAGTCCATTAGGCATCTCGCCGCCACTGAGGTTGGCCGACCTGTGTCGACATCCTCGCGCCACAATGCCGTCATGCCATTGAGCTAGCCTCAACGCTCTAGCCATATTTACCAAACCTTTTTCGCATAAATTAATTATGCACCTTTTTTTTCATTATTATTTTTTGGTTTGCACTATTTTACCTGTGCAGGCTATTGACTTAGATCGGGCCACACTATCCCCTCGACGTGGTGTCCTCGACGCCCACCTCCATCGACTAAATTATGCCGTCGCCTTGGAGCGCTGCCCTGTGTTGGCAACCCGGCATCATCGCTTCATCAACCTATTCGGACGGAGATTCCAATGTCACCCGGCGACCTGCCCCATTACCTCGGCTAGACCGGGGGCTTCAACTCTTCGGAGTGCCGAGCTCTTCGCTCGGCCACATCAGGCTTGGGGGCTGATACCTTGCCCTGCACCAAGCTCGGACCGCGTCATCAATACCGAACACATTAACCAGCAGTCACTTTCATGCTCAAAAACTCCCAGTTTTAAATTTTGTTCAGTTCGACCAAGCATTATATTTTTTGGCAACAAGTTGTTTGTGAAAAAATTCCTTGTCATAACTTTATTTGTGACACACAAATTCAAATACCCCGTTTACTTGGGGGCTTCCTTCCTGAAGCCTTCCCTCTTGCAAATGATTATACTTGTACGGCTTCGTTCCTTGTTCGTGTATTACGCCACAGTATGCACCATGTTGACTTAAGCGATTTGCAAGCTGGTTTGCCTTGCTCCTGTGTTTACCCCTACGTTCTCGATTGTTCGGCTAGGGAGTAAAGGGAGCACCTTTGCGATTGTCACGACCGGGGTCCTCCGAGCTCTGACCTTCGACTGGGTGAAGCCGAAGCTAGCGCTCTTATTGTTTTCAATTATGGTCGGCACACAACAGAACTCATGAGTACAAAAAAATCTATTGCACAAGTCTCACAGTAATAATGAGCAACCGAAGAAAGGTATCGGTGGGGGTACTATTTTCTTTGAAGATGCTTCTTACACTTCGTCGGTAATATAGCATAAGTTCCCTGAGCGCGCTTTGTTCGTTACAGCCTTAGGGCCTGATTGCCTGGTTATCGGAAACACCGTCGATATTCTCGACAGGGGGAGTACATAACACTTTTCGGCCCTTGGCCGAAGAGGGAAAAGCCGACGGTCGGTTAAGACGCGTTTAAAGTTCGGGGGAACACATATATGATATAAGTGCTTCGGTACATACAATCATTACACATAAAATTCTTTTACCCAACTCACTCGGGGGCTCTTAAATTTATGTGAGCTATTTTATATTAAGTGTTCTTCTTCTTAGTCGTTGCAAAGTCTTTTTTCTATCACTCATTTTTTCGACGCGACTGTGTGGTCAATAGCCAGGGAGCCTAATTTCCCTCTCAAAGCAGCTAAAGTTTGCTAAAATGGCCTAATGAGAAGTACTCCGCCTTCGGGATAGGAGGTTGAAGCCGTAGGCTGACACGCTTGAAGTCTTGAGATAGGATGTGTCATTTTAAAGCACGACAGAAGCACAATTCTCTTTTTTTTTCTAAGACCAATTTTCTGATTGGCACCGAACGATTGATCTAGTTCCGACGTCGAGTTTTTACTGACGTTTTTGGTTTTCCAATCCTATGGCACTTTTCAACCGTTCTCGCAGTGCAGCGCCAGACACCTTTAGAGATTCGGCAAAAATTCTCAGATATTGCTATATATGCATCAGTTCCGAATTGTGTCTTCGGTCAATAGTTGGGTTGCCCGGCTCCTGTGCTTGCCTCCTATGTTCCGCTTTGTTCGACTAGGTGTGCAAAGGGAGAACCACTGCGATTGTGCTTCCAGCTCGCATGGTTAAGCACCGCAGTGGAGAAAGCCGAAGACTGACTGTCACAATAAGCGTAAACTGGTCAGCGGTCCGATGACTGTATTAAATGACGGGCTGTTCATAACATTGGCCGAAGTGTTTACGGCTTGACCTCGACTATCGCCGAACACTAACCAGGGGGCTACTTGCTGGCCTCCCAACTTTAAGATCCTATGACTAAGTGAAAGTTATAAAGCCCGCATATCTCATCGCCTCATTTCCGCCAACACAACCGCCTTTGGGCACCGAGACGTTGGCTAATGCTTGTTTTGTTATTTCGTAAATATCCTGCATAGCATCTACAAGGGGGTAGAAGCCGACGATGGGGAACTTTCATATTATAAACGGTCGCAATGGAAGTGAAAAATTGGGTTCATTTAGACCACAAAGTTTGGAACCTTTCCCCGAACTAAATCCTCAGTATTTTCCTCCCACATTGATCGGAGCTGAGGTTTCATGATCATGCTTAGCATGACAACCCAAAGAAAAGAACTGATAGCGGGACTATTTTCTTTGGACAATGTTTCTTATGTTAAACAATAATATAACATGTCTCTCTGCATACCTTTGTTTATAAAACCGTATGGCCGGATTGCCTTGTTTGCCATAAATCTTTGCCCTCATAAAGGCTTTATAAAGTAGGACAAACATTCCTCGGCTTCTGGTCGAGGAGGTTGAAGCTGATGGTCGGTCAACATAGTTTTGTACAATGCAGATCCAAGCATTAATGATGTAAAGTAATTGGATACATAGAGTCATTACACATAATTTGTGATTTTGCTATGGATATCAATCCTTAATTCGTCCTCCCGTGCCCGCATTAAGGCTCGGGGGCTACTGGGCTTCGTGCTTATCATTTACAAATATTAAATGGGTACATCGATCCCCTGATTTGGTGTTGCCATCCGACCAGTGTCTCGGTGGCTACTGCATTGACAATCCAATGCAGAAAATTTAAAGTGCAATATAGTTTTCGAGGAGATTATTATCCTCAGGTTGGTCGGCCACACCCAACCTGAGCCTCGAGGACTTTGCACACCGTGTTTCTATTCCTAAGTATGCTGCCAAGCTGGGAAGTGATCCTCAGGCTAATTTTATGAATCAACCTGAGTCTCATGGGCTACTAGGGTCAGCGGTTTGATTTTTTCCTTCAGGTGCATCCCGGATATTAGGCCAACACGCACCTTGAGGGCTACTAGCTATACATATCGGCAGAGATTACATTGCATAATTCGGAATTAAATTCATAAAAATCAGCCCATGGCCGAGGTGGTGCACCACCTCGTATACAGTTCAGCGTTGGTGCTCGACTACAATAGACACCCCGGAAGCAGTCCAACATGAAGCTTAGACGCTAGTGGCTGGCTCCGTAGAGGGCATTTCCGGCATTAAGCTCGGCTAAACTCCTTCAACTTTTTTGAACCAAGGTGATCTATGACACCTTGGATATAGTCCGGCGTTGGAGCTTGGATATAGTCTGGCGTTGGAGCTTGGACATAGTCCGGTGGTAGAGCTCGGATACATTCCGGCGGTGGAGCTCGGATACATTCCGGCATTGGAGGTCGGAAGAGTTCCGGCGTTGGTGCTTCGCTGCAAAAAATACCTCGAATGTAGTCGGCGTTGGAGCTCGGACGCAAGAGGACACTGCCGCCCGGGAACAACTCCAAACCCGAGGTGTGGCATAAAAATGACAAGGCATTGATAAAGGCCGAAAACTTAAAGGGGCTCCCTAGACACCCGACGTGTAAACTCTTCGGATGCACTTCGGCGATCCTCAAGATCGAAGATGAGAAGATTTGTTGAACCAGTTTTCAAGACCGACGACCGAAGATGAAGAACAGTTCAGAAGAATTGAGGAGCGTGCCCAACTTGAAGACCGGTTTAGGGGGCTACTGACGGTGTCATGGACTAGGAGGTACTCACCACGTCATCTCCCGATCAGTTGGATTGGGCCGAAGACCCCCATGGCCGTATACTCATGGGCCAGTTCGGACAACCCCTGCCGCATACAAGGAAGACTCCACAAGACTTGGTGCCCAAGACAAGGACTCTCCTAAACCCTAGGCCTCTGGTGTCTTATATAAACCGAGGCCAGGCTAGTCAATAGACAATCTCATATTCATTACTATCATCTCGTGGTAGATATATGTACTTTGTACTACACCCCATATGAATACAATCAAAAGCAGGGCGTAGGGTTTTACCTCCATCAAGAGGGCCCGAACCTGGGTAAAACCTGTGTCTGTGTTACCATCGCTCCAAGACGCCTAGCTTAGGACCCCTACTACGAGATGCGCCGGATATTGAACCGACAGTGGGCGAGGGAGATAGGATGCAGAATGCTACAAAATGAACCAATCCCTATTCCCATAATACAAGAGTGTTTTGAACACTGGTGTACTGTACAAAACGTTCTTATATTATGGGACGGAGGGAGTAGCTGTTAATGTAAGTATAGTGATAGACCACGTTCAGTCCTTACAAGAGGACTGCAGAGCTAAACCTCTTCAAAAGCATTGGGTTGATTCTAAATTTATGTAAGAGTCCATACGGGTCTTATAATGTCCACCAAATGGACGATTACGAGGCTAACATGTGTAGTGATGCTACATAATCAAACAACTATGAAAGTAAGTATGGTCATACAGGGCAAGAGGTACTCACAAGAGCAATGCAGTGTGCAGTATAGTTGCGAGATTCTGTGGTCCTTTGAGAACGAATGTTCTTCTGCTAACAATTTTCGTACAAGTGAGACATTAAGGCAAATGCAGAAATGTAGTTCAAATTGTGATGTGATATCATAGACAGTACCTTACACTGCAGCCGAGACCAAGGTGTAACAATATTATTCCAGTCACCGTCGGATAAATGTAGCACTGGAGACTTTGCAGAAATTTCGTTCAGAGGCTTGCCATCGAAGTGCGCTTGCCTCAGGTAGGTACGATACTTCATCAACGAGTCCTTGAAAAGTGCAACCAACCCTTGCTCGTCATCACAATCCAGTTTGCTCCTCGCCTATTTAAAAGAATGAAATCTTGTGTCTTCTATCAGCAGAAACATATGCAGTAATGACCATGAATAAAATTAGTACATTACTTACGCGTAAGTTGCGGAGGAAGAATGGAAATTGTTTTGTGTCTACGGTATAATCTTTCCATGAAGGAAAGATGTGCACGAAGTTCTTGACAACAACATTAGCTTCGTCTTCTAAACTGGGAAGAAATGGAACAGGGGTCCTATTTGCTGCAATTGGGGCTCTCTCTGGTTCAAAAAGGGATTTGGCAACTGGATTTGGTGTACTCTTTGCTGGAATGGGGTTTTTGCATCGTATAGCTGGTGCTATGTCTACTGGCATAATCATACTATTTGCTGCAGTTGGGGTTTGCTGAGTTGGGGCATCAGAAATGACCAGTGTAGTAGGGCTAGAGTCTGCTAGAGTTGGGGTGTTTTGTGGGTCAGGTGATATTGTAACTACACCTAACGGGCTATTTGATTTATCAGGTGCCACTACCTTTTCCAAATACTTTGCTTGTGCTCCTCCACGATCAGCAATCGCCCTCTTCCTTTTGAACATCTGATACACAAGAACAACATTTGAATGGATAAATATGGTATGATGACAGATGGAATATGTACTGAAAATGGAACGGCAGGGCGTATTCACATACACGATGTGTAAACTAAGCTAATGGCAGTTCAACAAAGTAGAAGCAATGCAAAGCATCAGTTGCAAGATATGTGCGAGCAATGTAACCTTGGAAAGTTAGAGCAAGTACCTTGATGGGTGAATAAGATAGGGCATCTTCCTCTGACTCCTCCACTAGGGAGCTACATTGACTTAGGTCTCCCTCTAGCTCAGAATCAATGTTAGGATCCTATTCTGAGCATGAATCTGTAGGTGGAGAGCGTTTGCATTGCATTGCATCCAGACTTGATTTCAGTCCCTTAATGTCAAGTTTGACAGCCATGGCATTGTTCTGCTTTATTCTTTTCATGCGCGCAAGCTCATAATCATTATGATGTTGTTCAGAATATGAGATTCATGAAAACATATAGTAGTCAGATTATCTATGTTATGCATTGCGGATTCAACTCGAAGAGTATCTCCCTATAAACCCCTGCATATGCAAAGTTCACCCCCAACCGTGCTGACCAGACCACACACAGAAATACAAACCCCTTATGTCTCTATAACAGGCAGGCACACATTTCGAAACTAAAGTAGGAACATTAGAATCATATGAAATTCGTATTTGAACAAATAAACTAAGCAATTATGAGTGGCATAATGTTTGGCTTCAAGGGTGGAGTGTTGGTAGTGCGACACAAAGCAAGTAGGCAGATTGTATTCCATGTAAAAGATCGAAACCTATGTAAAAGCTGGAAATGGAACTTTCTTTCTATACAATGTAGTGTTCGTTGCCCACATGATGGAAGAGATCACATAGGGAAATACTATTCACTCATGTCTACGGTTCCAGTATTTAGAAACAGGGTGGTCCACCCGAAAAGAATATTGACAACAAATATGACAAGGAAAACATAGATGTAGTGAATCAATCATTTACTTGTGAGCTTACTAGGACAAGTATGCAGAATTGTAACTGCAGTAAGAATTTGTCCAAAATCTGAATGAAGAAGTTTGTCTAGCACTTACTGTTTGCAACTAATCGACGTGAATAATTGGATATTATATCGAATGAGTAAGAAAGACAAGTAAAATTGTCAACAAACCTGGCTTCCAGTAGTAATCTGGGTCAATGTCACTACGACCAACAATCCAAAATTACTAGTGTATGTTCGGAGGGCCGGAATTTTAAAAACCCTGTGAACTTTAGAGGTACTAAAGATTACCGAAATACGTTTGAACCATTAAGTGTAGGTAGCACTGAGCACACGACAAAACCTAATGACAGTCCTGCCTAATGAGTACTGAATCAATTAGAAAATGGGTGATGACGAGTGGCTGCTGAGTGTTGAGGACGTATCTCAGGATAAATCGGGTTGGCTTGGTGGGTGCTGCACGCCTGTGCCCTGAACGGACTGGGAAGGTAGGCACGGCGGCGCGCCCGGGCAGCGGAAACGCTGTTGGGCGAGCGGCTCCTAGCCTCCTGTTAGTCCGACATCTCCTCCTAGAGTCATGCCGTCCGGGGACGGGAAGTCGCCGGGGAGGCAGGCGGCTAGGGGCGAGTAGAGATCGTAAGCGCGCAACAGAACAGAGGGGAATCGGGGCCTGGGATGACCCAAAATCCCAGGGTGGGCCGGCCCACCGTGGGCACCCTGTAGAGATACACATCCGAGCGGCGAACATGCATTTTTGAAACTAATTTAGGAACATTTAGCTGACCAATTAAACAACTCTATTTTAATAATATCAGATTCGTATTTGAACAACTAAGCTTGTTTAGCTTGATGGGTGGAGCAATGTTATTATGACACGAAGCACGTATTCTGATCGTATAGTGATCATAAAAGGGGGAACTCTAAGCATATTTTTTGTAGCAAAAGAGGGTTTCCCATCCGATTTTTATTAAAGAAAGCACCACGGAACCAACATGATCAATTAAACCCTAAGCATGATCAATTAAACCGTATTATGCCTGTGCCATGGCAGATTTGAAGCTGCAAACCGGATAAATGATATTTAGCATCCATTGTTTGCTTCGAACTAAGAACTACTCCCTCCGTCCCATAATATAAGAATGTTTTTGACACTTTCTAAGAGCTGAAAAGAAAGTAGAGTAACCAAGTTAAGATCTACTTTCTGGTTGAGATCAAAAAGTTGAGGAGATATGAAGTACCACCTCTCTTGCGGCGCCGTGTAGGCATCGGGGGTGCGATGGCTGTTGGTGGCGTTGAAGCAGATCTGCGATGATAGACGGGTGCATTGGGGGATAGGTCCCGTTGCGGTGGAAGAGAAGGTCGTCTGAGCGGCCCCGGCAAAGAGGTCGACGACGCCGATGAAGCGAGAGGACGTGATGCAAGGCTATTGGTCCGTCGCCGTGGATGAGAAACGTCCATATCTAGAAGTGGATGATGCGGTCTTGGTAGGCGCTCCGGCATGGTGGAGGACGGTGGCGATGGATGTGGTGGAGGACGGTGGCGATGTATGGGGTGGCTAATGGAGGCTAGTGTGGGGATGGGGTGTTCTAGCGCGGACGGTGTATGAATGGGAAAATGGAGGGAGAGGTACGGGGAACCATGTTTTTGGGACGCGCCTGTCTGAAATATGGGAAAGTTATGAACTTAGCCCCCGTTTAAAATTTGGATGTCTCGTCAGTTGGGGATAGGACGGTAATCTCGCATCTCGCCAATATTTTCCCAGAGCGATTTCGGGCGAGGAGAGGGTGGTTGCCTGGCTTCAAGCAAACGGAAGGACAAGAAGATGAAGATCCAACCCTGGGTGTAGCCTGTGTGGGAGGCAGCGGTGGCAGCACGGGCATGGCATCGAGCTTGCGGAAACGGATAGTCGCAGCTTGCAAGAGTAGCATGCGCAACGAGCAGGTACATCACATCCCTGATTATATCTAATTCAACTCATCAATTTCTTGCCAATAGTTAAACCTGACGATGTTGTAAAACTGCTTTTATGTAGGGAATCTATGAGAAAATGAAACCAATTTCTACTTATTTTATAACTCCCCCAATCAATATTGAACTGACTGAATCTGATGTATCTAATCAAGTTTCCGGTGCAAACATACAAGCTCATGTTGTTCTTGAGCCTGAAGTGTCCAATGAACACACTGCTAATGAAGGATTTGATGCAAACATTTTACATGCTCCTGGTGATGAACATATAGTGTCTAATGAGGGATCTAATGCAAGCACTTTGCAAGCTCATTGAAGGATTTAGTGTCTAATGATGATCTACTATGTTGAGAGAGACAAAGATTTGTAGGCATTGATGACAAGCAAATTATAGTGCATTTTCATAGCTTGAGGAAACGTCGAGGCCATCTACCAGAAAGTCCCCATATCATGACAACATAGCATAAATACTTTTCTAATCTGTTGTTTGAAACTATTGGCATACTTGTGCAGGATAGATATATTGATATGCAGTTTGCGCACTGGTTATAGGTGCAATTACACTTCGATATTTTCAGCCAGAGAACACATAATTCAAGCAGGTACAGACCATGTTTGTAGTCCTTGGACACCATGTTGCATTTTGTGTTTTTTGGTGCTTGCATCATTTAGTGTTTATAATCCGAACTACTTTGGATCATTAGCTGGTTTTCAAAGTGCATGTAGCTTCACATTTCTCAAGTTATGTTGATTTCCGGAGTGCAAGTGCCTTCGTATTTTTTAAGTTAAATGTTCGCCCCTGGTAACTTGAATTCATGGATCCGCCACTTCACACAAATCATACACGAATGCCAGTACGAATTAAATGAAATGTAGGGACTTACGCTAGCTCGTTGTACAGGCTCATTGCAGCTCTGCTTGCGCTTGGGATCTTCCATGTACGAGTCCATGTTACCACTTGCTTGGATGTGCAGGCCTTGTGCTCCTTGCATCCCTCTCTGCATTTTTGAGACGGCGAATGGTTCATCAAATAAGAGGAATCGACCTTGATGTTGTACTGGAGGACAGATACTTACAAGGTTATACGGGTGTGCAGGATGTGTACCTGATCCCGTAGCGCCGTCATGCTTCGCTAAAAGATGGATTTGCTTGTTTTAGATGATATCTCCGGAAGAAATAAGAGTTAAAGTTAGAGTTGCATACGCGTGTAAGCTAAGAGAGCAGTGAAAGGATATCCAAACATCATCGGAACAGTGCACAAGGGAGTGATGTATGGATACCTAGTTTGGTCCGGCGTTTGGGCATGCTCGCCTAGCTAGAGTGCGGGTCACTTCAGAGCCGTTGAGGGTGATGCGCTGGTGTTGGCTGACCGCGCACGAATGCAGATCTTGAGTGGCAGCGGAGCACTACGATACAGTGGACGAGACCATTGGTGAAGCCCCAACGACCTCGGGGGGCGGAGGTGCGAAGATGTTCTCGGTGAAGTAGCCCCGGTTGTTGGGGAACGTAGTAATTTCAAAAAAATTCCTACGTACACGCAAGATCATGGTGATGCATAGCAACGAGAGGGGAGAGTATTGTCAATGTACCCTCGTAGACCGAAAGCGGAAGCGTTAGCACAACGCGGTTGATGTAGTCGTACATCTTCAGGGCCCGACCGATCTAGCACCGAAAGAACGGCACCTTCGAGTTCTTGCACACGTTCAGCTCGATGACGTCCCTCGAACTCCGATCCAGCCGAGTGTCGAGGGAGAGTTCCGTCAGCACGACGGTGTGGTGACGATGATGATGTTCTACCGACACAGGGCTTTGCCTAAGCACCGCTATGATATTATCGAGGAGGACTGGTGGAGGGGGACACCGCACACGGCTAAGAGATCAATGATCAATTGTTGTGTCTATGGGGTGCCCCCTCCTCTGTATATAAAGGGGGGGGGGTAGGAGGAGAGGGCCGGCTAGGGGGAGAAGCGCACCCAAGGGGGGCAATCCTACTCCAAGTAGGTTTGGCCGCCCCTTTCCTATTCCAAGTAGGAGAAGGGGAAGGAGGAGGTGGAGAGAAGGAAGGAGAAGGGGGGCCGCCGCCCCTTCC
>NC_041391.1:257145500-257146915 GCF_002162155.2 Triticum dicoccoides
GGGGGGGGGTTCCATTAACCCCTGGTACTCCGATATATATCCGTTAACCCCCGGAACTATTCCGGTGTCCGAATATAGTCGTCCAATATATCAACCTTCATGTCTCGACCATTTCGAGACTCCTCGTCATGTTCGTGATCACATCCGGGACTCCGAACAACCTTTAGTACATCAAAACACAAAAACTCATAATATTACTGACATCTAACTTTAAGCGTGCGGACCCTACGGATTCGAGAACTATGTAGACATGACCGAGACACGTCTCCGGTCAATAACCAATAGCGGAACCTGGATGCTCATATTTGCTCCTACATATTCTACGAAGATATTTATCGGTCAAACCGCATAACAACATACATTGTTCCCTTTGTCATGGTATGTTACTTTCCCGAGATTCGATCGTCGATATCTCAATACCTAGTTCAATCTCGTTACCGGCAAGTCTCTTTACTCGTTACGTAATGCATCATCCCGTAACTAACTCATTAGCTACATTGCTTGCAAGGCTTACAGTGATGTGCATTACCGAGAGGGCCCAGAGATACCTCTCCGACAATCGGAGTGACAAATCCTAATCTCGAAATACGTCAACTCAACATGTACCTTTGGAGACACCTGTAGAGCACCTTTATAATCACCGAGTTACGTTGTGACGTTTGGTAGCACACAAAGTGTTCCTCCGGTAAGCGGGAGTTACATAATCTCATAGTCATAGAAACATGTATAAGTCATGAAGAATGCAATAGCAACATACTAACGATCAAGTGCTAAGTTAACGAAATGGGTCAAGTCAATCACATCATTCTCCTAATGATGTGATCTTGTTAATCAAATGACAACTCATGTCTATGGTTAGGAAACTTAACCATCTTTGATTAACGAGCTAGTCAAGTAGAGGCATACTAGTGACACTATGTTTGTCTATGTATTCACACATGTATTATGTTTCCGGTTAATACAATTCTAGCATGAATAATAAACATTTATCATGAAATAAGGAAATAAATAATAACTTTATTATTGCCTCTAGGGCATATTTCCTTCACCAGTGAGCTGGGAGACGGCATCGGTGAAGCGCACCAGATGCGGTGGAACTCGGTGTCTGTGAGGCACGTCGGTTGCGGCAGCCGACGTTGTCGGTGGACCACCCGGTGAAGTGGACGAGGTCGTAGATGAGGTAGCTCCGGTGCGGTGGTGAAGCGCGACCGTTGTCTTCGTTGTTGTCGTCCGGAACAGAGGTGGGGAAAGAGACGATATGAGGGGCCATTCGATCTTTGCTTGGGTTGGCGGCAAATTAGGGATTTTAGCAATCTGGGCGCGGAAGGGGACGGTGGAGAAGAGAGATTTTGCAGGGCTGGAATTGGGGCCGCCAGATATTTCTATCCGAAACGTGGAAGCGCGAACTTATTTTG
>NC_041391.1:257147077-257147817 GCF_002162155.2 Triticum dicoccoides
TTTGTGTCCATGACATATGGGCTTAGAAGGTGGCTGGCCCACATGTCAGTGACCCAAAGGCACGTGCCTTTAAGGCACCAAAGCAGCGTCCACCCTGACACGACCCTGGTCTGCCTGGTGCGCCTACATTTGAGAATGCAAATGAATCTTCTTTCATTTGCAAATGAATCTGTATGTATTACCATGCCCGTGTTTTCCTTGCAATAATTAGTCATTCGAAACGAGATACTCCCTCTGTTCACTTTTGTAAGTCGTTTCAGACAACTTAAAATGAACTATTTTGCACATTGTCTGAAATGTCCTCAAGGTCTTATAAAAGTGAACACAGGGAGTACTATAAATTAATTAATGAGGAGTTATTTGAAAAAAAATCGAAATGGTATCCACGCTAACGTGGATTAGAGTGTGTGTCACATAATTAGTTATTTTAATTAGAGTGTGTGTCACATAGCGATCTCCAATTCTAACGTGGATTTCGCATTTCACTGTAGCCACGCTATTTTTAATACAAATTCATATGTATATGTTGAACACCATGGTAGTGAGAAAACTTTTAGATGGATTCAAACATTTGACCTACAAAAAGCACAACAAATTGAGTCAATGTCAACTTTTCGAAACTTAGTATGGCATGAATTCAAAATAATTACCCGTATGCATGGTCCTCGGTTCAAATCTTACAATGTACACCGAATTGAAACATTGATATTAAGTCTCGTACTATGTACATTCAAATTTTG
>NC_041391.1:257148047-257202152 GCF_002162155.2 Triticum dicoccoides
CACACGTTCATTCTTTCTCTCCATGTTTCGATCTAAGACTCTCAACTACACAACCCCTTTTTCCACTCTGTTACCAAATGTATTTACCTCACACACCCGCCATTGCACCCCATGCCGAGATCTCTCTCTCTCTCTCTCCCCTCTCCCTCTCACCCTATCATGCTAAATGCATGCATTGCCTATCTAGCCCCCCAACCTCTTGTGCGCATGCACACACATTGTATATCTACGTCACTCCCTCGAGACTGTCTCACTCTTTCTTCCGCACGATGGGCCACTCTCGCTTAGTCTCGCTCTCTTTATCTAAGTCTCGTTTAACCTCATTTTCTTTCACACACAAATGATATATCTCCCTGTTCGGGCCTCGATCGACACACTCTATACTCTCTCACGCAGATTGTCTATCTAGGTCAGTCCATCCAAGCCGCCGCCACTCTTTCGACCTCATGGCGGGCCATGCTCACTCAATCTCTCTCTCTCTCTCTCTCTCTCCCTCTCTCTTTGTATGTCTCGATTGACCTCGCTCTTTCTCGGACAAAACCGATATATCACCATGTTTGAGCCCAATTCAAACTATTCACATTGTATACTCTCTCACGCACATTGTCTATCTAGGTCACTCTCTCCAACCCACCTCACTCTTTTGATCGCACGACAACCCTATGTGATCGATTGACCTTGCTTCCTCCCACGTACAAAATATATCTACACGTCTGTGACTGGATCATCTCTCTAGCTCTATCTTACAGTCCTCACCCTTGCCAAAAGCTCAATCGGACAATGTCTCTCTAGAGCATATATATATATATATCTGTTCAATGAATGTCGGACCACACTCACTTTGTCTCTCTATCTATATGTCTCTCGATTGACCTCGCTTCCTCACACCGTATCTTCCACGCATTGAAGCTACTACCTCTCCATCCCTCGCAAAGTCGGAGCTATTTACATTGCGAGGGGCACTCCAACCTTGGATTAATTTGTGTAGGCATTTATTCCGGTCGGTTTAGATTATATTTTCGTAGCATTCGGCCCACAACTACTCCAAAAACCGCTGCAACCCCCGCAACTCCCCTAGTAGATTTCCCTCTGGCTCGGTCATCACTCTCTCGCACGTCCTTTCTCGCCTTCAACGTCGCACCATGGTATTATTGCAAAAAACTATGTTGTTCTCTTTAATTATTATAAATAAGCTACAAAACTACACACCGATAGTCCACTTGGAATGGAACAAATTTTGACCCACAAATTAAAGTGCTACAAACTACACACCGAGGGGCCCACATGTCATGAAACAAATTTGGACCCATATACAAATTAAAAATAAAGGACGAGGATCAAACATTCGACCGGGCCTTCAAGCCCCAAGTCAATAGGCAACATACGTAGAACAACAATGTTTGTTGTACCCCCCTTTGTTCACATAATGTTTTTATATTACCACAGCCTAATTAATGAATAACATGTAATATTATTTTTAGTACTATTCGCCTTCACTTACTGGTGGGTTCCATGTGTGCTCTCTCTCTCCTCCCCTTCTGCGTTTAGACGCACGGGCAAACACGAGAACTCGCGGGCAATGTTGCCGTTGACCATATCTGAACGCGTTCACAAGTCATGGCACCAGTTTCACGTATTAGCAGCACTAGTCAGTGTGTACATGCAATGCATGTTAATTCGAAAGTATTTAAGTGCGTGCGGATATTAAGTACTAGGATATTATTTGCGTGTTATTATGTGATTAGCACTATTTTAGGCATGAAATTAACTGCACGCTAAACGTGTTGAGCGCTCGACATTGAAGCAGTCTAGGTCGTTGGATGACAAGGAATACAAGTGGCTTGATGAATTTTTATATTTAATTTGATACGGCTCTAGCGGAACATTCAATCGATCAAACCATAGATTTCGTTTAGTCTGACTCCGACATTAAATTATACGACGATCGATATAAAATAAACAGAAATGATAAACGTTCGGATTTCATGGCAAATTTAGATTACGTGGCGGCGGCGGGGGCGTCTTGCGGTGGGAAGCGGCTCCTCTGCCGTGCTCTGTGTGTCGTCGGGCCACTGACCGACAGCGACTACGGCATCTTGCGCCGTTGTTGGCGTACTCCCGGACGTTAGCCTAGCTTCAAGGAAGGCCAAAATGTTCTGGACTTCGAAGCGAGTCAACGGCGGGAGGAGGCGACTGGCGTTGGTGCAAGGAAGCGGTCGACGGCGGCCATCCATGATGCTGAGGGGGGCACTGGCACCCGCGCAGGGACAGACGCTGTCAACGGCGCGGCGGAGACACTCGTGTGCACGGGCACCGGCATGGGTGCGCATGTCAGTGCACGCGCAGCAGCATGCGCTGGTAGGTGCACGGGCACCGGCACGGGCGTGCGCGTCAGTGCATGCACAGACGCATGCGCTGGCAGGTGCACGGGCACGTGAAAGTCGGCGGGGACCTCGTGGAACCCCGTGGGATCAAGCTCGGCGATAATGTGCGGCTCCCAGCCCATCAATGCCACGGGGATGGGTGCTGGCACAGTCGGGCGACGGGAGCCGGAACGGGAGCGGGGATAGGCGCGGCGTCTTCCCGCAAGGCCAATTCAAGCTCGTCCTAAAGTGCCTTATGGTCTTGAGACTTCGGCTGGGTGTCTTCCTCAGGAAACTAGAACACTAAGGGTAGACCATCGTGATGCGGCATGGCGTACGTTTAGGTCAGGCTAGTTGGAGGTAGAGGACAGGAGAATCGGAGAGGAAGAGAGAAGATTGTAGCGATACCGGGTAGTGCAGGGTTGATTTTAAACTGCGGTGCCGACAACATTAAAAGTGGGAGAAGTTGGGACAACGGTGGGTGGCGGAGCCTGGTCAAAGGGCTCGCCTCCCGGTGAGCCTACACAGCGGTCTACTCGCACGCCTCCCTGACAGCCGGCGCAGCGGTCTACTCGCACGCCTCCCGTCGACTCACACGCTTGCTCGGACGGCACCTGCCGATGAGAAGCGGGGACTCGTGGCGGCTCGTAAACGCCCACGGTTTCAATATTGAAAGCGTTCGCCTTAATGTGATAGGTCTTTGTTCCAAAATACCTTGGCACTTCATTTGTGCAACTTGTCATAAGAAGCTTGTCTCAAATTGAAGAAAAAACTTACGAAGTAATATTTGTGCCATATCACGTGACCATGCTCAGTTTCAAGAATTTATGCTCACTTTTGGATTTTCTGAAATTTAAGATCCAGGATTCGAAACAATATCATAACCTGCATCATGCAATAAATTTTCAAGCCGTACATCTGTCCTGTTGTATTTCTTAAGAAAGGATTTGGTCAAACATTTTGCTTAGTTAGACTTCAGACAAGTTATATATGCAGAGTAAAAGGATAATCCCTCCGTACCAGTGCATTGCCTGATATATTAACTCAAGTACTAGGCACGAACAAACGTGCTGAATTCTGTGCTCTACCTGGTGTAGTAGTAGTAGTACTAGGCAATGCAGTTGACGGGTGACCTTGACGAGCGGCGACCGGGGGAATTGAACCGTGCTCGGCATAGTAGGTAACGTTGTCTAGTTACTAAAGCATCCCTCCATTGTTCATTGGTAGTCATTATGGACCGGGGACATGAGGAGAATTTCCTAGGGCTGGAATTCTGGCCGCCAGATATTTCGACATGGCGCTGAGGCTCGATTGGTTGGGGTTGCCTAATGTGCGTACCACGCACGCCACCGAAGGACACGAGCCTGGTTATTTATTTATTTTTTGTTTTTTAGGATCAACACAAGCCAAGGTCTGGCTAGTACGCCGTTGGGTCCTACCATTCAAGAATATGAAAGGAACCTTTTAAATTGCTGAACGAATCTATGTGTATTACAATACCCGTATTTTCCTTGCAAATACTACTCCCAACGTGGTAATTGATTTATGATGAGTTGTTGAATTAGATTGAGTTTGTGATATAGTGATCTCAATGTGGATTTCACATTTCATGGTATCCCTAGTAAGTTTTCCAATGCAAATTCAAATTTAAAAGATGAACAATATGGAGGTGAGAAAACTTTGTATGTATCAAGCACATGACCACACACACACACACACACACACACACACACACACACACACACACACACAGACACACACGCACGAACACAACAACAATCCAATAAGTATAGTGCATCTATGTTTCCAAACCATGCATGTATGACATGAATTCAAAAATACACCTTCTATTCCAATATATTAGTCTTTTAGAGAGTTTAACAAGTGACTACATATGGAGCAAAATGAGTGAATCTAGACTCTAAAATATGTCTATATACATCCATATGTGCCAGTCCATTTCAAACCTCTAAAAAGACTAATATTTAGGAATGAAGGGAGTAAAATGTAAGACATGCATGGTGCTCAGTTCAATATTTAAAATGAACATGAAACTGAAACATGAATATTAAGTCTAGTACTACAGTACATGCAAATGTTGTGTTTAGGCGGAGCTATGATTGTCGGGGGTCAACTCCTCGACCTTAGATAAAATTGTGGAGCTCTGTTTAGGGTTGTTTAGATTATATTTGTCCCCCTCCCAACCACTGATTGGTTGTGCACCCCACCCCTCCTCCCCGGGAGAATATCATGTGCCCCATGCCTTAGATGCTATATGCCAATACGAGTTGCTTGGAGCTTGTAGATCTGAGATATAGCAGCTCACATGATGTGTCCTAATATTTTTACAGGAAACCTTGATGAGTTTGAGAATTGCGCACAATTTGTACAAAAACTACCCAGATGCCCTTGGATCCCATATCCAATGACCTCGAAGCTCGTATCACCGTAGCATCTAAGATGAAGGAGGATATCATATTCTCCTGTATGTAAGAATACTATGTGCTACCACACCTTAGATGCTTTGGTGATACAAGCTCTTCGAAGCCGTTGGATTTGTGACCCAACACCTCCTCGGTGGGTTGAATGGTTTTTTGAAGAAAAGCCCCAAAGGAGTTCGGCCACTGCTTACAACCACAAAGACTGCTCAGATGCCATTGGGTCTCAGATCAAACGACCTCCAAGCTCGTATCACCGTAGCATCCAAGCTGCGATAGCACCTTATGTTTTCTCGCACGGGAGAATATGAGGTTCTCCCGCACCGTATATTCTATGGTGATACGAGTTCACTGAGATCTAACGGCCCACGGTAGGAGGTTTGAATGTTTTTGCAATATACGACTGATAGAGTTTGGGAAATGCGCAGAAAGTACAAGTACTACGCATGTGCCATCTGATCACTGATCATATGACCAGGATGCTCATATCACCGTAGCGGGTAATTGAGCTATGGGGAGCACCTAATATGAGCAACGGGGAGCCGTTGGATTGAAGATGCAGCGGCACACACGAGGCTTGAATGTTTTATTTGCAAAAAAAACCTTTGGAGAGTTTCGAAATTGCGCATAATTACAAAGACTACTCCCAAGCCATTGGATCTCACTTAGCATGGTGTAAAAACTCGTATCACCATAGTATCTAAGCTGCGGGGTGGATGTGATATTCTATGCCGCTATCATTTTTGTTCGTAAACTTGCAAAATACGTGTAACTCGTGCTGTTACTTGTCTAACTGCATAAAGTGTTTTTTCAAAAAAACCATCCTACACTGAAATATTGGAACAACAGACGGGGGTCCCACTTGTCATTAATCAAATTTGGACCTAAAACTAACAAATCTGAAAGACGAGATTCGAACTGGCAACCTGGACTACAAAGCGTAAGTCAATAGCCTGAAACAACAACGGTTGTTGGCTTTGTCCCATAACTTGATTTTATACAGTACTTGCGTTGAGTAGAGTAGAGGGAGTTCCTCGTCAACACGTGCATGACCGTTGTCTCACTTACTGATGGGTGCCAGGTCTGCGATCTCAATCTCTCTTCTCTCCCGTCTAACCTCTGCACGGGCACACATGAAGAGTGGCGCTAGCTTGCCGTGGTGTTATTACAACTAAAAAAAGCTTGGAAAATAGAAGAATCGCCTAGAACAAGAGACGTTGTGGCTGGTCGAGACGGAGCTAACTACATCTATCCTTCGTTCCATGTTTGCATGACGAAGCTGTGTGGCTAGTGGGGTGTTTTTGACTGACTGGATGGGTCCCGAGGTCGAACCATAGGTACTACGTCTGATACAGTATATTTTTACAAGCACATTTTTCCTCCGTGCCGAGACGTGGCACACCCTACCGCGCGGTTTTGGGGTCCTCACGGGTGGTGCACGCATATATTCTTCCTGACGTGGGACACCCTATCGCGCATTTTCTGGGTCCTCCTCGGTTGTAGCACCGAAGCAAGTAAATGAGTTGTCAAATCATGAAAGACCACCTTTCCCGCCGAGTACAGCAGTGAAGCACGGTGGCTAGCTAGTTGGGCTAGTTCGAACGATTAGCTAGGCCGCTGCCACATTTGTTTTTTCACCCCTTTTTTTATCTACTTGTCGGCAGGTAAATTTAAATATCCACCACGGCGTTGCTCTGATGTTTGGGTGCGGCATGATTTTTAATTTTTTGATTCACGGGAGCAGGCGCGACATGATTTTTAATTTTTTTATTGACGGGAGCAGGCGCGGCTGCAATTAGTCACGATGACTCCGCCTGTAAAACCCACTGCTCCCTGATGTGAGAAGTCGTCGACTGGTGTTTTACCGTGGTGAAAACCAAAAGATTCCCCAGTCCTCGATTGGCTCCCTCTGCCTTCCCGTAGATTGCATTGCCTTTCAGCCGTTTCGCCCCCTTTGCTTCCTCTCCCCATTGCTTCTACCTGGTGCCATGGCGGTGCAGCAGATCACGGAGTCCAAGGTGAGGCGCCTGACACAGGAGCTCCATCCCAAGGATGCGGAGCTCAGGGCCGAGGAGAGGAGTGCCATGCTCCTCCGTTATGTGCGGGAGTTCACGGAGCTTCAAAAGCGGCAGGCGTCCACCACAAAGATGCTCGGGGCATCGGCAGCATTGCTGCAGAAAGCGGGAGATACAATAGGCCGTCAGGGGAGATAGCTGGAGCGCGAGCGGGCCGATTGTGACGAGGTCTAGGATCACCTCAGCCACTTGGTGAACAAGGTTGCCACGCACATGTTGCGGCTGCATGATGCCTACCGTCGTGCCAGCGCGACGATGCTGGCGATCAGGCTAAACCCGTTCGACCACCCGGTCGACTTCAAGGAGCTGCGGCTTCCTGACCTGGTCTCCTTCTTCACCTATATCTCCGAGGAGCTGAGCCATCTCCGCGCGATGGTGGGGTGTCACATCCCTAGCTTTACCCTGGCCTTGGACTAGCTTGGTTGCTGCATCATGTTTAAATTCAAATGAAATTTGAACTGAGGAATTCAGAAGCCTCAAAACCCTAATTAAAAGAAGGGCAAGCACCCTTTAAATTGCATTCTGTGAATCCAAAATGCCCTAAAAATAGTTTTGTGAATTTTGGCAAGAGTTATATATCAAACCAAAATTCTGGAATATTTTTAAGGAATTATTTGGTCTCTGAATTTAAATCAATAATCTATTTGAATTTGGGGATATATTCATAATATATAATGAATATATTTTCAAATGCTTTGAAATGTTTTATGTACTTTTGGAATAGTCCAGAGAGGTAACATAAAATATTTCAGAATGTTTTGGCACTGTATGAAATTATTTTGAATTTGAAAACAATGGCAAAAGATATTAAATAAAACAAACAGAACAAAAATAAAATAAAAAGAGCAAGCCTACCTGGCCTTACCCGCGCAGCCACCAGACCCGGCCCAGCTCCCCCCCACCTGTCCGGCCCAGCCCACCTCCTCCCCCTTGTCTTCTTCCTCCCCTCGCACCGAAGCAGCTCGGTGGCGAGCGCCGATGCCGCCTCGGCCACCTCCTGCTTCCACCGAGGCGTTCCCGAGCCTCCCCCTCACGCCTCGTGTCCCCTCGCCCCTCTTCCTCCCTCGCTGCTCCCTCTCTCTTCCCCGAACGCTCTTCCCCCCTCCTCTGTTTTCTTCCCCGAATGGAGCCGCCGCCACCGACGAGAGCC
Organism: Triticum dicoccoides; assembly: GCF_002162155.2. NCBI lineage: Eukaryota > Viridiplantae > Streptophyta > Magnoliopsida > Poales > Poaceae > Triticum > Triticum dicoccoides. The sequence goes on from NC_041391.1 coordinate 257,156,074, forward strand.
ACCGTGGCTACCGGCCACCCCACGGCTCCCCGACGCCTCCCAGAGCTCCGCGGGTCCTCCCTCTACCTCCTCAACGAGCCACGAGGCCCCGGACGTGCCGCATCGCTGCCATCGCTATCGTCTTCTACCTCGGAACCGCCGGCCATCTTCGTCAAATTCGTCGGCTCCGGTGCCTCCCCGAGCTCGCCGAGGCCACCACTGCACCCGCTGTGAGCTCCTGTGCTGTTTCCCCCTCTCCGTTCTGTCGTTTGCACACCGCAGCTGCCACTTTGCCGACGACCGGAGCTCGCTGCCGCCGGCCATGTTGCCGTCGCGGCCATGGCTTGTTTCGGTCGCGTCCGAGCACGGCTTTGAGCTCGTGGGGCTCACAGGAAGCCCGTGCGCAGCTCAGCTTGTCCAAAACCCCACCAGGTCCTCGCGCCCGTTACCACCCGAACCCCGGCGCCGCCGCGAGCTCCGTTCCGACGAGCTCCAGCGCCCCCGCCACCACCCTCCTGCTCCTTTGGATACGGGAGAGCACGGGCTACGCCCCGGTGGTCTCCGCGCGCTTTTCCGCCGCCTGTAGTCCATTCCGGTGAAGCACCGCCGCGCGGTTTGGTCGTCGCCGGTCGAACCCCGGCGAGGCTGACGTGGCGGCTTATTTAGCGCTAATCCCCACCATTGGCCACCCCACCAGCCGCTGACAGTGGGCCTCAGAGCCAAGACAACCCTGGTTAGTGCGGGTTTGACCCAGGGTTAACCCCAGTGTCACTGACGTGTGGCCCCCACACGTCAGGTTTGACCTGGTCAGCCCTGCTGACGCCTCTGTGACGTCACGCTGACGCAGTAATTGTTTTTCTGGATTTTAAATAATTCAGGAAATTCCAGAAAATAGCTAAAACTTCAATAAATCATAGAAAATTAACCGTAACTCCAAATTAAATAAATTATATATGAAAAATTATCAGAAAAATTCAAGGAATCCATCTGTACCATTTTCATGCATGTTAGAACAACTTATCACTACTGTTTAGGGCAAATGAAGTGAATGGCATTTGAATAATCACATATGGAGTTTGAATTTGAGTTTTATATTCATACCAACTTCATTTAATCTGTTGCTAGTTGCATTAGCCCAAAAACACATTCATTTTGCCATGTCATGATCATGCATCATATTGTGCATTGCATTGATTGTGTTTCTTTCTGTGTTGCCGGTATTTGTCCCCTCTCAATAAACGTGATACCGATGATGTGATCGTTGACACTGATGAAGACTCAATGTTATCTTCAGAAGTGCCAGGCAAGCAAAACCCCCTTGTTCATTCCGATACAATCCCACTCTCTCGCTCCTGCTCTCTTTTAATGCATTAGGACAACACCGATTCATCTGTTACTTGCTGCGGTAGCTGAACCCCTTTATCCTCTGCATGACCTGTCATTGCCACAGTAAATAGATGAAACCCACTAGCATGAGTAGGAGTTGTTTGAGCCCTGTTGTGCCTACTCATTCATGTTTGTTTGTCATGCCTGCTACTGCTTAGAGTTGAGTCAGGTCTGATTCATCGGGGATGAATCAGAGGTGTGTGAACATGTCCTACTGTGTGTGAGCTAAGTGTGTGAACACGATTTGGTAAAGGTAGCGGTGAGAGGCCATGTAGGAGTACATGGTGGGTTGTCTCATTGTAGCCGTCCTCAGGAACTGAGTTCTGTGTTTGTGATCCATGATTCAGCTACTACCATACATTGGGCCCTAAAATATGACCCCGCTCGACTTCTTATTCACCCTTGTCCTCTGTCCAGGAGTTGCAAGTAGTTTCTGGTGTTTGTAGTATGCTGGAGGCCGTGGACAGCGCTGACCGTAGGGGTGGGCTGTGATGCGGTAGGCACGTGGCCGGGTAAACCGGGCGCCCGTTTGGTGTCACGGAACCCTGTTCACATCGTTTGGGGCTGTGAGCGAAACTCCGGCCGGATCTCCTCATGGATGGAACCCGAATAGGCGATGAACCTGGACTAGAGACTTGAGTGTTTAGGTAGGTCGTGGTCTACACCCACGTCGGCTTTCGCTTGAAGTCTGCCGAGCACATGTCGTGTGTGTGTAGACGCTAAGTGGTGGAAACGTGTATGAAGAAGTACACCCCTGCAGGGTTAACATCATCTATTCGAATAGCCGTGTCCACGGAAAAGGACTTCTGGGTTGCTTATATCAGTTCATAGACAAGTGAAAGTGGATACTCTAAAATACGCAAGATAAGCGTGAGTGCTATGGATGGCGTTCTCGTAGGGAGACGGGAGCGATTCCATAGTGGTGTATTGATATAGAGAATATGTGGACTCGTGTGCGCCACCTCAAAAGAGTTACTTGCAGTCGTAGTTCAGGATAGCCACCGAGTCAAAGCTGGCTTGCTGCAGTCAAACTCCACCATCCCCTTTGTTGATAATGATGCATATGTAGATAGTTCTGATGTAAGTCTTGCTGGGTACATTTGTACTCACGTTTGCCTATTTTATGTTTTTGCAAAGAGACTTCAGTCTCACTAGTAGTTCCACGTGGACTTCGACGTTTAGCTTGATACCTCAGCTACGATCTTGTGCCCTCGGCAGGATCTGATAGATAGCCAGGCTTCTCAGCCTTTTTCATTTATAGATGTCTGTACTCAGACATGATAGCTTCCGCTTGTGCTTTGACTTGTATGCTCTGAGTGTTGGGTCATGAGACCCATGTTTGTAATATCTCGCTCCTCGGAGCCTATTGAATATAAGTACTTGTGTCGTAGAGTCATGTTGTGATGCTTCGTTGTATTTGCACATATCGAGCATATTGTGTGTATGATTGAAATGCTTGGTATGTGTGGGATCTGACTATCTAGTTGTTTATCTTTAGTAGCCTCTCTTACCGGGAAATGTCTCCTAGTGTTTCCACCGAGCCATGGTAGCTTGCTACTGCTCCGGAACACTTAGGCTGGCCGACATGTGTCCTTCTTCGTTCCTGTGTCTGTCCCTTCGGGGAAATGTCACACGATGAATACCGGAGTCCTGTTAGCCCGCTACAGCCCGGTTCACCGGAGTCCTGCTAGCCCAGTGCTACAGCCTGGATTCACTCGCTGATGACCGACACGTTCGATGCTGGGTCATGGATGCCTGTCCCTGTAAGTCTGTGCCACTTTGGGTTTACGACTAGCCATGTCAGCCCGGGCTCCTTATCATATGGATGCTAGCGACACTATCATATACGTGTGCCAAAAGGCGCAAACGGTCCCGGGCAAAGGTAAGGCGACACCCGTGGGAATACCGTGCGTGAGGCTGCAAAGTGATATGAGGTGTTACATGCTAGATCGATGTGGCATTGAGTCGGGGTCCTGACAGCGTTGGTATCAGAGCTTGACTGCCTGTAGGTTTACCAAGCCAAACTGGTCGAAGTTGAGTCTAGAAATTCTTTAGTTATATAAGGGAATTGATTGTGGGATGGAACGTAAGGCTCTTTTTACTCCTTATACCTCATGGCCTTCTGATCTGAGTCATCTTATCTTTCCTACGGGGTTAAGAAACTAGGCTTTCTCTTCTTTCTATCAGGATCACGTATTACTAGTCCGTAGACTTATAAGATTGTTGATTCAAGCCCCAGTTCAGTTCCTACTATCTTCTGTATGTTAATTGTTGATCTCGAAACCGTGATATTGTGCTTCTGAGTGGTTATGCCACCATTTTTGTGAATGTCTCAAATCTTTCTGAGCATTTACAGCCGTTATGCTGTCCGAGTCATTCCAGGTTTCTAAATAGTCTGATGCATTTGCAAAATCCTTTCCCTCTGGTTTCGATGTTCCTTTATGCCAGCTCAATCACACTAATTGTTGAGTTGAGGTATCCTATTGCCTTGACATTATGTTGGAGTTACTATTATGACCCTAGGTGTCTCAGGGGATCATCTAGTATTCTAGCCATGATTTATGTTCCAGTGTGATGACTCTGGCCGTCATTATCGAAAGCATCCCGTGATGCTACTTAGTAATAGGTATTCTGTTCCTGTGTTCTTGAACCCGAGATTCACTCTACCTACTTCCTGTTGATAGTAATTGCTAGTGCCTTTAGGATATTAGTAACCTTTGCGATAGTCCTTGAAGTCCGTGGTATCTTCTTCTTCCAAATACCATGAACTACTTATGGCAGAAGTTCCTCGTTGAACTGAAATATCACAACAGGATTATTCTTGATGAGTTCTCCGTTATATATTGTGACTCTGCCAGTTCTACCTTTCTGCATGGGTTATCCGGAAGAAACATGTTGAACTTGGTTCGACATACTAATCTATGCATCCACAACTCAGAAAATTATATGTTCCTTTGAGCTGTTCTCTTTAGTTGTCCTCTGACCCTCGTTTATCAATTGATAGTCAAGAGTATGCGTGCGTTCGTTTAACGATGCCTATTACTCTTGTGGTCCGTCAAGCCATTCTATCGCAGAATGACTAGGAGAAACAAACTCCAGTACCTCTTCCATATCTAGGATTGGGTCAAAGCAATTGTGCTCCGCAGATCAAATGCCAGCCCAGCTTTTGATTCTGTTCTACCCTGAAGTATTACCGTCTTTATGTCAGGATTTTCATGAGAATTGCACTGGCTCTTGTGAATTCTTGATGTAGTGATACTTCTCACCATCATTAGTCATTCCTCGGCCCTCGTGTTGATGCAACCGGAATACCGACAAATGAGTTGTGATGTGTGAGATCAATACTCCCAGCAACCTCGTTGCTTGGTAGTTAATGGACAATAATTTCATTCTTAGCGTGCTGGTTTTGAATCATCATTCTAAGGTTGATCATGCTACCTAGTCCTTGTTCTCGGTGCACTCCTCGATCGATGAGTTAGGATTATTCAAATCTTCGCTCTATTGATCATATCGTCTTGCCTCAAAAGGCAAGATTGTTCTCGAGCTTAGTAACATACCGGTGGTTCGTGACTTTCCAAATATCTTCTTGGAGGTGTTACCGGGTTGTCACCTGACCGCTATGTTGAGCTCGTGATCAAGTTGGTTTCTTGTGAACCACCCTTTCTCCAAGAATCGGTGTTAGATATCCCTGAGCTAGTTGGTTAAGCTAGACAACAACTTGGAGAGTTGGAAGATAAAAGCTTGTCTGACTTAGTTCGTTCCAAAGGGATATTCTTGTGTAGTGTGTGTTGAAGAAAGATGATATCTTCATCGATTGGTCCTTGTGATCAGTTGCTGGACCTATTGTCTTATCAATCCTTTGATTTGAGTGTGGGCTATCGTCAAAACAAATCAGTACCAACGATGCTCGTAATGTTGTCTTATTCGTGGTTGATCCCTCGAGCATACACCATTATATCTTTTAGGTCTGACCAATGCTATCACTTGTTCACTTAACTATGGAATTCCTTTTGAAAGGAAACCCAAATGAATTGTTGTTGAGCCCATTGACAACATCCTTGCCTTCTCCATAATTTTGCTGAGCATTAAGCTAGTGTTGGAAACTTTTGAAAGCATTTTCTTCATGCTAGCTCATGAAGTATTTGTTTGATGAAAGGAGTGACTTCCTCTTATACACGTGCATTTGGTGAAAGTTGCCACCGTGAATTTGGGAAAGTTAGTTTTGCTTCCTCTGGAATCATCCCAAGTCAGTCATGCATACGTGCGAAGTATTCTGTGGTCTGGAGATTTGCAACCTCCATGCTATATGTATATCCTAGCACACCAAGCCACTGATTGAGTTGTTCAAAGATAAAGGAGTCTGTCCAAGGTGAACTCTTTGGACTTCCACGCGTGGAGACTTCGATGTCATTAATGATGGTTCCCCCTCCTGAACTCGGTAGTGTTTTATTATAAGACTACTTCGTGGTCATGCTTGTCTGGGACAACGTGTTCACATGTTTGTAGCAGAACCAGCTCATGTTTTGGAGCTTGCTATCGTAGTTCATTTCCCGAGAATCCCGCAACGTCATCTCATCGATTTGTGTTGCAAACTTTCTTTTTTCTTCCTAGACTCGATGAGTCTGGAATATCCTGACACCAACCAGATCTGAATCTCAGGCAGATATGATGGTTGGAACATTTCCCAAGAACTATAATATTGGTCCCTCGATAATTGATAAAGTGGATGTCGTGGCCATCACCTCCCAGGCGAAAGACCTATTATTGCAGTATCTTGATTGAAGAAGTTGGCCACCTCCCCATAGGGATTTCGTAGGATTTACTCCCTAGTTGCCCTATGGATTTTTGCGTTCCGAAGTCCGACCTTTTACTTGATGTTCTAGATATCAAACCATATCTATGAATGGGTTACGCTAGCACATCAAGGAGAACATTAGAAGCGGAGTGCTAAATGTCTCTTGGTCGATCATCCAGATTTTATTTCCTTGGCCTCGCTAAGATGAAATCTGAGAAGTGTTATCCTCCTTTGCATCTGCATCCTCCATCACCATTCATCATGGTAGTAAGTTGTGTTACCGGACCCTTGACACGGATGTTGGTAAAACCTTGATGAATGTGGAAATGCTCAAGTTCTTGAGAGCACGCACAAGCGCTAGGTGTTATCATCGACACTAACTGGAGTGCTCTCAGTTTCCTCGGCAATGCTATAACCATTCCAATAGTGGAATAACTCTCTATTGTTGAGCCTCTCCCCAGTTACTAGAATCATTCCCAGCATTTGCATTTTGTTCCCAGCTTGCACCGCCAATGTGCCATTCTACCACGGGTCTTTTCCATCTCCGGTGATAAGGAAATTCATCCATTACGTTGTCTTCAACAAGGTAATCCACATCATCCAAGTCCGAGTATGCCATTCTACTGGCCCCCTCCAAACGATCGTTGTGAACTGCCTTAGGCTGGTATGAAGAGTTTCAATGATCTTTGAATCAAAAGTAATTCTTTTTGCCACTTAAGAGGGATATATATCTACGAGTCACCATCCCTAAGGTGCATCATTATGGTGTCATGTCAACTTAACTCCTCGCTACGTGGACAATCGTTTACCACCCTCTTAAGTGTGGAATTGTTGTCCACCTAGTGCACCTTCGTCATCCGTCTTTTTCCACCCCTCTTGATGTGTAACTCGTGTCTCAACCCGAGAGCTGGTCCTATGTCTCATTCCGTGAGTTGTTCGATCTTCGAGAAGATCGACCCTTCTAGAGTCTCCTTCTTCCCTCCATGTCATGTTGACAGGATTTCTCAGAGCAAGACGACAAGACAAAGATGGTGAATGAATCAACGTTCCTATGAAGTGCAACCTAGATCGTGAAGATTGTACTAGTTGCGTTCCCCCTTCACCTTACCCTACGCTTGAATCTCGAGACGAGATTCTTGTTTAGTAGGGGTGAGTTGTCACATCCCTAGCTTTACCCTGGCCTTGGACTAGCTTGGTTGCTGCATCATGTTTAAATTCAAATGAAATTTGAACTGAGGAATTCAGAAGCCTCAAAACCCTAATTAAAAGAAGGGCAAGCACCCTTTAAATTGCATTATGTGAATCCAAAATGCCCTAAAAATAGTTTTGTGAATTTTGGCAAGAGTTATATATCAAACCAAAATTCTGGAATATTTTTAAGGAATTATTTGGTCTCTGAATTTAAATCAATAATCTATTTGAATTTGGGGATATATTCATAATATATAATGAATATATTTTCAAATGCTTTGAAATGTTTTATGTACTTTTGGAATAGTCCAGAGAGGTAACATAAAATATTTCAGAATCTTTTGGCACTGTATGAAATTATTTTGAATTTGAAAACAATGGCAAAAGATATTAAATAAAACAAATAGAACAAAATAAAAATAAAAAGAGCAAGCCTACCTGGCCTTACCCGCGCAGCCACCAGAGCCGGCCCAGCTCCCCCCCACCTGTCCGGCCCAGCCCACCTCCTCCCCCTTGTCTTCTTCCTCCCCTCGCACCGAAGCAGCTCGGTGGCGAGCGCCGATGCCGCCTCGGCCACCTCCTGCTTCCACCGAGGCGTTCCCGAGCCTCCCCCTCACGCCTCGTGTCCCCTCGCCCCTCTTCCTCCCTCGCTGCTCCCTCTCTCTTCCCCGAACGCTCTTCCCCCCTCCTCTGTTTTCTTCCCCGAACGGAGCCGCCGCCACCGACGAGAGCCACCGTGGCTACCGGCCACCCCACGGCTCCCCGACGCCTCCCAGAGCTCCGCGGGTCCTCCCTCTACCTCCTCAACGAGCCACGAGGCCCCGGACGTGCCGCATCGCTGCCATCGCCGTCGTCTTCTACCTCGGAACCGCCGGCCATCTTCGTCAAATTCGTCGGCTCCGGTGCCTCCCCGAGCTCGCCGAGGCCACCACTGCACCCGCTGTGAGCTCCTGTGCTGTTTCCCCCTCTCCGTTCTCTCGTTTGCACACCGCAGCTGCCACTTTGCCGACGACCGGAGCTCGCTGCCGCCGGCCATGTTGCCGTCACGGCCATGGCTTGTTTCGGTCGCGTCCGAGCACGGCTTTGAGCTCGTGGGGCTCACAGAAAGCCCGTGCGCAGCTCAGCTTGTCCAAAACCCCACCAGGTCCTCGCGCCCGTTACCACCCGAACCCCGGCGCCGCCGCGAGCTCCGTTCCGACGAGCTCCAGCGCCCCCGCCACCACCCTCCTGCTCCTTTGGATACGGGAGAGCACGGGCTACGCCCCGGTGGTCTCCGCGCGCTTTTCCGCCGCCTGTAGCCCATTCCGGCGAAGCACCGCCGCGCGGTTTGGTCGTCGCCGGCCGAACCCCGGCGAGGCTGACGTGGCGGCTTATTTAGCGCTAATCCCCACCATTAGCCACCCCAGCAGCCGCTGACAGTGGGCCCCAGAGCCAAGACAACCCTGGTCAGTGCGGGTTTGACCCAGGGTTAACCCCAGTGTCACTGACGTGTGGCCCCCACACGTCAGGTTTGACCTGGTCAGCCCTGCTGACGCCTCTGTGACGTCACGCTGACGCAGTAATTGTTTTTCTGGATTTTAAATAATTCAGGAAATTCCAGAAAATAGCTAAAACTTCAATAAATCATAGAAAATTAACCGTAACTCCAAATTAAATAAATTATATATGAAAAATTATCAGAAAAATTCAAGGAATCCATCTGTACCATTTTCATGCATGTTAGAACAACTCATCACTACTGTTTAGGGCAAATGAAGTGAATGGCATTTGAATAATCACATATGGAGTTTGAATTTGAGTTTTATATTCAAACCAACTTCATTTAATCTGTTGCTAGTTGCATTAGCCCAAAAACACATTCATTTTGCCATGTCATGATCATGCATCATATTGTGCATTGCATTGATTGTGTTTCTTTCTGTGTTGCCGGTATTTGTCCCCTCTCGATAAACGTGATACCGATGATGTGATCGTTGACACTGATGAAGACTCAATGTTATCTTCAGAAGTGCCAGGCAAGCAAAACCCCCTTGTTCATTCCGATACAATCCCACTCTCTCGCTCCTTCTCTCTTTTAATGCATTAGGACAACACCGATTCATCTGTTACTTGCTGTGGTAGCTGAACCCCTTTATCCTCTGCATGACCTGTCATTGCCACAGTAAATAGATGAAACCCACTAGCATGAGTAGGAGTTGTTTGAGCCCTGTTGTGCCTACTCATTCATGTTTGTTTGTCATGCCTGCTACTGCTTAGAGTTGAGTCAGGTCTGATTCATCGGGGATGAATCAGAGGTGTGTGAACATGTCCTACTGTGTGTGAGCTAAGTGTGTGAACACGATTTGGTAAAGGTAGCGGTGAGAGGCCATGTAGGAGTACATGGTGGGTTGTCTCATTGTAGCCGTCCTCAGGAACTGAGTTCTGTGTTTGTGATCCATGATTCAGCTACTACCATACATTGGGCCCTGAAATATGACCCCGCTCGACTTCTTATTCACCCTTGTCCTCTGTCCAGGAGTTGCAAGTAGTTTCTGGTGTTTGTAGTATGCTGTAGGCCATGGACAACGCTGACCGTAGGGGTGGGCTGTGATGCGGTAGGCACGTGGCCGGGTAAACCGGGCGCCCGTTTGGTGTCACGGAACCCTGTTCACATCGTTTGGGGCTGTGAGCGAAACTCCGGCCGGATCTCCTCATGGATGGAACCCGAATAGGCGATGAACCTGGACTAGAGACTTGAGTGTTTAGGTAGGTCGTGGTCTACACCCACGTCGGCTTTCGCTTGAAGTCTGCCGAGCACATGTCGTGTGCAGACGCTAAGTGGTGGAAACGTGTATGAAGAAGTACACCCCTGCTGGGTTAACATCATCTATTCGAATAGCCGTGTCCACGGAAAAGGACTTCTGGGTTGCTTATATCAGTTCATAGACAAGTGAAAGTGGATACTCTAAAATACGCAAGATAAGCGTGAGTGCTATGGATGGCGTTCTCGTAGGGAGACGGGAGCGATTCCATAGTGGTGTATTGATATGGAGAATATGTGGACTCGTGTGCGCCACCTCAAAAGAGTTACTTGCAGTCGTAGTTCAGGATAGCCACCGAGTCAAAGCTGGCTTGCTGCAGTCAAACTCCACCATCCCCTTTGTTGATAATGATGCATATGTAGATAGTTCTGATGTAAGTCTTGCTGGGTACATTTGTACTCACATTTGCCTATTTTATGTTTTTGCAGAGAGACTTCAGTCTCACTAGTAGTTCCACGTGGACTTCGACGTTTAGCTTGATACCTCAGCTACGATCTTGTGCCCTCGGCAGGATCTGATAGATAGCCAGGCTTCTTAGCCTTTTTCATTTATAGATGTCTGTACTCAGACATGATAGCTTCCGCTTGTGCTTTGACTTGTATGCTCTGAGTGTTGGGTCATGAGACCCATGTTTGTAATATCTCGCTCCTCGGAGCCTATTGAATATAAGTACTTGTGTCGTAGAGTCATGTTGTGATGCTTCGTTGTATTTGCACATATCGAGCATATTGTGTGTATGATTGAAATGCCTGGTATGTGTGGGATCTGACTATCTAGTTGTTTATCTTTAGTAGCCTCTCTTACCGGGAAATGTCTCCTAGTGTTTCCACCGAGCCATGGTAGCTTGCTACTGCTCCGGAACACTTAGGCTGGCCGGCATGTGTCCTTCTTCGTTCCTGTGTCTGTCCCTTCGGGGAAATGTCACGTGATGAATACCGGAGTCCTGTTAGCCCGCTACAGCCCGGTTCACCGGAGTCCTGCTAGCCCAGTGCTACAGCCTGGATTCACTCGCTGATGACCGACACGTTCGATGCTGGGTCATGGATGCCTGTCCCTGTAAGTCTGTGCCACTTTGGGTTTACGACTAGCCATGTCAGCCCGGGCTCCTTATCATATGGATGCTAGCGACACTATCATATACGTGTGCCAAAAGGCGCAAACGGTCCCGGGCAAAGGTAAGGCGACACCCGTGGGAATACCGTGCATGAGGCCGCAAAGTGATATGAGGTGTTACATGCTAGATCGATGTGGCATTGAGTCGGGGTCCTGACATGGGGGCTGAGCTGGACATGGAGGGGTTGCGGGCTGCCGTCGCCGTTGCCGGGAGAATCCTTTCAGGGCTCTGTCACCGTAATCCATTCGTGCCATTGGACGCCGTCTTTGACGAGCTGGCCCCCGTTGACCGGGAGCAGGCTCTGTGGGCGGTTGCACCCTGCATCACCAACGTTGTGCGCCTCGAGAAGCAGAGGGACTTCTGTGGTGTTTAGGTGCCCTCTGCATGGGCATGTCCATGTCTCGGCGCAACATGACCATTGGATCAAACTCAGACGGTGCAGATCAGTCATTGTAGCACAAAGCATGTGGGTGTGTTTGGTTGCATTCTCATCTCAATATAGTTGTTTCCTCTTCATGTATTTTTGTTAACCTACTAGTGTTGACTCATGCACCCTTCATGCACTCTGCCAAACACCCAAAAGTGGGTCGAGAAGGGAACTTTTGCTCCCATCCCGTGCACCCTTCATACACCCTGCCTAACACTATTTGTGCTTCATATGGTTCATGTTTCATGGAGTACTGTAGCACCGTACTCTCCGTGCGCTGTGGACCTACTTCTGTTAACATTGATCTCACCGTTCATCCTCGACCGGACAGTCGAAAAAGCGGTACTATGTTACATATAGGAGTAGTTGACATGCGCACAACATCATTTGTTATCGTCATATCTTACTACACTAGCAACAAGATTGTGTAGTACTGACGTATGAACCACTGCACATGCCTAGTAGTAGGAGCACTGTGCATGCTCAAGTGGCTGCCATGTTTCGCGCACCTCCGTCGTAAGAGTGGAAACACTTGTTGTAATCATTTTTTACTTCAGAAAAACAGTGGACACGCTCTACCGTGCGGATCCTCCTCCAGCCATGCACTAAATTACTCAGTTTCGCCGACGTGTGGGACAACCAGCACCTGGGTCCACCAGCCATGCACTAAATTACTCCGTAATACAGTGAGGGTAGACTACCCCGATCGATGCGCTGCAGTAATCCCCAATGAGCCGTCAAATCATAAAACGCCCTCCTTTCCAGCAGTAAGTTGGTCGGACGAAGCAACCATCATTTCACTCTTCTCTCTCAGCTTCCTCTCTTCAAGAAAACCCCCACTCGCTTTGCTTCTCCCACATCTCGTTCCTCCTTTCACTCTTCTCTCTCAGCTTCCTCTCTTGGATGGACGTTGGAGCACCGGCCGACGTAATGTCTATGGCTCTGGCCAAAACCGTCGAGGCTCATTGTACAAAGAAAGCGCAAGCACCCTGCTGAGACTACCATAGACAAGCTCAAAGCCATCGCCCTGCCCAAGCCCCCCTCTCCGGGATCCCTCATTAAGCAAGTCCAGGTAATGTCTCTTGTTGACGATCTTTTTCTCGATCTTGATCGTGTTTTTTCATCTAACATGCAGTACTAGTACTGGTAGTACAACTTTCTGGGTGATCTTGTATGTGATTTTAGTGTGCCAAGTGACGGTTCTAAATTCCTCTTTTGACCAAAACATGCGAGAGGTTGACACTGATTTCTTATAGATTACTTTCAACTACTCCCTCTGTCCCAAATTTCTTGTCTTAGATTTGTCTAGATACGAATGTATCTAATACTAAAATGTGACTTGATACATCCGTATCTAGACAAACTAAGACAAGAATTTTGGGACGGAGGGAGTACTTTATGAACATCAATGCTACCTTTGAAGAGGGTATATTTGCCTCAGTAACTTCTGTTATGCATATTGCAAGTAATCCCTCTGCTCTCATGCCATTGAAGACATGTTCTAGTGTCTTTGTTCACTCATTTCTGTGTGTATATGTAGTCATATATGGAGTATAATATCGAAAATACTCTTATATTTCTGAATAGAGGTAGTAATAAAATATGGTTTCTGTTTGAATTAGAATCAGGACCGCGGTGGAGATGAAGTTCTCAAAGTCATGCCGTGTGAACTGGAAGACCTGATGATGAGTTCTACTGCTGAACTATCCAGCTGTTGTGTCCTTGTCACCATGTGTCCTGAACTAGGGTTTTCCTGTAGCTTTGTTGTCAGGCGTGTTCTCGAGTCTGTACTTGACCACAACAATTTCCTGGCTGTGCCTTCGAATTACGAAGGGTGTGGTTCTTGTAAATCTTCCCAACAAATCTGATGCGGCATGTCTTCATCATATGTTTATGAGTGGAAAGACCACTCTGTTAGGTTCTCCAAGGTTGACAAGATGGTGATGGTGCATGTAGACATCTCTCACGAAGTCCATGGCCTAGTCAGTTATGCGGGGTTCATCCCGTAGGTCGGTGGCAAGAAATAGTCTGCAGAGTTTAGTTAGTGCAACTTTGCTTGTCTGTAGTAAGTACTATTGTTTAGTACTTGATTTGTGTTTATGAACCCTGTATTGTTTATTAGTACTGCCACTTTTGGTGTGTGGTCAGTCCTAAGAACGGTCTATGTTAATGTCTATCCACTAAATTCAGTATGTATATTTTGAAGTATCCAGATCATATTTTTTGTGAGGACGGTTTATCAATTATAGTTACACTCCAATATCTGTATGCATTGCAGGGTTTACCGCACCCACCAGGATTTCCAGTCCCATGGATGTTCGGTCCATACGATTTGTCACGACCTTTGGACTGTCCTGCTTGTGGGAGTAGGCGGGGCCCCTGCATGCCACCCATAGTTGGACGATCAATCTTCTATTTAGTACTTCAACATAGTGATTTCCTGGTAAGGATTCACTCGTGTCACATCAAGTAAACTTATTGATTTACTGTCTAAATCTTATTGATTTAATGTCATGTTTTCTTTCTTTTCCTGCAATTTTACGATGCAGGTTTTTCCATCTGACATTCATCACATAATGAACCGTTTGGTTTGCTCTACGATGGCTATTTTTGCAGGTTTCACTTCTTATGTCGTGTCAGTAATGAAGGCACTGTCCATCACTTATATTAATGGAAAAAATTGGATCAATCTGTTGTCCGAGTACAAGCTGAATCCCTATGAGGAACTGCAGTTTGGTTTAGCAAAAACGCCACAATTAGTCCTTCTTGCATTTAAAAGAAATGAAGAAAAAAACTGGATCACGGTCACGGATCCAAGTTAGAAAGCTGATCATAGCAGACCAGACACGATCGCCACTGTCTCGCACATCGGTACCACCTTCAGGAACGGATCGAGCACCGACAGTTGCTCTAGCACCGACAGCGGCAGCAGCTCAGTTTGATCCAGCTCAGGATTGGGCACCGACCGCGTCAGCGGATCAGTCTTATCTACCGGAGAATCGGGAATCGACACCGGCACGTGCTCCGACACCGGCACCGGCTCTACAGGGAGCACCATCTCCGGCAGCAGCAGCGGCTTCGGCACCTGCACCAACACTTGCACTTGCATCTGCTCCGCCCCGTGCAGTTGCACCGGCAACAGACTGGGTTGCAGTTCACACTTCATATACCAAAGTCCTTACAAAAACCAACTTATCCACCTTCTTGGTAAGCATTGGCCACCCAAGTGCTTCGTTCTTTTTTTCTTTCCATGTTGTTTCACATGATTCACTGTGTTGATCTAACTGTTTGGATATGCCTTCTTGTTTGCAAACAAAGAATTCCTAGAGCAACGGCAGTCGCTCAACAATCCGGGCGACCGCGGCCAAGTTTCTCTTACCATGCGCAGCCTTGGTTTGAATGAACCTGCTCAATATACCGTAAGTACAAAGGATAGTCGCATGATGGTTGATGCTAAAGGATGGTCAAGGTTCAAATCTAAATCATATCTTGCGGTAGGGGATGATGTCAAAATCAAACTTTCTCGGCAAGGAGAGCTGGTCCAAATCAACTTTGAAATTCTTCAGTAGCAACACGCAACTGCCGAACTGATCTATCCTCCGAGAGATTTTGATGTAATAATCTGGCATGGTGAAACAAGTGTCCTGTGTGTATAAGTAGTATGACAGTATTATTTATCACAGGATATATCATTGATAGAACTGCCACTCTGATTGCTGGTTAGGAACTGTCGTTCAATTTCATTCCAACAACTGTCATGCTTTATTCAATTTGTGTATTCGCCTTGCGAGAACATCTAAAACCAGCGCCGTACGGATCGCTTGCAATATGAAAAGCGCTGAGGTAGAACACATGGGCCCCCAAACATGCAGGGTGGGCCTGCAGCCCAATGTCCAGAACCATGAGCCTGTCTGAGTATTATATTCTCAGCTAAACCCCCATAAAAAAGCTGAACCCTCATAATGGCCGTGCGTTGTAGAGGGAGTATATTTCTCGGCAAGGTGAGCCTGTCTGTGAAGATTTGTATATTTCTTTACAGAGGGAGTATCTCTCTGTCAAAATATATATTTATGTGTAACTAGTTACTCCTGTCTTTCTACTTCCTTCCGTTGATATGTGGTGCAACCGGCAACGGGGTCCACGTGCCATATGCACAAATTAGAGTGCATAACTTCATGGTAGACAAACCCCGATCGTAGCGCCGCAGTAATGCCCAATGAGCCCTCAAATCACAACCCCCCCTTTCCAGCTTTAGCAATAAGATGGATGGATGAAGCGGAAATATTTCACTGGGCCTGAATCCCCTTCTCCCTCGTCTGCTTGTTCGGAGAAAACCCCATCTCGGCGATTCCATAGGGTTTTCTCATGGAGAACCAGGTACGAATTCTTCATGCATCCCCGATAAATCCAAGTCCCTTGGTTGCAGGTAATCCTAGGATGGCAGCCGCCGCCGTTGATGCATTGTTCTTCCTACTGAATCTTGTGTGTTTAATTTGCAGTGCCCAAAGTGCGAGGACCCTACATGTTTCTGCGCCCTCGGCGAGATGCCACACTTGTTCCTTCTCATCCTAACACAGGATTTTAAAACACGCACAGTATGTTCCTAGAATCATCTTTTCTATCCGGGAGGGTGGTTTTTTTTAACATGCTGTCGACTAATTTGGAAATTTGGATTGCTATATTTGGATAAAAGGTACTACTAGTACGATGGTCAACATTGACGTGAAGGAGGAAGTTATTTCTAGATCTGGATAGGGAATACAGTGTGTCCTCATATTATTTTTCCTGCAGTGCATTATTTGCTCTGCCAGAACACATGTACTCAAGATGCTCGGCCTTGCCATAACTGAATACACCAGTTTAATGGTCAAAATGAAGACAAGCCATGGATATAAGTTCTGAGTTGGGTTCATGAACCAAGAAGATCGCTGCTTTTTTTATGGCCAAACTTGGATAAACTTTCTCAAGTGTTACAGACTAAAAGTTGGCGCACGGATGTTGATGGAAATAGTAGAACCTGGTCTCATCTTCACTGTGATCTTCCACCCCGACATCGTTCCAATTGTTCATCCATGTTTATTTTGTATCTGGTTCTTGCTTGTTGCCTCGATTACTTATTAACCCACCTATTCTGTCTAACTAATCACAATTTAACTTTAGAAGTAGCAACCAATCTCTCATGAAGATGCTACTTCTAACTAATATTTTCTTATAATTGGTGGAACGTGTAGGTTTTTTCAAAGTTAAGCAGTCTGCTCGTTTGTTACTCTGTAATAACTCGGTTGTTACTGATGGCACTGAAGTTGACTGGATCGTCTTGAGGTCCTTGTGGGGCGTTTCAATGGTGGAAGGCCACATGGGATATGTGTTCCACTGCTGCACTCGTTGAACATGTCCAACTGTGTCGAGAAACTTATGGTATGAGCTGTTTTCTGTTATATATGTTGTTCATAAACTATTGCTTATACACAGTTTTAAAGCTGTGATCTTCTTGAAACAGAACTGCCCAGTTCTATTGTTCCTATACAGATGCCTGACCATGGTCGGGTCAGACTTGCGCTTGGTCACAACATGATGTTTATGTCGACCTACTCAATTCCCCTTGGAGGTGAAAAGATACTTATTCATGGGTGGTCTCAAATAATGAAGGCCCGTCCATCTTGGAGAATAGGACAGAAGATTATGTTCATGTTTTTCCATGGCTCTAAAGCGAATATCCTGTTTATTGACCACATTGCAAGATGAAGGTGCTTTCAGAAGGTTGTGGATGCGCGGGGTGGCGCCTGGGCCTTGTTGAGGGGCTTGGCGGCCTCACCCTTGGTTAACTGTAGGCAAAGTAGCACTGTTCGAGGCATGCTTTGTATGGTTGAACCTGTATAAGTACTCATACTGCTTTCAGCTTTGGTTGTTAAGTGCCCCGCTGGTTTCAGTTAAGGTTGTTAAGTACTCCTGTTGCTTTTATAGTCTGCCATGTTTCTTCAGTCCTATCTTCCTCCAGCCGCCAAAACCAAACCAGCGCCGGCGGGGCTGCCTGCTTCTGCCTCCCATGGCTGGCTACGCCTCAGCGCACGCATCGCCGCCCCACCGTATCCTAAATTGTTAAAGCCAACGTCCTCCGCGCGCTTTGGTCCGCTCGCTGTCGGTGTCAAAACTGGCGGATCTCGGGTAGGGGGTCCCGATCTGTGCGTCTTAGGCTGATGCTAACAGGAAGCAAGGGACACAATGTTTACCCAGGTTCGGGCCCTCTCGATGGAGGTAAAAGCCTACTTCCTGCTTGATTGATATTGATGATATGAGTAGTACAAGACTAGATCTACCACGAGATCGTAGAGGCTAAACCCTAGAAGCTAGCCTATGTTGATTATGATTGTGATCATGATCGGCCTTCTAAGGACCAACCTCTCCAGTTTATATAGACACCGGAGAGAGCTAGTGTTTACATGGAGTCGGTTACAAGGAAGAAAATATCATATCCGGATCGCCAAGCTTGTCTTCCACGCCAAGGAGAGTCCCCTCTGGACACGGGACGGAGTCTTGAGTATTGTACCTTCACGCTCCAATAGTACGGACAAAGCATACAGTCCGACTGCCCGGATACCCCTTAATATAGGACTCCTCAGTAGCCCCTGAACCAGGCTTCAATGACGATGAGTCCGGCACGCAGTCTTGTCTTCGGCATTGCAAGGCGGGTTCCATCTCCGAATACTCCAAAGTAATTATCAAACAATTAGACCGTGTCCGGATCTGCAAGATGATCTTCATATACCGCCATAGAGAGAATGATATTTCACAAATGTAACCTGCTGACAACTTTTTTTAGACAACATGACATGTCATTACGGTCAGGTCATTATTCGAATCGTTTTCCCACAACCATCCACATCGCATATTGCAAGGCGGTTTCCTTGACACGTCTTGTCAAAACAGAGATCGTGTCCCCTTATCACGAGATTCTCATCAATACGGGTATGGGTAACCCAACCGCGCCATCAATCGTGGCGCTTGGGAAGTAAGCGATTCTCAACAGGCAAGTGGGGAGGCGCACCGCTTTTGCCGCCTCTATAAAGGGATAAGGGTTCCCCATTTTTACCCACGCCTTCTTCGTCCCTTGCTCACCCTTGCCTCCTCGAGCTCCAGCGCCCTAGCCCATGTCTTCTCCGCACAGCTAAACATGTCCGGAGCAGGAGGCAAGTGGGTGGCCTCCACCGTGAAGGAGAAGCATATCACGAATCTTCGGGCGGCCAGATGCCGGGTAGATCATTCCAACTCCGGAACCTTACGAGAGGGTCGTGATTGTCGCCCAGTTCGTCCGTGGACTGGGATTTCCACTTCATCCCTTTGTTCGCGGGCTCATATTCTACTACGGGCTAGATTTCCATGATCTAGCCCCAAATTTCGTCCTCAACATCTCGAGGTTTATCGTTGTGTGCGAGGCCTTCCTCCGCATCAAGCCTCACTTTGGCTTGTGGCTACAAATCTTCTGCGTGAAGCCGAAGATCGTGAGCGGCCAGCAAGCGGAGTGCGGAGGGGCCATGGTGGGCAAGATGCCTAACGTCACCTGGCTCGACGGCTCCTTCGCGGAGACCGTGAAAGGGTGGCAATCGGGGTGGTTCTACATCACCAAGTCGCGCAACGCCAACTGGGCGGCGGCCCCCGAATTCAGATCCGGAACCCGCATGCTGCTCACCTCCTGGGAAAGGAAGGGCCTGGCCTGGGGCGAACCCGCAGAGCTGACTGGACTCCAGAACCGCATCAAGAATATGAAGGACAAGAACAGCAAGCTTGTCAACGTGATCCAGGTCATGCTTGTCCGCCGGGTTCTTCTGTGCCAAAGACGGGTATTTAATTTGTGGGAGTTCGTCTCGGCCGAACACCAGACGCTTCGAAAGCTCTATGGCATGACGCTCAAAGACGCATGGAAGGCGCTGTTCAAGGCCTCCGAAGTACCTCCTCCCACATCCGAGGACCATGGACTTCATGCCGCCCCCCCCCCCCGTCCGGTGAGTTTTCTGACTACCACCAGATTCAGCTCTTCCCAATATATTCATGAGGGAGTCTTAAGTCATTTTGTGTATTTGATCAGGATTATGTCGAGATAGCGGAGCGGATTGACTGTCCGGCTCCGCTGCCAGAAGGTCCAGCCGATGCTCTCCTGACCGAGATGCTATTCCCGGCGCCCTACAAGGCACCGGAGAAGGTCCCGGGGACCAGGAAGGGTCTCCGGCGTCCGGTCATACCGGAAGCCTCGTCCAAAGGTGACGAGGTGCACTCCTCTCCCCAAGGGGAGGAAGAAGAGGAAAGGGTCGCCCCATCCGGAGAGGATGAGCGGCCTAAGAAGGCGGACCAAGGGGCCGGGAAAGGCCCCCGGCGCAAGGCCATCATACCTTCGTCGTCTGAAGACGACGAGGCAGATTCCTCCCGCAGAGGCAGGGGAAACACGAAGAAATTCTGCCACCCCGTACTGGGGAGGAGAAGAAGAGGAAGGCCGCCTTGGAGGGGGGGGGGCTAGGACGTCCAAGAAGGGAAAAGCGTCCCTTCCGGACTACCCCACCACGGTCGCCTATAGCGAGGAGGGGTGGCTGCCCAGGGGAAGCCCCTAGTAAGATCGTAAGTATCCATGCTCTATTGTACTTTTCGTGCGGCTTCGATTCATAGTCTTGTTATAATGCCGAACATATGTGCAGTCCGGTCAGGGTCCATCCCGAGGTATCGTCTTTGGATGGGTCTTTAAGTGACTCGGCGATGAATTCGCTCCCGACGGCCACTACTCCTCAGCCTACGGATGACATGGAGGTGTTGTCCCAAAGGCTCGCAGAACGGGGGGAGGTGACTCTAGAGACACCCCAAGGCGGAATTCCAGATGTCGGACACGCGGGGTTTAAGATCCCTGCGGATCGTGCCGATGAGAGCCGCAGCAAGCCGGACTCTCAGCCGGATACTGTGCCCGAGCCTTCGATGGTTCCGGATGTGGGCAGGCAGCCCCTCGCTAGGGAGGGCGAGCCGTCCGTGCCGATAACTTCCATTATGCCAGAGGCGTCGGATAGTCTGTTGGAAGCGCTGCGCGGAGCTTCCATGGATGAAGAGCACCGTACTCTTATGAGTGCGGTGATTCAGAAGGTTCTGTCTGCCAAGAGCGGACTAAGCGAAGCATGCACCAGCCTCCTAACAGGCTTTCAGGTAAGTAATAAAAATGTGTGAAATTACCACCCGATAGGTAGTAGCCCCTGATACTCAGTTTGGTGTTCGGAAAGAAAAGCCAAACAGAGGGTAAATCATAACCCGCATGAGTCTAATAATAAGTGTGCATGTGAATATGCAGGCTGTGCTACTTGCCACTGCTGTCCGCACAGCCGAGGTCGCCGGACTAAAACAGGACCTGGATCAAGCACAGGGAGAGCTCGACCTCAGAAAGAGGCATCTCGAAGAGAACAAAGGTGAGTAATTCCCCGTTCTTGTATAATGAAGAATAGACAAAATTGGTTATTCTAACAACAAAGCATCGTGACTTTGTAACAGGGGCCACCACCGAAGTGGCGTCTCTAAAGAAAGCGTTGTCCGAGGCCGAGGACAAGGCGGCTCTAGAGCGCAAGGAGCGCGAGAAGAAAGATGCTAGAGTGGGCGAGGTACAGCAAGAGCTCCAGGAGCTCGGCAAAAAGTTCGAGTCCATGGATCATGATCTTAAGATCAAAGAGGCCGAGCTTGCGAAGGCCCTTGCGAGTATGAAAGACGCCAAGGCCGAAGCCGAAAAGGCACATCAGGAAATCCAGGCGGCCAAGAAGATAGCGGCGGGTAAGACATTCTTTATGCAAAGCAAGCATGTGGAGGAGGCGTTTCTTTTACTTACCCGAATTCGGAGCTCTCCAGGGGCATTCGCAGATCTGCCACACAGCGTATCAGATGCCGCGGAGTTCTACCGTGCCGAGGAGGGGAGCACAACAGAGAAGTTGTTCTGGTCCCAGTATGCTAGGGCCGAACAGCCAACGCCTCTGAGTGACCAACTAAAGCAGTTGGTTGAACTCCACAGGGCGGCCGAAGTGGCTACAAAAGATTTCATAGTCCGGATGTGGCCTGGTGAGCCCCTGCCCACTAGCTACTTCGGCCTGATCAAGCGGATGGTGAATGCCTGTCCGCAGCTTGAAGTGATTAAGCGATCCATTTTTATTGAGGGTGCCCGCCAGGCCTTTGCCCGTGCGAAGGTGCATTGGGGCAAGCTGGATGCAGAGAGGCTGGTGAAGGACGGGCCGCCGGAGGGCAAGGCGCATCGCTGTCCCGAGAAATATTATGATGGCGTTCTGAAGGGCGCTCGTCTCGTGGCCGATGAATGTACCAAAGATACGATCCTTGAGTAAATGTACTTCTGTCGTTTGTTGTAATATAAAGACGAAGTTACTTGCGCTATGTAGCACTTTTTGATTTAAAATATTACCTTATGTGCGGCTATTTATAGAATTCTGAAAGTAGGCCAGTCGTCGGCTTCCGGCCCCACGCAACTAGTACCGCGGTGTTCCTAGAAAAACCCGGACACTCTTTATCCAAATTTTTGGTCCCTTAAGAAGGTATCTGGCGCAACGAACAAAGCAATCGGACTATGCGACTTTATAACTTTCACTTAGCCATAGAAGTCTACAATTTTAAATTTCGGCGAAGCCCCTAGAACTCGGAAGGCCGAATTGGGGCACTATATATGCCTAAATCGGACGAAGTCGATTCCTCGCCTAAAGCGGAAAAAATCTTTAAGGATTTTGAGACCTCTCGAACAACGACTAGCTCTCGCCGCATCATGTCGGTCAGTTTTCGGCTTTCTCTACTAAGGTGCTCGTCCGGAAGAATCGAGACACTATCGCAGTAGTTATCCCTGCGCTACCTTAGCCAATATAACGGAACATAAGGTACCAATACAAGGCAGCCGGGCAAACCCAACTATTGACCCAAGACATGATTCGGAGCTGATGTATATAGTGCTATAAGTTCGGGGTGCCGCATTGTTGAAAGTGTTCGAACTTGTTTTGCCGTATTATGAGGCGCCATAAGGAGCCCCTGGCAAACTGATCGTACCAAGGTGTACGGGTGCAATATTAAACAAACATTTATATGGAAAATGTGCAAATAGGAATAATAAGCTGATGCTATATATTATCTCCAATTGATGAATAATACGTTTAAGCGTATGTTTACAATGGGTGCGGTTAAGCAGAAGTAAACATGACTATTTAACATGTCCTATCAAAGGAGGGGCCGCATGTAGGTATATAAAACAGGTGAACAGATTCCACCTGGGTATTTCCTTTGTGCGCAAAGCCTGTTGCCTCCTTGGTTTTTTCTCCTGTGTAAGTCCGACAATCCGGTTCTTCTGAAGAGGTTGCCCTAAAGCGGTGTCCTGAAAGATAAGAAGGGAAGGTTATGAAGGTATGTTGCGGTGATACCGCACTGTTGACCGAGTCACTGCTGCGCCTCCGCCTATGCCCATGGTATTTCGAGTGCGTAATTGTGTACGCGTGGCACGAATCCTTCTTTGATGAGGCTTGAGCGGAGGCTGGACTGCTAGTTGTGCTCTTGGCATGCCTGGTGATCCTGTTGCGGGGTGCTCCGGACTCGCTTGACGGTGCTCGAGGTTACCGTCGCCGGATTGGTGGTTTGTCGGAGGAGGCCGCATTGTACTTCCGCCACGAGTGCTGCAGTATGTTCCTCATACGGAGAGAACGGTCCATGTTTCCGTTGACTGTTATGACCCCGCGCGGTCTTGGCATCTTGAGCTTGAGTTATGCATAGTGCGGTACTGCATTGAATCTAGCGAATGCGGTTCGTCCAAGCAGTGCGTGGTAACCACTACGGAAAGGGACGATATCAAAGATTAACTCTTCGCTTCGGAAATTATCCGGAGATCCGAAGACCACTTCAAATGTTATAGAGCCCGTGCAACGGGCCTCTACTCCAGGAATTACACCTTTAAAGGTGGTTTTGGTGGGTTTGATCCTTGTAGGGTCGATGCCCATTTTGCGCACTGTGTCCTGATAAAGCAGGTTCAGGCTACTGGCGCCGTCCATGAGGACACGCGTGAGGTGGAATCCATCAATGATTGGGTCTAGGACCAATGCGGCTGAGCCGCCGTGACGGATGCTGTTAGGGTGATCCCTACGATCGAAAGTGATCGGACAAGCTGACCATGGGTTGAATTTGGGGGCGACTGGCTCCATCGCATAGACGTCCCATAGTGCTCGCTTCTGTTCCCGCTTGGGAATGTGGGTGGCGTAGATCATGTTGACGGTTTTCACCTGGGGAGGAAATTTCTTCTGTCCTCCCGTGTTCGGACGCCGGGGCTCCTCATCATCATTGCTATGCAGCCCCTTGTCCTTGTTTTCGGCGTTCATTTTACCGGCCTGTTTGAACACCCAACAATCTCTATTAGTGTGGTTGGCTGGCTTGTCCGGGGTGCCATGAATTTGGCACAAGCGTTCCAGTATGTGGTCTAGACTGGATGGTCCCTGATTGTTTCTTTTGAACGGCTTCTTCCGCTGACCGGATTTGGATCTGCTGACTCCGGCGTTGACTGTGGTGTCTTCAGTGTTGTCGTCGTTGTTCCGTCACTTATGTCGGTTGCACCGTGGCTTGCCATTATTGTCACGGACATCCTAAGTGCCAGAATGTGGCATAGTGCTACAGCGAGCCAACCAGCTATCCTTGCCCACGCAAAAGCGGGTCATTAGTGTCATGAGAGCTGCCATGGAATTGGGTTTTTCCTGGCCGAGGTGCGGGGCGAGGCAGTCGTCGCGGATATTATGCTTAAAGGCCGCCAGGGCTTCGGCATCTGGACAATCGACTATTTGGTTCTTTTTAGTTAAGAACCGAGTCCAGAATTTCCTGGCTGACTCTCCGGGCTATTGAGTGATGTGGCTCAAGTCATCGGCGTCCAGTGGTCGCACCTATGTTCCCTGGAAGTTGTCAAGGAACGCATCTTCCATGTTTTCCCAACTGCCAATGGAATTTGCGGGCAGGCTGTTTAGCCAGTGCCGGGAGGGTCCTTTGAGCTTAAGGGGAAGATACTTGATGGCGTGTATTTCGTCTCTGCGGGCCATGTGAATATGGAGAAGGAAATCTTCGATCCATACTGCGGGGTCTGTTGTGCCATCGTATGATTCAATGTTTATGGGTTTGAACCCTTCTGGGAATTCATGATCCATCACTTCATCGGTGAAGCAGAGGGGGTGTGCAGCGCCTCTGTGCCGGGCTATGTGGCTACGTAGTTCGAATTGGTTTGGGTGGCTGTGTTCGGCCCGGCCGGACTTGTTGATAGTGTATCCGACGTGACGGTCATCGTCGCGTGATGGGGCGCGCCCCCATGATCCGTAGGTCGATCTTGGTTGTCCTGCTTTGTTTTCCAGTATCTCTTGCAGGTCTTGCCTATTGCTCCGGGCCGTAGTGTATTGGCGTGGGGGTGTGAGCTGGTATTCGGGCTGATATGTTGTTTTATCCCGGCCACGAGGTGGCCGGTCAGCCGTGTGGCGCTCGAGTCCATATTCCTCGGCTGCCAGGACTTCAGTCCATCTATCTGTGAGCAGGTCTTGATCAGCTTGAAGTTGCTGCTGCTTCTTTTTCAGGCTCCTCACAGTGGCCATAAGCCGACGCTTGAAGTGCTCCTGCTCGACGGGGTCCTCAGGCACGCCGAACTCGTCGTCGCCGAGGCTAATCTCGTCTTTGGAGGGGGCATGTAGTTGTCCTACTCTAGATATTCGTCCATCGCCTGTTCATCTGGGCTGACCTGCCCGTCTTCCTGCTCGGCCTGCTCGAAGGTAGGCTGATCAGGGTTGTATTCCTCTTCGGCACCATCCGTATTGTTTTCATCTCCTGGGCCGGTATTGCTGTCGCGGGGCTTGGAGCGGCGCCGACGACGCCCATGCTTTGCTTTTCTCCCTGAGGGGTTATTCTCTGTTGCCTCATCGCCATTGGTTTCCTTTGGAGTGTCCACCATATATATATCGTATGAGGAGGTGGTTGTCCACTGCCCCGTGAGCGGTGGTTCCTGTTCTTCTCCTGCATCGTCATCCATGCCGTCGATGTCTTCGGAGTCAAAGTCAAGCACGTCGGTTAGATCATCGAACGCGGCAATGAAGTGGGTGGTGGGTGGGCAACAAATTCCTTCGTCGCCTGCCTCCCACTCGAGCCGGACATAGTTCGGCCACGAGCCTCCTGACAAAGAGAGAGACTTTAATGAGTTCAACACGTCGCCAAAGGGCGTGTGTTGGAAGATATCTGCTGCGGTGAACTCCATTATAGGAGCCCAACCAGGTTCGGGGGGCTCAGGAGAGCGCGGACTGGAACCTACAGCCGGATACAAGTCCGGGGGTTCGGTGTCACATGCTTCTTTGGGGACGAGGCCTGTGTTCGGCTCTACCGTCGATGAGTGTGCGGCCTGCGGGGCGGAGTCTATCCATCCGTCCTTAGGCAACATGGTCTGCTCCGGATTTAGGTCCGGGTCTACCACAGGGACGACATCCCGAGCATTGTCCGATAGCAGGTCTAAGCCGTGCTCATCGTGACCGTCCGGCGCTCCTGGAACTGGCCCGAATCCTTTGAAGATCAAGTCTCCGCGGATATCAGCCGTGTAGTTCAGGTTTCCGAACCTGACCGTGTGGCCAGGGGCGTAGCTGTCGATCTGCTCCAGTTGGCCAAGCGAATTGGCCTACAGTGCGAAGCCGCCGAACACGAAGATCTGTCCGGAGAGAAAAGCCTCAACCCGGACCACGTTGTTGACGATTGAAGGAGCCATCAGGCATTGCAGCGATGACATAGAGGAACTCTCAATGAAAGCACAAATGTCGGTTTCAAAACCAGCGGATCTCGGGTAGGGGGTCCCGATCTGTGCGTCTTAGGGTGATGGTAACAGGAAGCAAGGGACACAATGTTTACCCAGGTTCGGGCCCTATCGATGGAGGTAAAACCCTACTTCCTGCTTGATTGATATTGATGATATGAGTAGTACAAGAGTAGATCTACCACGAGATCGTAGAGGCAAAACCCTAGAAGCTAGCCTATGATGATTATGATTGTGATCGTGATCGGCCTTCTAAGGACCAACCTCTACGGTTTATATAGACACCAGAGAGAGCTAGGGTTTACATGGAGTCTGTTACAAGGAAGAAAATATCATATCTAGATCGCCAAGCTTGTCTTCCACGCCAAGGAGAGTCCCCTCCGGACACGGGACGGAGTTTTGAGTCTTGTACCTTCACGCTCCAATAGTCCGGACAAAACATACAATTCGACTGCCCGGATACCCATTAATCCAGGACTCCCTCACTCGCCGCGGCGCCGCCCTCTTGCGTTGTCAACATGGTCAACAAACAACAGGAATCGGCAGAAGTACGTGGAGAGGATGACAGTAGGGGCCCACCACGTCAGTGTCGGGGGTTGGGTGCGACATATGCCAAAGGATGGCTTATCATGGTGGGGGCGAGTAGAACGTCGCCGGTGCCTGGAAACGAGATGAGGCGAAGACATGCACGCCGGCAGATCTTACCCAGCTTCAGGGCTCTCCGAGGAGATAACACCCCTACTTCTGCTTTGCGGGGTCTTCGCATGATCACTAAGGCAAAGTGAATACAAGGGTGCTCCTAGAGCTGTTTCTGGAAATAGGAGAGGGCATGGCTAGCTCTCTCCTTCCTATGTGGTCTTTCTAATGCTAATGGATGCGAACCCTTTGCATGGGTGCCCTGGGGGGTTTATATAGGCCTACCCCCCAGGGTTACAATGGTAAAACCGGCTGGGTGCGGGTCCCAGCTGTCTGTATCTCAGGCGCCGTCTTCTCCGCTGACTCCCGGGGCCCGCCGACTGGTGGGTCCCGCTGACTGGCCTGGTACGAGGGCGTCAGCCCGTGTCCGCCGCGGGAGGGTCTTGCCGGCTGCAGATTACTGTAGCCGTGCTTCTAATGACGTGGGCTTGGTCGTGGGGTCATGGCAACAGTGCCGCCACCTGACGGGCGATCAATGTTGCCATTCCCCTGTCGCGTCCGGTTAATGGTGTGTGGGACCCGTGGGAGGGGCCGGCCGACTCCAGGGGGCCGACTCCAGGGGGCCGACTCCCAACGGGTCCGACTCTCGGCACTCTCGCCATCTTCAATACTCTCGCCGATTGGTAGGCCCCGCTGTCTCCGGGCCGTATAGACAGGAGGTCATGGGTAAAGGGCCCCGCCCCAGGGGCTGATGTCAGGGCTGGCATGGCGACAGTGTCGTGCCGGGCGGAGATCTCCGCAAGTACGGCGCACTGTGGCCATGCTTGCCTTTAATTATCGGGTGGTTAGAAGTCGCGGGCCGACTCTCCATAGTCTGCTTCTTCGGAGCCGCCTCTGGGACTCGGCTTGAATGGGAGTCGCCTCTGGGACTCGGTTTGAATGGGAGTCGCCCCTGGGACTCGGCTCTTCTTGGAGTCGCCTCTGGGGACTCGGCTTGTCTCGGAGTCGCCGTAGGTACTTGAGGGGCGCAGTCTGCCCCAATGTCTTGAAAGGTTCTGGGACTCGGGTTAGCCTACCCGTGGCCCATTACTCCAACAGTCAGCGTATGGAAAAATAAAATGCTTCCTCCTAGTGTTTTCCTAACATATGGAACCCACGACATTGTGAGCGTATATACTCAATAGACAAGAGAACATCACAAGATCGGCTGACACGTGGGACATAGCTTGTCGGTGTACAAAAGTAGGGGCACTGCTTTTGACCCCTTTACTTGTGCACGGGCAGTCAGAGCCTCCCGCCATGGCCACGCAAAACATGGCAGGAAAGGGAAGCTGGAGAGAAGCCGAAGCCACAAGGCAAACAAAGCAACAACAAGAACCAAGTCCACAAAGATCAGATGGACGGAGCAGGTTTCCCCGACAAGAACCCTTGCTGGGGCAGCCTCGGCGGCCCCAGCAAGATCCTTGCCAGGGAGCTCGCCCACATCAACCGAAGCAAGCCGCCCTTGAGCCCACCAACGCTCGATAAATGCATTGGGACAAGGCTCGAGAGGCACCTTTGTGGTGGCATGCAGATCTTTGTGAAGACAAAGAGTAGACAAGATCAAATGAGGATGGGAAGGCAGCCATCCTCACTGAGGAAACCCGCAAGACCCTCGGCAAGATCCTTGCCGGGGAGGCCAGCACCCCACGGCAAGACCCTTGCCGGGCCACCCGGCAAGACCCTTGCCAGGCCACCCGACAAGGCCCTCGACAAGTGCACCGGCAGGGCCGCTGCTAGGCCCGCGCCAGCTAAGTCTTCACCGCCGATCACATGCAGTGGCTGACCTAACCACCTGGGCAGGCAGTTGCGTGGCAACATGCAATCCTTCATGGAAGCTCCACCACCGCGCCACCGCAGCTGCCTGCCTGCCTAGATGGCACCACATGCATCACTGGCCAGGGCACGTGTCGAAGTGAGGAGGAGCGGCGACGGACGTGACGGGCCTCGCCCCCGTCCCCGATAAAGCGTAGGGACACCTAAGCCTCGCATTAAATGCGTCTTGTCCTATAATACTAGCGATAAACTCGCAATGCTGTAGCACTTTCCACCTCCTGTGTGCCACTGTGGCAGCCCCTTTCGCCTATAAAAGGAGGCCCATGGCACCCAAAGAAAGGATTCGGCTCTTTCGAACCTCGCAGCACCTAGAGCTAGTTCGAGAGCTCAAGAACACTAATACATCCACCAAAGCAGGATCGTCGGGTTTTACGCATCTTTGCGGCCTGAACCTGGGTAAATCCCCTTTGTGTCATTTGCTCGTCCTGCTCTCCTCACGATCCCCGCGCCCCGCAACCGTAGAAGGGATTCCAGTGATCCTATAGGTGTCGTTTCCCACCGACATCTTTGGCACGCCAGGTAGGGGCTCGCAATCGTGAGAATCTGGCCTAGCAGTTGACCTAGTTGTTCTTCATCGCCATGGCTCCTAAGAAGAAGAAGACCATGGCGATCAGTTCGTCCGGGACCGGGTTGGTACCGGCGAGGACCAGCAGCGGGTCAGTCGCAGAGAGAACAGTGGCGCGGCCCGCGAACATCTACACCACCCTGATGGTCCCAGCCTATCAAGTGGCGTCGTTCGCACGCCATGCGATGAGCCACCAGTCGTGGGCTCCGGAGCTGGAGTCGGGCCCCCCGAAGGCGGCCTGGGGCCCTCCAGGTGTGGCACGACGACCTCCAAGACACCAACACCGGTGCCCACGGCGCGCTCCTCTCAGGTTCTGCATGATGAGAAGCGTCACCCTACCGGTGACCCTGCACGCCGCCTTGGGAAGAGTCCCGTGCATCCATCACATGAAGTGGAGGGCCAACATGCGCGCCGAGATGCTGATGGAGGTGGCGAATGGCTACGGAGCCATAACGCAGCTCCTTCTAACATGGTTAGGAGTCGAGGCGCATCGCGGTCCACCTAGCTTTCGTCGCCACCCACGCCAGCGGAAGCCCTAGCGCGCGCAGCTGCTCCTCGACTTTTCCCTCGCCGCGGAGATGCTTGACGAATGGAGGGCCACAGTCCGGAGCCTCGCCGGCATCGCCAACAACAATGGGCTGCGGCCGGTGGAACCTGTCGGCCGTCGCTCTGCCAGGCTCCCACGTGCTAGCGGAGGCCATGCCGGAGGCGACACGTCCACGGTGTACTCCCCACCTCTATCCCGACCGCCCCGGGCGTCGGCCCGTCGAGGCGACGCTCGTGATGATATCTTCATCGCGTCGTCCGACCCGTGAACCAACCGCGATCAGTGTCGGCTCATGAGGACACTCGAACTACGATCGAGCGCCGACGTGAGGCGCGCCACCAGTCGTACAGGCAGGCAGGGCCCACTACGGACCACCCAGCGCCGGGTGGCTATGGTGGCCTACCTTACGAGGTGGGTTATCCGGCCTTCACCCATGAGCTGCGGTAGTTCCAGTGGCCTCCCACCGTACGTTCAAGCCCGACGTTGGCGAGAAGTCAATGGCAAGACTCACCCGTCAGAGTTCCTCAGCATCTACACCATCACGATGCAAGCTGCTGGGGCCCGCGACGATAAGGTGCTTGCGAACTACTTCCCGTTGGCACTCAAGCCTAATGTTATGTCATGGTTGATGCACTTGCCGGTGGATTCCATCTCTTCTTGGGCGGATCTGTGCCAGGAGTTTGTTGGCGCCTTTACCGGAGGTCACCAAGCTCATGGCCAGGCGAGTGATTTGCACATCATCCCCTAGAAGGAAGGAGAAAACCTGCGCAAGTACATCCAAAGGTTCAACCGGGTGTAGTACAACATCCCCGATGTTCATCCCGCTGCTGTGATCAGTGCGTTCCATCAGAACGTGCGCAATCGCAAGATGCGTGAAGAACTGGCGATGAACAAGGTTAAGGATGTGGCAGAGCTCTATGTTCTAGCCGATCGGTGCACTCGTGCCGAGGAGGGAAGGAAGTACCCGACGAAGATGCCGGTGCGGAAACCGACTCCACTGGCGATACCGCCACCCCAGCAAAGAAAGGCCGATGCCGTAACAGGAAGTGCAAGGGCAAGGCCGTGCTTGCCGTTGAGGGATCCGACGACACCGGCACCACCAAGAAAACCAAGGCGAGCGACCCCGGCAAGGAGGTTGCCGGGTGTGATGCTTGCCGGGCCTTGGCGGCTGCCGACAAGCCAAGAGGCTCCAACAAGCAGTACTGCAAGATCCACCGCACCAAGGGCCACGATCTCCAAAACTGCTGGCAGGTAGAGCTGCTCGTCGAGAAGCAGAAAGCCGAGTATGAGCGGCGGGACAAGGAGAAAGGCCCAGATGGTACCGAGGGATCCGGCAAGAATCGTGGCGGCCAAGGAGGCCGCCGCGGCAAGGAGAATCAGCAAGAGAGGCCCGCGCGGGGCCGTGACAAGAAGCATGGAGATGATGATCATGACGCGGACAACGAGTCCGGCAACCACGAGTTTCAAAAAGCCATAGAGGCCATATGCGTTGATGGTGGCGCCTCGATGCATACATCCCACCGCCAACTCAAGCAGTGGGCGCGTGAGATTACAACAGTGGAGCCATCGTTTGACGCACGGAAGCCGCAGAAATGGTCCAGCACACCCATCATCTTCGACATCGAGGACCACCCTGACCACACCACTGCGGTCGGGTGCTTGCCATTGTTGGTTTCACCAACAATCCGCAACCTCAAGGTGACAAAGATGTTGGTTGACGGCGGGGCCGGCCTGAACTTGATCTCGCCCGTTGTGGTCAGAAGGGTGCAGATCCCTAATGGAGTCCTCGAGGAGACGGGTACGTTCCAAGGGGTTAATCCAGGGAGGAGCCAGCCAAAGGGAAAGATCACGCTCCCCGTGACATTCGGAGGTGAGCTGAACCACATGACGGAGAGGATTGTTTTCGATGTAGCCGAGATCCCCTTGCCTTACAACGACCTCGGGCGCCCGGCGCTAGCCAAGTTCATGGCGGCTTCACACTACGCCTACAACATGCTGAAGATGCCCGGGCCGATGAACATCATCACCGTCCCGTCCGACAAGAAAGATGCGCTAATCTGCGCCGACCAACTCTATCGGGAAGCAGTTGCAGCAGCTGCCGCTAAGGTGCCTGCTCCAGCCAACGGAGCCCTGGGAGAGAAGAAGACCGGCGAGGCCCCTCGCACCCACTACGGCAAGCGCACCTCTTCGGGGTGTTGTGCTTCCGTTGAGAACGTGCCAGAGAGCTCCACCGGCAAGAGCAAGAAGTCTAGGGCTACACCACCAGAGACCAAGAAGGTGCCCGTCAAGGAGGACGGCATGGGAGGAGCTTTTACCATAAGATCCACTCTCAACGACAAATAGGAAAGCGAGCTCGTCACCTTCCTGTGAGCGAATGTCGATGTGTTTGCCTGGCAAGCCTCCGACATCCCCGGCGTTCCCAGGGAGGTGATTGAGCACCACCTTGTTGTCTGTCCTCATGCGCGGCCTGTCAAGCTGAAGGTCAGGAAGCAAGCACCGGAGAGGCAAGAGTTCATCACGGAGGAAATCAGAAAGCTAGAGGCAGCAGGCTTGGTGAGGGGAGTACTCCACGTGGTTGGCCAATCCGGTAGTGGTGCGCAAGGCAAATGGGAAATGGAGGCTGTGTATTGACTACACAGACATCAATAAGGCCTGTCCAAAGGACCCCTTCCCGTTGCCGCGCATCGACCAGATTGTTGACTCCACGGCTGGGTGTGACCTCTTATCGTTCTTCGACGCCTACTCCGGATACCACCAGATCTTCATGACAAAGGAAGACGAGGAAAAGACGGCATTCATCACCCCGTGTGGTACGTATTGCTTTTTACGGATGCCTTTTGGGTTGAAAAGTGCTGGCTCAACCTTTGCAAGATCAGTCCAAATTGGTTTTGAGCCCCAGCTACATAGAAATATGGAAGCTTATATGGATGA
The DNA here is from genome assembly GCF_002162155.2 of Triticum dicoccoides. Classification (NCBI taxonomy): domain Eukaryota; kingdom Viridiplantae; phylum Streptophyta; class Magnoliopsida; order Poales; family Poaceae; genus Triticum; species Triticum dicoccoides. The sequence goes on from NC_041391.1 coordinate 257,189,130, forward strand.
CATAGTGGTCAAAACCAAGGACAAAACAACACTTGTCCAAGATCTGGAGGAAACATTCGGGAACCTGCGCAAGATCAACCTCAAATTGAACCCTAAGAAGTGTGTCTTCGGCGCCCGTCGGCAAGCTTCTCGGGTTCTTTGTGTCCTAGTGCGGGATTGAAGCAAACCCAGATAAGATCAAGGCCATCGAGCAGATTGAGGCACCCAAGCGGATCAAGGACGTGCGTCGGCTCACTGGATGCATTGCTGCCATGAGCCGGTTCATCTCCAAGTCCGCGGAGCGTGCCCTTCCTTTTTTCAAGATCTTGAAGAAAGTAGGGCTGGTGGAGTGGACCCTAGAAGCCGAGGCAGCGCTGCAAGATTTGAAGAGATACCTCTCCTCTACCCCAGTGCTGGTTGCGCCCAAACCACAAGAACCGTTGTTGCTGTATCTAGCGGCAACGAATCAGGTGGTTAGCGCTGCACTAGTGGCGCATAGAGAGGCCGACGAAAAGGCAGCGACAGCGGCAGAGCCAACAGATGGCAGGCCGAAACCCTCTCCAGCAGGGCTCGATCCCAACAAGATCGAGCCCCCGGCAGGGGCTAACGGTAGCATGACAGGACCCACGCAACCGGGTGAAGAGGCGCAGAAGAAGAAAATGGTGCAGCACCCAGTGTACTTTGTCAGCTCCCTCTTGCAGGGGGCTAGGTCGAGGTACTTAGGTGTGCAAAAGCTGCTCTTTGGCCTCCTCATGGCCTCGAGGAAGCTGCGCCACTACTTCCAAGTGCATGAGATCACGATGGTCACCCGCCTCCCATTGCAACGAATACTACACAACCCAGATGCAACGGGGAGGATCGTGGAATGGGCCCTGGAGCTGTCAAGTTTCGGTTTGAAGTTTGAAAGTACCTCGACAATTCAGAGCAGAGTCTTGGAAGAGTTTGTTGCGGAATGGACCTCGACGCCCGACGAAGAGGTACATGAGACCACTCTCCCCGGCAAGGAAACGAGCTGCAACTGGATCATGTACTTCGATGCTGCCTTCTCGCTGCAAGGCACCGGTGCTGGTGTGCTTCTTGTCGCACCCACCGGAGAGCACCTCAAGTATGTCATCCAGATGCACTTTCCCCGGGAGATGTCAACCAACAACACCGCCGAGTACGAGGGTTTGCTTGCTGGTCTTAGGATCGCGGCAGACCTCGGAGTTAAGAAGCTCATCATTAGGGGCTACTCGCAGCTTGTCGTCAGGCAGGTCAACAAGGATTATCAAATCCCGTGGATGGAAGCTTACGTAGATAAGGTGAGGAAACTGGAGGAGCGCTTTGACGGTATACAAGCGGAGCATGTCCCTCGGGCGGAGAACGACATCGCCGACTACCTGTCAAAGCGCGCTGCCCTCAAGCTACCTGTGGAACCAGGTACCTTCGTGCTTCAGTTAACCCAACCATCCGTTGAGCCGTCAAGTAGGCAGTGCAAGCGGAGGAAGCTAGGCCCCGGCAAGTACTTCCCCACCGAGCTCCCCGGAGCCGCCGGCGAATATGTTGTCGTGGATGCCGATCCTGCCGCAGGGCAACCAACTCCGGCAGGACCTCAGGTCATGCCCGTGGAGGTGGCCGCTCCCGTGCCAGAAGAGATGCCTTTGGTCCTTGCCGTCGAGCCCAGGCTCTGGCATGGGCGCATCACACCGTCCGGTTCCTTCAAAAAGGAGAGCTTCCTGAGGAGGAGGAAGAGGCAGAAAGAGTAGCCTGCCGGTCTGCTCTGTACCAATTCGTTGATAATGTATTGTACAGAAGAAGACCAAATGGGGTGAAATTGATGTGCATCTCCCGGGAGGAAGGACTAAAGCTGTTGGCAGAGATACATGGTGGCATATGTGGCGCCCACATAGGGCCCTTGCCGGCAAGGCTTTCCGGCAAGGTTTCTTCTGGCCCACCGCCCTCCAGGATGCAACGGCACTAGTAACCAAGTGTGAAGCGTGCCAGTTCCATTCGAAGAAGCTTCATCAACCAGCTCAAGCCCTTCGAACTATCCCTTTCTCCTGGCCTTTCTCGGTCTGGGGGCTCGACATATTGGGCCCTTTCCCCCGTGCTAACGGGGCCTTTGAGTACTTGTACGTCGCAATCGACAAGTTCACAAAGTGGCCAGAGGTGGAGGCAGTGAGGAAGCTGACAACGCAGTCAGCCATCAAGTTCTTGAAGGGGCTAGTGTGCCATTTCAGAGTGCCGAACAGGATCATCACCGACAACGTCACATAGTTCACAAGCCATGCCTTCATGCAATACATTGAAGATCTCGGTAGCAGGGTCTATTTTGCTTCCGTGGCACACCCATGGAGCAACGGCCAAGCAGAGAGAGCTAATGCTAAGGTCTTGCGAGGCTTAAGGACGAAAACTTTTGACAGGCTGCGCAAGAGTGGAAGACGCTGGATTGATGAGTTGCCGGAGGTTCTTTGGTCGATCAGAACGATGCCAAATCGAGCCACCGGTCAGACACCCTTTGCCCTGGTTTACATGGCAGAAGCAGTTCTCCCCACAGAACTCATATACGGGTCATCTCAAGTGCTCGCTTATGATGAGCTTGAGCAAGAGCGATTGCGGCAAGATGACGCGACGCTCCTTGAGGAAGATCATCTCCGGGCGGCTGTGAGAGCAGCATGCTACCAGCAAGCCTTGTGCCGCTACCATAGCCGCAAGGTTCATGCCCGAAGCTTTAAGGAAGGCGACCTTGTTCTTTGGCACGTTCAGTCGGCCAAGAATTCCATCAAGTTGACGCCAAAGTGGGAAGGCCCATATCGGGTAACACGAGTCACCAGGCCCGGTGCAGTCCGGCTGGAGACCAAAGATGCCATTCTAGTAAGAAACTCCTGGAATATTGAGCATCTCTGCAAGGTCTAACCATGAGGCGTGGCCGCGGGCCTCCCGGCAGGCCACCCTTTTGTGCGAGCCTTGCCGGCAAGGCATGTAACCCTTTGTACAAAGCCAGGCGTAGACCCTGAGCATAAATAAACGAAGCGCTGGTGCCCTAAGTTATAGCATGCATGCTAGATTGAGTCTCTACCTTGGTTAAAGTTGATAGTGCTTAGCGGTGGCTAACCGCTAGCTTAGAGGTTGAGTGCGTGTCTCTCTGTTCCTCTCTGTCTTCTTTGGTTCGCAGGGCATGTAAATATTCTTGCCGAGCTGTTTTGGAAGAAAGGGCACAGACCAGCGCCCGGACCTCGGCAAGCCAGAGTTGCCGAGGGCTGCAAGAACAAGGGTCCCTTCACGGCAAGCCGAGGTTGCCAGGGGCTGCAAATCCAGATAAGTCCTTTATCCTCTATCATGCATTTTGTTATGGACTGGGATGCATGAAACCCCATTCTTTCTCTAAGCTGCCGTGCTCGCCCTTTTTCGGTACCCAAGGATTATCCCCTGGGTCCGAATTTGGTCGTAGCCGCGGCAGCAAAGAAGGGAAACGGGGAGCCTAAGCCCACCTCATCCCTGCCTCCGCCAAGAGCGTGAGAAAGGTTGAGCAAGGTGGGGAGACGGCAAGGCCTGTTGCCGGGCGAAAGAGCATTTGTCTTAAAGATAACAGGGATTCGTTCCTTGTCGTGGATTCCTCCCGCAAACGAAAATCCCGGCAAACATCCCTTTTCATTAAAAAACATCCCGTACAGGTACAGTTCATACAAAATGAAAAACATGAACAAGGGGATTACAAGTTCTAAAGCTAACAAAGGCCCGAAGGCTTACAAGACTAAAAAGATATAAGGTGCCCGTAATCCCTTTCTTGTCCCTCTCCTCAGGAAATGGAACAAGAAAGCAGAAGGGCAAAAGAGGCGCCTAGGCAAGCTACGAGTGGTAGAAGACACCGAGAGAACATCTCGGTGGCCATCCAAGGGCTGGATGGTGATGGCGGCGCCAGAGGCAGAGCTCGAAGACGAGGCGGCAGGACATCAACACGCGACGAAGGCGTCGGTGCCCGTGTACTCCGACTTGATGGCCTTGCCGCCCATCCTCTTCCTCTTCTGCAGCCTCCCTACGTCAGCCGCCCAAGGAGACGACCCCGAGAAGTTCAAGGAGCCGGCGACACGGATGATGGGGTCACCGATGCCGCTCAGAGCGGCGCCCGACACCTAGTCGGACACGTCATCCTGCCGCCCTCTGCCCTCGTCGTCGTTGCCCTTTTCTTCCTCGCCACTCTTGCTTGCGGAGGAATCTTCATCGTCGGAGGAACTCTCCACACAGCACCTCACGCGGGTCCCGAAGTGCCCGAAGATCTCGACGGAGAGGAGGCCACCCTCCATTAGTTTGAAATGGAGAGCGAGCCCATCCGTCAAGCTGTGGAGGCGAGCGAAGGTCTTCCACCCTCGGTGGAGATACATGATGCAAGGGGCGGGGAACTCGACATCGACCCATGTACCACTGTTCCCACAACCCCTCATGTGCAGCCACAGCGCCTGGGGCGGATCCAGCTCCATCTCCCGCGTAAATGGGGTTGGAAGGCGAAGGCGACGGCGCGGCGGATGATGCACCCTGACGAAGAATTCGCAGGGGTTGTCCCCGGCATGGCCCTCCATCGAAGGAGGGGCTGCTACAGGGGGCAAAGCGGATCTGCCGCCCCATCCTCCTCTCTGCGGGCACCGCGACGGCCTCGACCTCGCCCCCTCCCCCTTCCTCTAGCGGCCGGCTCCGCCGCTACGAGTTCCTAAGGAGGAGTGATACGTCTCCAATGTATCTATAATTTTTGATTGCTCCATGCTACTTTATCTACTGTTTTAGGCAATATTGGGCTTTATTATCCACTTTTATATTATTTTTGGGACTAACCTATTAACCGGAGGCCCATGCCAGATTTGCTGTTTTATGCCTATTTTAGTGTTTCGAGGAAAAGGAATATCACACGGAGTCAAAACGGAACAAAATCAACTGGAGAAGTTGTTTTTGGAAGGAAACCCACCTGATGGACTTGGACCCCACGTCAGAAGATACTGGAGGTGCTCACGAGGGTGGGGGTGTGCCCACCCCCCGGGCGCGCCCCCTGCCTCATGGGCCCCCCGTAGCTCCACCGACGTACTCCTTTCACCCATATATACCTACGTACCGTAAAACTTCCAGAACAGAAGATAGATCGGGAGTTCCGCCGCCGCAAGCCTCTGTAGCCACCAAAAACCTCTCGGGATCCCGATCCGGCGCCCTGCCGGAGGGGGATCCCATCACCAGTGGCCATCTTCATCATCCCGGTGCTATCGATGACGAGGAGGGAGTAGTTCACCCTCGGGGCTGAGGGTATGTACCAGTAGCTATGTGTTTGATCTCTCTCTATCGTGTTCTCTCTCGTGTTCCATCTATGGCACGATCTTGATGTATCCCGAGCTTTGCTATTGTAGTTGGATCTTATGATGTTTCTCCCCCTCTACTCTCTTGTGATGAATTGTAATCGGATTGAGTCTTTTATGAGAACACTTGATGTATGTCTTGCCATGATTATCTCTGGTGACAATGGGATATCATGTGCCACTTGATGTACGTTTTGGTGATCAACTTGCGGGTTTCGTGACATTGGGAACCTATGCATAGGGGTTGGCACACGTTCTTGACTCTCCGGTAGAAACTTTGGGGCACTCTTTGAAGTACTTTTATGTTGGTTGGATGAATCTGAGATTGTGTGATGCATATCTTATAATCATGCCCACGGATACTTGAGGTGACAATGGAGTATCTAGGTGACATTAGGGTTTTGGTTGATTTGTATCTTAAGGTGTTATTTTAGTACGAACTCTTTTATAGATCGATCCGAAAGAATAACTTTGAGGTAGTTTCATACAATAATCTCTACATTTGTTCTCCGCTATTAGTGGCTTTGGAGTGACTCTTTGTTGCATGTTGAGGGCTTGTTATATGATCTATCTGTGTTATTATTGTTGAGAGAACTTGCACTAGTGAAAGTATGAACCCTAGGCCTTGTTTCCTATCATTGCAATACCGTGTACGCTCACGTTTATCACTTGTTACCTTGCTGTTTTTATTATTTCAGATTACAAAAACCTTTATCTACTATCTATTTTTCATTTGTATCACCATCTCTTCGCCGAACTAGTACACCTATACAATTTACCATTGTATTGGGTGTGTTGGGGACACAAGAGACTCTCTGTTATTTGGTTGCGGGGTTGTTTGAGAGAGACCATCTTCATCCTACGCCTCCTATGTATTGATAAACCTTAGGTCATCCACTTGAGGGAAATTTTCTACTGTCCTACAAACCTGTGCACTTGCAGGCCCAACAACGTCTACAAGAAGAAGGTTGTGTAGTAGACATCAAGCTCTTTTCTGGCACCATTGCCGGGGAGGCTAGGTAAAGGGCACTCACTCACACCCCGTCAACTAAGCTCTTTTCTGGCGCCGTTGCCGGGGAGGTGAGTGCTTGAAGGTATATCTTTAGATCTTGCAATCGAATCTTTTTGTTTCTTGTTTTAGCACTAGTTAGTTTATAAAAGAAAACTACAAAAAAATGGAGTTAAGTTTGTCTCATACGCTTCACCTTTTTAATATCTTTCGTGAGTATGAAGAAAAGGAAAATTGTGCTCAAGTGCTAGAAGAAGAATTACATAGAATGCTTGGCATGAAATATGTGAATGATGAGCATGATTGCAATGTTGTTAGTATGAATTCCTTGAATATCCATGATGCTAATGATATGCAAAGCCACAACCTTGGGGAAGCTATGTTTGATGAAGATGATATTTTTTGTCCCCCAAGCTTTGATGAGGAAATTTACTATGATGAAAGCAAGCCTCCTATCTATGATGATTATTGTGATGACACGTATGCTATAAAGAATTATGATAATGGTAGTTGATCTTAATTTTCAATCACATGGTAGTTGTTTTGTTGAGTTTGCTCCCACTACTATTGATGAGAAGAATTTTGCTTATGTGGAGAGTAGTAAAATTTATATGCTTGTAGATCATGAAAATAATGCTTTAGGTGCTGGTTATATTGTTGAATTTATACATGATGCTACTGAAAATTATTATGAGGGAGGAACATATGCTTGTAGGGATTGCAATAATATCAAGTTTCCTCTCTATGTGTTGAAAATCTTGAAACTATGCTTGTTTTACCTTCCTATGCTTGTTGATTATTGTTACCTTAAGTTGTTTGCTCACAAAATCCCTATGCATAGGAAGAGGGTTAGACTTAAAAGTGCTAGTCATATGCTTCATGATGCTCCCGTTATGTTTCAATTCTTATCTTTTATGTGAGCATCATTGTCATCATCATGCCTAGCTAGAAAGGCATTAAAGAAAAGCGCTTGTTGGGAGACAACCGAATAATTATCCTTACTGTTTTTGTGTGTCCACATGATTATGCTACTGTAGTAATCATGTTTTATAGCTTTTGTTTCAATAAAGTGCCAAGTAAGACCTTTAGGATGGCTTACGGTGATAGTTGTGTTGATCCCGCTGAAAATCAGAAACTTTTGCACCCAGTAAATTAGTTTTTTTAATTCACATAAACGTGCTTCTGCTCTGACTCTTTTTGCTCTGGATTGGTACACGAATTGCTTAGGACTTCCTAATTTGGTAGGATTTTTGGAGTTCCATAAGTATAAGTTTGATACCGATTACTACACTGTTCTGTTTTTGACAGATTCTGTTTTCATTGTGTTGTTTGCTTATTTTGATGAATCTATGAGTAGTATCGGAGTGTATGAACCATAGATAAGTTGGAATACAGTAGATTTTATACCCATATGAATTTAGAATGAGTTCATTACAGTACCTTGAAGTAGTCTTTTGTTTTCTTTCGCTAACGGAGCTCACGAGTTTTCTGTTAAGTTTTGTGTTGTGAAGTTTTCAAGTTTTGGGTAAAGATTCGATGGACTATGGAATAAGGAGTGGCAAGAGCCTAAGCTTGGGGATGCCCAATGCACCCCAGGATATTCAAGGACAACCAAAAGCCTAAGCTTGGGGATGCCCCGGAAGGCATCCCCTCTTTCGTCTTCGTCTATCGGTAACTTTACTTGGAGCTATATTTTTATTCACCACATGATATGTGTTTTGCTTGGAGCATCATTTTATTTTGTTAGTATCTGCTTGCTTTTAATTAGATTAATGTTTTGCATCTTTAGTTTCAATAAAGAAGTCAAGGATAGCCTTTGCCATGCTTATTTTGCTAGTACACATGTTGCTGTTTGAAAACAGAAGGTTTACCGCTGTTGCAAAAATTCCCTAGAAAAGTCAGAGAATGGTATAATGTTGAATCTTTTTGCATATTGAGATCTGATAAATTTATTACAGTTGGAATTTTAGTTCATAATTTTTGGAGTTAGGGAAGTGTTGATACTCCTGCGTTCTTTAAAGACTGTACTGTTATGACAGATTGCTGTTATGTTTGCATTGTTTGCATATGTTTGCTTGCTTAATGATTCTATTTGAGGATAGGAGTATTAAATATGCAGAGGCATTTAGTATTCAATGTTGAATAATAATTTTAGTGATTTTTTACAGTAGAAAATGATAAGGTTTTTGCATTGGTTTATACTAACCTATCTCACAAGTTCTTGTTGAGTTTGTTGTGAATGAAGCTTTTGATAAAAAGAGAAACCATGATATGAGATGAATTAAGGAGACACAAAAGTTCAAGCTTGGGGATGCCCAAGGCACCCCAAGATAATATTTCAAGAAGTCTCAAGCATCTAAGCTTGGGTATGCCCCGGTAGGCATCCCACCTTTCTTCTTCAACAACTATCGGTTAGTATCGGTTGAGCCTAAGTTTTTGCTTCTTCACATGAGTTGTGATATCCTTGCAATGTAGTTTTCTTTAGCTTTGCTTGCTGTTTGAATGAAGTATCAAGATCTGAAATTATTAAATGAGAGAGAGTCTTTGCATAGTTGCATAATTATTTAGCTACTCATTGACCTTCACTTATATCTTTCAGAGTAGTTTGTCATTTGCTCTAGTGCGTCACTTATATCTTTTAGAGCATGGTGGTAGTTTTATTTTGAAGAAATAGATGAACTCTCATGCTTCACTTAGATTATTTTGGGAGTTGTTAATAGCATGGTAATTTGCTTAATATTAATATACTTCGTATTCAAGATATGTGAAACTTTCTTATGAGTGTGTTGAATACTATGATAAGTTTGATGCTTGATAATTGTTTTGAGATATGGAGGTGATAATATCAAAGTCGTGCTAGTTGGGTAATTGTGAATTTGAGAAATGCTTGTGTTGAAGTTTGCAAGTCCCGTAGCATGCACGTATGGTTAAAGTTGTCACTACAAAAAAATACACTTCCGTGATGATACATGTTTATCACAGTAGGTCGCCTTTTTTGTCATGCATGTACATCCATGAAAAATTTATGACAGAATCAAGATAGTCATACCTGTGCTGTCGTAGAAGTGTTCCATGACATTACCAAAATTATCATCACGGAAGTGTCCACTTCCATGACGATAAATCACGCGTCACAGAAGTGCTTTCGTCAAGGGTGACCGACACGTGGCATCCACCGTAACGGAACGCCGTTAAGCTATCGGGTCGGGTTTTGGATCCGATAACCCGTTAACAGCCCCGACCAATGGGGATTTTCCACGTGTAAAATCATCATTGGCTGGAGGAGACACGTGTTGGCTCACCGTTGGGACATATGTCATCCACTCATTGGACAGAAGGCGCCTAAGATACGTCGGCACGTGGCCCCACCCAACAGAGGCCCATTCCTGTGAAAAGGCCGGCCCATTTGACTTGGTCAAAAGGTGACAGGCCGGCCCATGGAAAGCCTGTTAACGGCCTGTTCGCATATAGCCCATTTACAGCCCGCTAACCCAAGGCCCGTTACGCCCTACCCGAATTAGGCCCAGTAGCGCCCTATCCAATATGATTCCAGCCTGTTTTCACTTCTGGCGCATGTATGGCCCATGACGTCTTTCGGCCCATATGAGGCCCTATGTAACTCTTGGCCTATTAACGACCCGTGGTGAAACTGGCCCGCAATGAACAGTGTATCACTTTAGACCAATTAATGGCCCGTGGTGTAACTGGCCCGTAATGAACAGTGTATCACTTTATACCCATTAATGGCCCGTTGTTCAGTTGGGCCGTTTCCAGCCCATGTTATCTTTCGGCCTTCTCAGAGCCCATTTATTCTTGAGCTCATTTCGAGCATTCGTTTACTTACGGCCCGTTACTGTAATTTTCTGCTTATGGGCCAAATTCAGCCCGTGGTTACAGTCGGCCCGTTTGTGGTCCGTTAATACATTGGGCCGTTTTCATAGCATCATCAAATACAGCCTATTAACGATGGCCCGTTATGGTCGGCCCATGAACGGACGATTCCAACTCTAGCCTGTTTACGGCCATAATGCGGCCTGTTATTGGCCCATGTTTGGCCAATCGATCATACGGCCCGTATAAGGCCCATTGATGATAGGGACCGTAGAAGGCCCATTGTTTCTACGGCCCGTAGAAGGCCCAATGTTTCTACGGCCCATAGAAGGCCTACTGTTTCTACGGCCCGTAGAAGGCCCACTGTTTCTACGGCTCGTAGGAGGCCCAGTGTCACTACAGTAAATATTAGCCCATGGTTATTGTGGCCTAGTTTTAAAAAATAGGTTATTGCAGCCACTAGCAAACCGCGGAAATAGAACTACACTGACTACAAGCAAACAAATAAACAAGACAACAAGGAAATAAATAAGCAAGCAACTTATGCTAGGCTATCATGGCTATTACACATATTACATCCACTGGGCATCAAAGTTCAGCACCAGTGCAAATATAGGGAACACAGCAGCATATAAACGCCGCAGCAAAACAAGTCCAGAACTGAAACCACTTCAAAAAAGTTCAAGAAACAATATCCTGGGTACCCTTAATGCTGGAAAGATGCTTAGCAAGCTTATTAACTTTCTCTTGTTTGGCGCTTAAATCCTCCAGTGCTTGCTGTTGCACAAGAAAGTACGCATCTGAATTCTGCAGGGACTTCCTCAGTCCTTCGGCTTCTTGCCACAGCACAGATGACTGATGCCTTTCAGCTTGTAGCTGAGACTGAAGAAGCCGAAGTGATTTAGGCAGCGAGTTCGAAGAGCTTGTGCCAGCGGTACTGGCCAGTAACTCGAACACTACATCAACGCAGGACTGTGGGGTTTTCTCACTGTCTACAAGATCGTTTTTATCACCTTTCTTGGAGACCAACAGGGTTGTCTCACTATCTTGAACCTTATCTGCATTACTTTCTCGACCATTGCATAGTGGGGTGCTCTTCTCCATTATTCTGTTTGCATACTACAAGAGAAACAAGCAGACACATCACATGTTTAGCTTGTAGTATACCAAACTCATTTTGGTAAACCGGTTCAGTAGTAAGGTGGACAGGATAACAGCATGAAACAAACATATATCTATGTACTATGGTCACTGTATTGTCCTTATCATTCTAGTTTATGTTCCCTAATCAAGATAGAGACACAGTTCAACTCATATATTTTTAAGACACAGCAACATAGACAGAATATAAGTGTGAGAAACTACACAGCATTGGCAGCACTTGTAATGTGCTCACATGAGAACATAACTGTTTATACAACTTAAACTGAAATCAACATAGAGCAAGAAGTTAGAACAACAATCCAGTTAAAGAAATAGGTTTAAAACATACCTGTTGCGCCATTGGAGTTTCAATTAGATCCTTCAAATTCAAAAGTAGTTGGTATGAGTAAATACAGTGATGCAACAGCAAAGGAGTATGGACCATAGCTATGGAATCTGACCTGAGAATAGTTGCTCTTCTGCTTTAAACGTGGAGTTTGGGTTAGCTGTGGCGGTCTTCGTGCTTTGGGCACAGCAGTAGCTTTACAAACTGCTCGTGTGGGGGTACTCTGTGGTGGACATGATGCTTTGTCAACTATAAGTGGGTTACTATCCGCTGGGGTTGCGATTAGATGGGTTGTAGCTATTTCTCTACCCAACAGTGTAAGTGTGCAATCCGGAAGAGTCTCGATTATGTGTGGTGGGGCTAGTTTGTTGTCCAGTATAACCATGGTTCTATCTGCATCAACGGGTAGCACTGTCTTTTGTGAAGAACGGGTTTTTGCTCCCTTAGATACTGCCATCACCCCCTCCAATTCAAATGGCTGATAAACAAGAAAAGAAATTGAATGTACAGACATTGTATGATAGACAGATGTGGTAATTCACATATATGTTGTCTAAACAAACATGACAGCATGACACAATTTCACATATATGATGCCTAACTAAACAGGATAGCATGACACAGTTTCAGATATATGATGGATAACTTAACAAGATATAATGGTATAATTCAACATATGATGAGTACCTAAACAGGATGACTTGACAAAACTATATGATGTCTTTCTAAAATAGGTTGGGATGAAATAATTCACATACATGTTGTCTAAGTATACAGGATGGCATGATATAATTGACATAATTGATTCATATACTAAGCAGCTGGCACTCGCATGTATGGTCTCTAAACTAAGCAGATAGAATTAAATATTGTGCATATGATGTCTGAACTAAGCAATGCAAGACACCATATGCGTCATATGAGAAATATAAACATTGCAACTTAGAGCATACACCTCAGGTGGGATATAGGACTGGTCATCTGTATCTGAATCCTCCTCCGAGGAGCTCCCTGTAACCATCGTGATATATGCTTCAACAGCTACCATTGCCTACTCTGAAGACCTTGTTTTCACTCCAAATTTTTCCATAACCGGCTCAAATGGCTGATACACATGAAGAGTAGTTCAATATACACAGATTGTCGACAAATGGAATACGTAATGAAAAAAAAGATGGCATGAGATAATTCACATATATGATGCCTGGCTCCATGGCGGTGCATAATTCACATATATGATATCTGGCTGAAAAACATGGCATTGTATAATTCACATACCTGATATAGAAAGCAAACGGGAGGCATTCACACAAAGCATGTCTAATCTAAGCAGATGGCATGGCAATGCAAGACACCATATGCATGATATGAGCAATATAACCCAGCCAAGTGAGAGCATG
>NC_041391.1:257202361-257225286 GCF_002162155.2 Triticum dicoccoides
GGGGGGGGGGATACGACTGGTCATCTCTCTCTGAATCCTCCTCTGAGGAGCTATCTGTAACCAGCAAGAAATCTGCATCGACAGGTAGCACTGACTGCTCAGAAGACCTTGTTTTCACTCCAGATTTTCCCATGACCGACTCAAATGGCTGATGCACAGGAAGAGTAGATGAATGTATAAACATTGCTGACAAATGGAACACATTATGGAAAAAAATATGGCACGATACAATTCACACATACGATAACTGGCTAAACAGGATGGCATTGCATGATTCACGTTTATGATGCCTAGCTAAAGAAGATGGCATTGCATAATTCCCATATACTCCCTCCGTTCCTAAATATTTGTCTTTTTAGAGATTTCAAATGGACTACCACATACAGATGTATATAGACATATTTTGGAGTGTAGATTCACTTATTTTGTTCCGTATGTAGTAACTTGTTGAAATGTCTAAAAAGACAAATATTTAGGAATGGTGGGAGTATGATATAGAAACCAAACATGTGGCATTCACACAAAGCAAATCTAAACTAAGCTGATGACATATAAGATGTATAATGTAAGCAATGCAAGGCGCCATATGCATGATATGACCAACATCAGCATGCCAGGTTAGAGCAAACACCTCAGGTGGTAAACAGGCATGGTCGGCTCCTTCTGAATCTCCATCTGAATAGTTATCTTCCTCTGGAATACAATCTGGAAATGCAGGAGAGGGGGGTGGCACTTCGCCCACCATGGAGCAGCGTCTGCATGACATTATATTCGCACGCAACGGTCTTCTCTTTTTCTCTACATGTTTAGTACGATTGTGTACAATATCTCACATGCATAATAAAAAAATAGTTAGATTTTGTAAGGCCTAAGGGGTGCATGCAAAAATCAAGACTGATGGTAGAGAACGAGTGGATGGATCCAAAACTAATGATAGCAGGTAGATTATAGCTTCAGTTTAAAAAGATAGACAATGGATCATCTATCGTTTGTTGCCCACCCAACATGAACCGCATAGAAGACCACAGATGAACCAGATAGTAGACAGATACTATTCGTTGCTGGCACGATATGAGACCCATGGGCAATTCAAAACTCAAGATTGAACGATAAAGTAGCAAGTAATAATAACCAATGTATAACGTAAGGAAACATGAAAGACTACGACCTCTCTTCCGGAACTATCTAGTCCTCAGGTTCATCTGCTCAGTCGATGATGGTAATGCAGTTGGCATGGCTGCCGGCAATGGGGAAGATGATCTGAGGCGGCGAAAGAAAGTCTGCAGGGGGGATCTCTGCTGCAGTGAATGCTTCTGTCGATGGTGCACCTCAGGTGGGGTGGATGATGGCACGGCAGGAGCAGGACATAACACACAGACTTTTCTTTGACGCTAATCTGAAAATGAAGTAAATCTGTTAGGGCTACTTAGAATTGGAGGATTCTATAAGTGCAGGGACAGGAAAAACACAGGAATAGGATAGGAATGCACGTGCAAAACAGAGCATTTGGAAACATAGGATTTCAGTCAACCTGGGTGTTTGGCTCACATGAATTGGAAGAACAGAGGAATGGAGAAACAAAGTGATGCGATGAGTGTACAACCTCTTTGGCTTAGCCTTGTGGACCTCAGCATCATTGGATTGGACGTGGAGGATGGTGATGATGCTGGTGTGACTGTCGGAGGCGGGGAAGAAGATCCGAGGCCTTTGGAAACGGCGCCGAGGGTACTGCTCCGCTGTGATGGATGGTCTCGTCGTTGGAGCAGCTCCGCTAAGGTGTACGGCGACGAGGCTGAAGCATGACAAGACAGACAACTTTAATCTGAAGTGGGACCCTAATATCATCTGCAATAGATGATGTAGAATACAATCACCAAAAAGTGCTAGATGTAAAATGCATCAGCCGCGCCACGTCCACTCCGACAGATGCTGTAAGTACTGTTCACTCTGAACTTAACTGAAGAAAATGAACTTCATAGTCGAAACTGAATTTTACTGTCGAAACTGATTGAACTAGTAACAGGGCATTGCAATAGATGTTTAGGACGTTCGAGCACTAGTAGCAGAGAAGCAGTGATCTAAATCAGCAGACGCTCGAGCAGGGAACGCACTAGTAGAGAGCAAGTCATGAAGTAGCACCATGAGCGAGTGCTAAAGCAGCAACTCCTGTAGCTGCCGGAGGTCGTGCAGCAGCAGCAGCAGCAGCGCAAGCGTGAGCAAGAGCAGAGCAGCAACACGAATGAAAGCAGGAGCAGTGCAGCAGCGCGACCGACAGCAAGAACAGAGCCGCAGCACGAGCGAGAGCTGGAGCAGCTGCAGCTAGTGCCGTTGTGGAAGTCGCCGCCGAGGAAGCAACGACATGGGGGAGAGACGCCGTGGATGATGTGGCCGGCAAAGGCGCCGTCAACGGAGACGCCATGTATGCTCGGTATTGAGCACCGGCAGCCCCGTGAGATCGAATAAAAGATAAAATGCAGCGGTGAGTGCAGAACCTCCTTGGTGGCGCCGAGTTGGCCTCGGATTCATCGGAGGAATTGGTGAGGGTGCTGCGGTTTCGGTGGGGCAGGTCAAGACGGCGCTGTGGGGATTGAGGTGGCGCGATAGACGAGCCGAACATTAGGGTAGGTCCTTGGAGGTGGAGGACGGGGCGGCTGATCTGGCGGGACGACGAGATCGACAACGGATCCTCCTCCGGTGCGGTGGATGAGGGACGGCGAGCTATTGTGGTGGACGACGTAGTCGGGGAAGAGTCTCCGGCTGGGCGGCGGTCGGGAGGCCGACGGAGGAGCATGGGGTTTCGCAGGTTCTGGCGGCCTCGGTGTACGAATGGGGGGGAGGGAGGGGGGCGAAGGGGGAGGGGGGAGCCAAGCTTAGGGACGCGCTTGTCTGAAATGTAGGGTAAGTTAGCAGCGTAACCCCACCGGTTTTGACACCACGACGTGGAGCTTCATTTCCGGCTGAGGGGTAGAAGGGGGATTTCACGTGTCTGGGCTGCGGGAGCGATTTCGGATGAGGAGGGAGTTCTCGCGCGCGTCCAAATTTCGGGATAACAAGGCGCGGCGCGGGTGTTTCAAAGCAGTTGAGACAAAAGATACTCGAGCTTGAAAATATCGGGATAACAAGGTGCGGATTCCTTGTTCGGCAGAACAAACTTAACATGTAAAAAAATATCATACAAGACACAAGAGAGTCATGTCCCCTTTTACTATATTGCTATAGATGCCATTGAAAAAACTACAAGAAAAATGTAAAAAATCGGGAGAATATGATTACCCTGCACAGTACCAAATCGATTCACACTTCCCTCAACAACAACAAAAAACAAATCAAGTCCCACCAAAGAGAGAGTAATGTCCCTTTTTATGTGATTACAGATGCCATGATCTCGAATTTCAATTTTTGAATCCACGTTATGTTGAATTTGAATATATCATTAAGTGACCTTGCGGTTTATAATTGATGTATTCATACATTTTGATCTTCCATCATATATGAACATTTTACTCCACCATGTGAACATATATATTGTCGTCTACCATATGGACTAAATTTGAATCAATTTTCCTTATTTGAATACGATTGTTGTCAAGTTATACAATAATTTAAATATTATCTTGATAACTAAAAGACATGCATATAGCAGTAATCATATTTCACTATGAACTACATGTACCATACACTCTCCAATTCAAATATCTGTATCCAATTTATGTTGAATTCAAATCATAGTACATTATTGGTCTAGGTAGCGAGATGTTCGGGATAATCTAAACCCTGTTTTCATACGTATAATTTTTGGCTGAATTGGGACAAGTTTTGGTATAAGCCTCTTGCAAAACCGGAGATTCTCTCAACAAGCCTCGTGGTTCCGAGAGGGAACGTGTCACCTTTGTGTGCGAAACAATATACGCTGCCTCCCCCTGATTTTATTTACAGAGGCAACATAGAACTATATCAGTGCCCTGTTAAATTTTGGAATTATTTCGGGTTCATTTGGCCTTTTTATACATTAATTGAGTTTCTGGACTTTTAATGTGCATAATCTAAATATGAATTGCATGCACATGCTCCGGTGCACCAAAGTGGGTTGAAAAATCACATGTGTGTCCTTGGTTGAATTTCTAGGTCCCATGGAAGAAATGAGAATGAAATTCAAACATCTGGGCGTCATGACTCTGCCAAGAACATCGAGAAACTTAGATTTTAAATTCATGTAATGAAACTTGGCATGGTGTCATGTCATGGCACTAACATGTTGTGGTAAAAAATTGCGCCGATTTGGAAGCTCGTGGTTTTAAGAGGGAACGTGCCACCCCCCCCGCCCTTGAGTTTCTTAACAAAGGGAACATAGAACTACATTAGTGCCATGTTAAATTTTGGAATTATTTTGGCTTCGTTTGGCCTTATTTACACATAAATTGAGTTTTTGGTCATTTAATGTGCATAAGTCAAATTTGAACTACAAGCACGTGCTCCCGTGCACCAAAGTTGGATGAAAATCACATTTGTGTCCTCGGGTGAATTTCTAGGTCCCATGCAAGAAATGAGAATAAAATTAAAACATCTGGGCATCGTGGCTTGGTCAAGAACATTGAGAAACTTGGTTTTAAAATCATGAAACTTGGCATGGTAGTACCATGCCGTGCTAAAAAAATTGGCCGAATAGGAACAAATTTTGGTATAAGATTCTTGCAAATCGGAGCTTCTCTCAAGAAGGCTCATGGTTCTGGGAGGGAACGTGTCACCTTTGTGTGCATAATTCAAATTTGAAATACAAGCACATGTTCCAGTGCACCAAAGTTGGTTGAAAAATCACATGTGTGTCCTCGGGTAAATTTCTAGGTTCCATGCAAGAAATGGGAATGAAATTCAAAATTCAGGGCGTCGTGGCTGGGTTGGAAACATGGAGAAACTTAGTTTTTTAATTCCTGTAAATCCAAAACACGCATGAAAATAATGAAACTTGGCTTGGTGCCATGACATGGCACCAACATGCTGTGGTAAATTTGCAGTCCGATTTGCGAAGGCGCACACATTAACAATCAACAAAGTCATTTTGGAACAAGTGCTGTCATGTTACAATCGGAAACACAAGTATTATTGAAACCGTGGGCGTTCTACTTACTAGTACCGTTTACGTGCCGCCACGCGTCCCCATTTTTTAGTAGCTAGGAGGCGCGGTGCAGGGTAGCTATTTGAGTACGAGAGGCGTGCGATCAGACCCCTGCGCGTGCTTATCGGGAGGAGAGCCCTTTGACCTCCATCTGCCGTCCGCCTCTCTCCCATGGTCTCCATTAATGGCGCACGAGCCTGTGTGTAATGGCGTGGATATGTCTCACTCGACTGAGATTTAAGAGAGAAAAAAGAAAATCTGACAGCACGGATCTTGATGTAAGATCCGACGGACCTATATAGCATCTACTGCGACTTATAGCAAGACTGATGAATATATAAGGACGATTTTTTTGATCAAAGAAGGGCTTGCCCCTTCCGATTTTCATTACTGAAAACCACCACAATTCACAAGAAGTTCAGCACAACTCCAGCCTAACACGAAGGACTAAAAGTGCGAGATTGAAATCGCAACATCCCAAGAGGCCAACAAAGGCCAAACATCCGTGCTAGAACCCAACATTTCACAACCGACGACACAATCGACATCCTAAACCGATTAATACATCAAAAGAAACCAGGAAACTGAAGGAATCCTAGCAGCAACTAGAAGAACAGCAACGCCAGGGTCGCCACAGCAAGAGTTTTCTTCATTCCAGCCTCGCAACATTGATCTTCCACAGAAAGATATGGACGATTAATTTTCTTACATAATTAGAAAGATAATTTAAAAAGCCACATGCGGCTACGCCCGAAATACACAAGGGCAAAAGAAGAAGGAAGACAAGGATCTGGCTAGCTGATCTCTACTTTCTTGATGCGTTGCTGCAGGCCGCGGGAACTAGTCTCCACGGCGAGCGGCGATGAGCTCTTTCTTGTCCTCAAGACGCTGCTTGAGAACATCCACGGATTACTCCACCAGCCTTTGGCGCTCGTTGCGGAGCATGTCATTCTCGTCCATAAGTTTCTTGATGATGACGCCAGTCCTCTTCAACAAGGCACTGGTCTCCTACTGCTGGTCTGCACTTCGGACAATCTTCTCCCTCAGCAGGCCGCGCTCGGCCTGGAGCCTCTCATTGCCCTCCCTTAGCTGCCGTATGACGCCGGTAGCCTGTTCAAACGAGGCTTTCACGTCGTCCTGCAACCTCGCCAAGCCGGAGATCTGATCCATCTGGCTATGGACGATCGCATGCATGTGCCTGTAACAGTCGTCCCCTGCCCGCGAGAAATTTTCCCAGCCCGCCGCGGCGCGGCGGGACATCTCTGCTGCATTCGTCGCACGACAGGACATCTCTGCTGCTTCCGCGGCGCGGTCGGACTAGTCTACTGCATCGACTGCGCGGCGGGACCGCCGTGCTGCTTCAGCGGCGTGGCGGGACCTCTGCGCTACTACTTCCGTGCGGCGGGACATGTCGGCTGCTCTCGCAGTGAGGCGGGACATCTCTCGTGCTTCCGCTTCAATGCTCGCCTCTCCCTGGTAGCAATCTCTCGACCCATAACTCACGCTGGCCATGGCAGATGCAAGGGAAGGATGCTGAATGACTTTTTGTTTTTGTGGGTGAGGAGTTGAGGAGGAATGTGCAGTCATCTTGGCATACTAGTATTTATAACCAAGTACTAATATGCTCCTAAGTGGGAAACCGTTTAGGTTGTGATCGGTGTGAGCAGGTATGGAATTCAATATTCTAGCATGGTACTAATACGCTCCTAAGTGGGAAACCATTTAGGTTGTGATCGGTGTGAACAGGTTTGCAATTCAATATAGCGTGGAGTAATTTGGAATGTGACGAGACGCAAGCTCAAAAACTTGTACTCTGAGTTTAGTAGTACGTTATACAGGAAGAGAAGAGGTGCACGCATGCACTCGTCCTCTCACACACGTGTCTGTTTTTTCTCAAAAAGGAGGATGATGACCCCCGGCCTCTGCATCTGGGAGTCACACACGCATCTGTAGCTACAAATTGTAGTGTTCTTAACCATCCGGTTGGCTCTATCATGGATGTACCTATATACTAAAACATTTCTAGATACATCTATATTTTGACAAATGGAAGGCATGTCTATTGTGGAACGGAGGGAGTGCTTGTCATCAAAAATGGATAAAAAGGGACGTGTCTAGAACTAAAATACGTCTACATACATATCCTTTTATCCATTTTGATGACAAGTAGTACTCTTACCCAAAGGAACTTTATATCCAACATACACAAAATATCCGTTCGACTGTTGGAAATTATTGATATGATGTCGAAGTAATTGCTGCAGCGCCACCAAAACCCACAATTTCTTAAGCTAAAGTAGACCAAGGTAATCCCTATATTAGCATATTACTAAGATAAACAGAAGGCACTGTTGAAACATTTAGGACGTGAGCTTGTCAATCTGAATGTGGAGGGACACAAGCTTAGCCCCGGCGAGCAGCTTGGGCGGAAGTGTCAAGAAGGTCAGCTCCTGCACGTAGACGTCGCCGGGATCCTTGCTGCTTGTCACCTCCATTTCCACTTGGACGGCGTCGGTCATGCCTTTGGGCTCCCCCGGCGGGCCGTTCGTCCATAGCTTGGCCAAGTAGTGCGGCAGTGGGGACGCCACTGCTCTGATGCAGACGACCGACACGGTGATAGACGCGCCGATGTCGAGCATGCCGCCGACCAAGAAAAACGCGCGGCAGTCCTCCTCCGCGAACAGCAAGAGTCGTGGCTCCGACAGTGGCACTTGTAGCTAGAGCACCTTGCCGTACTGGATCCTGTGCACGGTCATGGGATGCGTGGTGCTGATGTGGTGGTGGAGCGCCTGCGGTGGGCCTTCGTAGCCGCAGATGGGCACGGGGCATTTGCAGGGCGCGAGCGGACACATGCTCTGGTGATCGGCGAGCTTGTGGTAAGTGACGTAGAGCCCACAGCCTTCGTGCGGGCACTCCACCCTCATCGACGAAAGGACGGAGTCCACCACCGTGTTCCTCATGTCGAAGCCACCGCCGCTCTCGCACTGCCTCTGGTTCCCGGGGCGCTAGACGCGGCAGTCCGCGCAAGACAGGTGCCCTCCCTTGCACTGCAAAAATCAATCCAACAACACATCAATCAAGAAACCTGCACCTTGCTCAATCAGCCGAATGGACGAGGTGTATTCGAACCTCATACACTGGAGGCGTCAAGGGGCGGACGCACAAGGGGCAGTGGAGCACGGTGAGGTCCATCGAGACCTTAGAGAGCTCCATCGTCGGGTCCTGTCCCTGTTCGGTCTGCATGATCTCGCCCTCCTCGTGCACAACCATCCTTCAAGGTGCATTAAATCAACACATGCAAGTACTATCAAAAGAAGAGTCACGGCATGCATGCATGCGTTGTAATTAATGCATCAGTAAATGCAAATTATTGAAATATATCGAGTGCAGTGCTTTGATGTGTCGCGTCAACTCGTACATTAACGAGAAGTTTGATTATCCTCTCCCTCGCGGACTTAACTGCACCCGCCTTTGGCTGTATGACAGGTTGGCCACACACCTGTCGGGCCCACCTATCATACACGCAAAGACAGGAGCGTCCCTCCCTCGCCCATGAGCATGGTAGCTGGCAAGACTAGGAGAAGCTTTCGCTACATGCTCTCCCTCCCGCACGCGGTGGACATGTAGCAGTTCAATCGGTGCCAGATGGCCAGAAGCGTACTGTAGTACTCCCCCAGTGCAGTAGTACACCATCATTGTTCGACTTCCCGAAGAGGCGAAGAGCCAAGTGCAGCCCGGACGCTCGTGTGGAAGTTTCATGTGTAGAGTAGTCTAGATAGCGTGTACCGTGCGTGTAAGCTTAAAATCGTTGGGGTCGGCTCCATGCTATGTGGCCGTCTCGAAGTTTTTTTTAAATTAAAATTGTCTTCTAGCCCTACCTGTCACCCTGGTGATTGTAGTTCGCATGCTCATCTGGTCAAGACAGGAATATATATTTTAATTTTTTTTGAAAAGGAGGACTCCCCGGCCTCTGCATCAGAACGATGCATACGGCCACATATATTTTAATTTGTGGTGGGTAAATGTTAGAGGTTGCAGCAAATATATTGTACAATGCGGGTCTTTCAGCCAAGTTTAGAGGCAAGCATGTCGGGCTAGTGCTATGATGTGTCGTGTCAACTCGTAGAACAAGGAGACGCTTGATTTTACTACACGCCTTCTCCCTCGCCCATGCGCGCGGTTTCTCGCACACGAGGACAAGCTTTTGCTTAGTAGTAGTACTTCCACAACAAGCTATCCATCCCGCTCGCGGTGGATGGACATGCAGCAGTGGATTCGACACTTCAGAAGCAGTAGTAGTAACATCATTGTTCGTCTTCTCGAAGAGGCGAAGAGCCAAGCGCAAACCCAACGTTGCAGTTGCGAACATTGGAGCACGCATATAGCCAGGCTCTTGCATGAGACAAAATTGCTATGTGAGCCCACTATTGTACTAGTACGTACAACTACTTGCTAGTATAGCCCTGTAAACCAGAAAGGAGTATTTGCCTTTCTAGAGATTTCAACAAGTGACTAGACTACACCAAGATGGAGTACATATGGAGCAAAATGAGTGAATCTGCATCGTAAATAAATACGTACTAGTTCTATCGTTTTCCTCTTCGAGGTGCACAATATTGAGTATACTGACTAGTCTCTTTTTGACACGCATTTACGTTTTTTTGACACAGTACAGACGCAAGCGCTCATATACACGTGCATACACTCACCCCTATGAACGCACACATGCACGGCACTATCATCTTGAAATTTACGAAGTCACCATAGGCATCTCGTCGTCGAGGGGTCCATAGGTGCTTGAATGCCAAGGAGGAAGAGGGTAGAGGTTCCCAAGATGTTGAATGGTCAATGATGCATCCTCAATTACATGCAGATGGAATTAATTGGAGAAGCAGACTAGAGCCAGCACGATGTGAATGCAACAGAGTTTGGACTCTCATATAATAAAGTCGCCCCACCACTCCAATCCATCTACTCTCAAGTCTCTGAGAAACACTGCTCACTCCAATCCAAGACCAAGTGACCAGAAGCCACAAGCACCTATGGAGGCGATGGTCGCGAGCGGCAGTCGGCTGTGCCAAATCATCCAAGGCGCCGGCCTGCGGCCCCGCACCATGCACCCTTTCCAGACGGTGCTGGCGACCGCAGGCATCATAGCCCTCGACGACGCCGGCTTCACCTCTCGCATGGACGACATGATGGTCAACTCCATCCACAAGTTCACCACCGTCAAGAAGCACGCGGACGACCTTGCCGTACTGCTCCAGCCCACGCGCCCAAGCTCCTCATTACCTGCCACCCTCATCGGCCTACATGGTGACGAACTCTTTCAAGCCCTGGTGGCCCTACAGGTGCCAGAGGTCGCGACGAAGAATGTGCACCTCGAGGCCGCACTCGGCGCGCAGCGCCTCGCCATGCAAGAAACCATCGACCTGCACATCCACGTCTACGAGGAAATCGTCTACATAGGCCACTACAAGGCAAATGAGGACAGAAAGACATTGGCCTTCTTCCAGCCGCTGGAATCTTTGGACGCCATTGTTCAGAAGCACGTCGACCTGGCCACGAAAGCCGCTGCTACTTAGGCACCGTTCCGTGGGCCGACGCCCTGAGTCGAGGAGGTGGACATCATCGATGGATGCATCTCTTCTTCTTGCCTCCTGTAACCAGCACTGCATCGCCTCGTGGCCTTAATGTTTTATTCGTATAGTACTCCCTCTGTTCCCAAATATAAGTCTTTCTAAAGATTCCAACGAGTGACTACTACATACGGAGCAAAATGAGTGAATCTACACTCTACACTATGTCTTCATACATCTGTATGCTGTATTCCATTTGAAGTAGTATCTAAAAAGGCTTATATTTATGAACGGAGGGAGTATATGGCATTTTTATTCCAGTCGTAACGTTTTCACTGTGAGGTGGGGCCGAAGTTGAGCAAACACACCCCACCCACCGGGCGTCGGCCGAGTTTAGAGCAAGTACAATAAGGTGATGTAGGTGGGCTGTAAGACATTAAATATTATATTCTTGCTTACTTGGAAGAGAGAGAAGAGGAGAGAAAAGAGAAGCGGGCTACTAGTTAACAACCGGCTGCAGCACGTGCTCCTAGGTACTTTGTGAGAGAGTGGAATGGGCCATGTATCAACAAAGTAGTACTCCCTCCATCCGGAAATACTTGTCATCAAAATGAATAAAAGGGGATGTATCTAGATGTATTTTAGTTCTAGATACATTCCTTTTCGTCCATTTTGACGACAAGTATTTCTGGACGGAGGGAGTACATATTTATATCTAGCTATTGTACTTGTTGGCTATAAACTTGAGTATATGTGACATGGCAGCATCATATAGACAGCAGCTGGCTATATTATTAACCATGCTCTTAGAGAGTAGAAGAGAGAAACGAGGGAGGAGGGCTAGCTGTAGCACGGACGCTTTTGTCAGACGGGACTCGTGTTTATAGAATAGGAGTACTGGGCACTCGTGCCTCTTTTTTTTTGAGGGAAAAATTAGTCGTATGTCTAGTACCACTAGTTGGGTGCGTGCGACCTATAGCTGTCATCACTTTAGGTCTACTTTTCGAACAAGCGGCTACGCTTCACAATACATATTTTTCACGCATTTATCCTCCTATATGTACTCCTAGGCTATTTCCACATGCTCCCATTCGCCGACAAGTGGGACATAGAGCATCTGGGTCGTAGTGCATGCACGACACAGAGCATATGCCGGGGTACTTTACATTTCAGACCTCACGAATTACATGCAAACCCCCCGCAGAAGAATAAATAAATCAATGAATTACTACATGAAACCAGATTATTTTCGTGGAAACCGGAGCACGTTCATTAAATTTTGGACATAACACGTTTATAAAAAATGACCTGACCTAAACCAGTCTAAGGGCCTCTTTCATTTTTCCCGAAAAAAGGGCCTCTTTGATTCGCAGGATACTGAAAACACAGGAATGGGGAAAGTATGATGGCGATGAACCGAGACGAGGAGAACTCTAACTCAGTTAGAGGTTAGAGTTAGATTCTAACCCTGAACTAACTCTAAACCAAAGAGGTGTATGGATGGCAGGGTTAGATTGACAATAAATGCTCTGTCTCAATCATTTGACTACTTTGGACACTATTTTTAGTCAGACTAAAATAAGTCCCTTGGATGCAAGTACCCTCTTGGTGTGGCCGGCTCTTCTGTGGCCTCCTCCCGCTCACAATTGACATAAATGAACCATCTATACAATCAAGCATGCAAAACATGATAATTTTTACTTTGTCCATACACATGAGATATCCCACTTAAACATACAAGTCGTCAATCAAGCTTCACAAAATAAAAAACACTTCATATAACAAAGAATGAGCTAACTCATCACAGAAGTTGTTCACGATAGGGAGGGAGCCCGGAGACCCTCACGCACCGAGGGAGGAGCTCGCCATCGTCGCTCTGGAGGAAGGCTCTGTAGAGCCCAAGCCCCGGGAACCCCTCCGACGCCGCCCCTTGCGAGTTGTGGTCGACACCGGAATGGGTAGTAGGGCCGCTTGCCGTCGAGTGGGAACTTAATCTTTGGGCCTCTATAAATAATGCAAGCCTGTAACTAAAATACCTAGCAAGGTGAACTGAATCTTTGGGCCTCTAGAAATAATGCAAGCCTGAAACTAAAATACCTAGAAAGGTGAACTGAATCTTTGGGCCTCTAGAAATAATGCAGCCCTGAACTTAAATACCTAGAAAGGTGAACTGAATCTTTGGGCCTCTAGAAATAATGCAAGCCTGAAACTGAAATACCTAGAAAGGTGAACTGAATCTTTGGGCCTCTAGAAATAATGCAAGCCTGAAAATGAAATACCTAGAAAGGTGAACTGAATCTTTGGGCCTCTAGAAATAATGCAAGCCTGAAACTCAAATACCTAGAAAGGTGAACTGAATCTTTGGGCCTCTAGAAACAATGCAAGCCTGAAATTGAAATACCAAGAAAGGTGAACTGAATCTTTGGGCCTCTACAAATAATGCAAGCCTGAAATTGAAATACCTAGAAAGGTAACCTGAATCTTTGGGCCTCTAGAAAGATTTATTACCTCCTCAAGCAGCATCAAACAATTCCATGCGTGCACCACAAATCTATAGCAAGTGTGATTAGGATCTAGTTTTCCAAATCAGAATTAGCGCTAGGGCAAGCAAGATCAATGATATGGCCGTGAGACAGAGAAGGAACGAACAAACTCACCCCTCTCGCGACCTCCCTTGTAGATGCGCCGCCGCCGCGCATGACAGAGGGAGAAAAACGACTAGTGAAGGGGGAGCGGGGCAACCTTCGAAGGTCGGAGGGAGAGGGCGGCCGGAGTAGGGCGGCGGAGGCCGGAAGGAGAGGGCGGCCGGAGGAGAGAGAGGGTGAGCGGCGCTTGGGCGAGCGGCCCTATGGGGAACAGAGAGGAGTCGTGCGAGAGGGGGGAGCGATCTGGTGCGGGTAGGTGAGATTTTTTTAGGGGAGCGATCTGGTGCGGGCAGGTGAGATTTTTTTAGTTCTCTTTTTGTGGGCCCAGATAACTAACCCAATTAGAACCTCTCCACCGGGCTAGTTTTTTTAGCTGGGTTAGAGCAAACTAGCTCAAACTAACCCCTCTTGTTTCGATAATTTGAGGCTATTTCAACCCAAACTAGCTCTAACTCAGGGATCCAAACAAAGAGGAGTGTTACTGTACATGCTATAGTGTGGACCATAGCACATTGTTTTTTATGGCCATATCACCACATTATTGTTTTCTACTACTGGTTCACTGGGCTACCGTGGTTCGCATGGCTGGTTCACTGGGCTGCCGTGGTTCGCACTCCTCCGACCTGAGTAGTACTCCCTCCGTTCCTAAATATAAGTCTTCGTAGATATTTCACTGTGGACCACATACAGATGTATATAGATGCATTTTATGTGTAGATTCACTCATTTTTCTCCGTATGTGGTCCATAGTGAAATCTCTCCAAAGACTTATATTTAGGAACGGAGGGAGTAGTATAGTACTAGTATATACCGCATCATTCTTTGCTCCTTCTTACTACTACGACATGTGGGAGAGCCAGCATCCGGGTCGACATGTCATGCACCAGATTAGAGCGCGGAACGGAAGGGGGGCATCATCCCGGTCGGAGCGCCAGTAATTCATGAATATAGTGAGTGGTCATATCACAAGTCTTCCAGCAGTAACGCGCCGTCAAATCACACAGCCCCACTCACTCACCCTCCTCGCTTCTCTGTCAAACCGCCTACCCGAAAACTACCGCGGGTACTGCCCGGGAAAAGCCCCGCCCGCAACTTTTAACTACGCGAAAATAGTTTATTCACCCATGGGGTTGTTCAATGAATGGAGGGGCGGGGAGCACAAGTGAGCAATACTACCTCTGCCCGGGTTTATTGGTCCCCATTGTATTTCGTGCCAAATTTTGACCATAGATTAAACTAAGAAAATGTTCACGCATGTCACCAAACATTATATTTTTGAAAACTATGTTCAAATACGAATCCAATGAGATAATTTTTCTTGACATGCATTAACATTTTTTTAGTTAAATCTTTAGTCAAAATTTGGCACAAACTATAAAAGGGACCTATAAACCAGGACAGAGATAGTACTGTAGTAGTAGTAAGTAGGAGTCGTAGAGTAGTCACCTTAAATAGAGAGTTTCTTTTCTTTAATGCCACGTACACAAATTGAAACGCTTGTTGTGGAGAGAAAAAGATAATCACTCCACTATATATGGACGCAGGGGCCTGAGCGCTTGCTTTACTAGGGTTGCTCTCTTCATTATCTCATCCTCTCCAGATATAAACAAGACAACGGTAGCGACATTTTCTCTCTGCTCACCGCTGGTCACAGATCCGGCCGGATCCCTTCGACCGGTGTGTGTAGAGGACTAAAAGGTGCATCATTCACGCGGTCATCGCCGCCGAGGGAGGAAACCCACAACTGACGGAGGGGCCCGATCCTCTGCCCGTGCCGTTCTCTCCGACACAGCGCCGACTCGGGAGGTCCTCCGACTCTTCTTCCTCCCTACCGTATTGTCCGCAGATCCGACCTGCCGCCGCCGACATCCCGGCGACCCTCAGGTATAAGTTCTTTGAAAGCGGCCTTGCTCTACTGCCCCAGCTCCCCACATGTCTGCATGTGCATCTTTTTCTACTCCCGTCAGCTCTTCCAAAGCCACCTAAATTTTTAGTATTATTAGAGGTAAAGCTACTTCATGCATTCGAATCTAGGGCTTTGTTCAAACAACGAAGAAAGAGGGAAAGTTGTAGCATGAATCTAGGGCTTGATTCAAAGAGGAAATAATATGGGGAAAGTAGTAGAGACCGGACACCCAACCAGTCTCTTGGTTGAAAAGGGAAATAATGGGAAAACGCAGTACAAACTGGATAAGGAACAGATCTATTATTGGTTGAAAAAAGGATAGAAAGTGGCGGCTGGTGGACAAGTCAACAAAGTATGTCTAGGATTAGATTTGCTGCCATCACATAGTAAAAGGTCTCCAGGATTAGATTTGCTGCCCTCACATAGTAAAAGGTCTCAGGATTAGATTTGCTGCCCTCACATAGTAAAATGTCTCAGGATTAGATTTGCTGCCCTCACATAGTAAAAGGTCTCAGGATTAGATTTGCTGCCCTCACATAGTAAAAGGCCTCCAGGATTAGATTTGCTGCCCTCATATAGTAAAAGGTCTCCAGGATTAGGTTTGCTGCCCTCACATACCGTGAACAAGCTTGGTATCACCACTTTATGCCTCCTTGTAGGTACATTGTGCTGATGCGTCCACTGTCGCATGTCCTTATACCAACCTTTTGCTGTTTTTTTTGCGGGTAAACCAACCTTTTGCTGTAAGGGCGCATGTAAAATGAAGCGATCACACTGTTACCTTAGGGACATGTCTAACTAGTGTTATTGTTAATCTAATGACTCCAGTGATAAGATGCAATTAAACTGTGTTACAAATGGCACTCCTGCTGTTTTCCCCAGTATGATAAGTAAGTTGCTCCTTTACGCTGCTGAGTGTCCTGGTGTCCCCATGGTCCCATGCCCTTAAACCAACTCTTTAGCTGCTGTTGATTTACTGTGTCTGGTAAATAAGCAATGCCACCATTAGAGTAATCCCATATCTGAGGAATCTCATTGTTGATCGTAATGCTTCTGGTAACATGAAGCATTGCTGACGTTTTAAAATTTCTACTGTCCTTGCGTGATTGCCATGAACATAATTAAGATGCTTCTTTTCATTTTGTATATGTTTCGTATATTCTTATTGACCAACAACTGTTTACTTTCTATCATTTTGTGCAGATAGGGATATCCATTTCACCTTGTTGCTATTGTGACCTTTTGGTGAACTGCACAAAACACTTTTTTTTGGAATGAGTGTCTTGTGCAGTTCAACTAAAATGTCACGTGGGCAACATCTCTCAATTTTGGTGGAACTGCACAAAATGGTTAAACTAAAGTGAAAGCATGCTCTCCTGTCTCCTTGTTTGTGCTATGCAAACATGCTGTGCAAACAGGAATACTCTACTACAGATGTTGTGACGGTCAAGAGCAACATCTCTCAATTTTGGTGGAACTGCACAAAATGGTTCAACTAAAGCGAAATCATGCTCTCCTGTCTCCTTTTTTGTGCTATGCAAACATGCTGTGCAAACAGGAATACTCTACAACAGATGTTGTGACGGTCAAGAGCATTCGCCAAGTTCTTCGATTGTATGACATGGCTAGCCAAGATGGATTTAATCCCTATATTCACTTTATCAAAAGGCTCTAATGGGTTGGTTCTGAATCTTGCAAGCTGGGAATCAGCGAGATGTGTAGGTATCTTTGTTGTACTTATTATTTGAATCTTATTTGTTGGTTCTGAATCTTGCAAGATGGGAATCAATGAGATGTGTAGGCATCTTTGTTGTACTTATTATTTGGATCTTATTTGTTGGTTCTGAATCTTGCAAGCTGGGAATCAATGAGATGTGTAGGCATCTTTGTTCTACTTATTATTTGGATCTTATTTGTTGGTTCTGAATCTTGCAAGCTGGGAAACACGGCATGATGATGTAGAGGAGAGCAACCATAACAAACAATTCAAACTTGGTAGTATTATCTTTGTGAAAGTGCGACAAATGTGCTGATCGTGTGCGTCCTGAGAATAATAATTCTAAATGTTGTGCATGTTGATCCCGTGGCACTGATAGAACGAGCCAATGCATTGCTTGTTTTAAGTATAACTTTGTACTAAAGCTAATTAAATTTAATTAAAGTGACCACTAAATCCTATTATTACAGTACCAATACAGACCCGCTCGTGAACTGACGTGTGGCCGGAGTAGGTTTCTTAATGGAGGCGTTTGAATGCGCCGAGGGTGCATCATTTGCCGGGCCTGCAGTGGACGAGGGAGGGGTAGTAACTATTGTCGCCTGTACACACTCAGCTTACTGTTGAATCCAGTTCCCCAAGAGCTGAAAAACGAACTGCTGCCGCCGCCTACACACTTGTTCACTCGAAGAGACTCCAATGGCGATCCGAGGGGTGAGCCTGCTGGATATGGACTTCAGCAAGGAGTTAGTTCGCCGTTCAGTCCTATGGCTGCACCAAGTTGAATGTGATGTACACCAACGATACGGACTCGGTGAAGCTCTGCCTCGCCTCAGTCCTATGGCTGCACCAGGTTCTGGAGCATTCGCCCGTTTCATCGGCAGCGCCGACTGCACCTTCGCTACGATGGAGAGAACGAAGAACGCGACGATTCGTCCATCTGGTGCAACAAGCTTGTCGATATCCAGAAGCAATAAAAGATCATCAGCAACGGGCAGGAGAAGGACTCTGTGGTTGACCTCGCTGGGACCATCATTGACTCCTGATACGTCAACATGAAAGAAGACGACCTGAACACGTGGGAGGTACCTCTGAATCTAGCCTACATAACCTACGCGGCCAAGGACGCATACGCATGCTACGACATGTACAGGCAGATCTCGGACATGAGGGCATGTCTGCTTCCCGTAACCGACGAGTACACGGACAGCTGCAACGTCATGATCAAGCGTGCCAGGAAGGTCTAGATGTTGTACTTTATCTGTTTATAAGCACCTTTATCATCTGAGTGTTTCATGCATTAGCCTATGTGTCGTAATTATCTGTTTTCTCCGAAATATTTCTTTTAAGAACCCATTAACCTGATTGCTTTTTAGTGGCTATTTGCTAATGTATGTAAACTAGTTCACTTGTCCATAAAAAAAACTAGTTCACTCGGCTGCCGTGTTTTGAATCTCCTTCCTCCCAACATATTCCTCTCCTCACGTGGACCCAGCAGGTCTCTGAATTTTCTCCCACTTTCTTTTTCGATGTAAACTGAGTTTTCTCCCAGTACTTTCCCATAGAACCAACTCAACTGTCCCACGTCTAGCCTAAAAAATAATAATACCCCACGTACTATTAACTCATCAAATTAAAATGATATTTTATTTCGTAAGTTGAAAGTTCTTACAAAATAATAATAATAATTGTTTATATATAACTTGCGAAGTTAACTCCTAGTGATTGCATACATAAGCTTGCAAAGATTTTACGGATGTGCAATCATGTGTTTCTGTTTTTATAACATTTCTCCGTCTAGCCCAACATGATATTTTCACCCAGCCCAGCAAGTCCGCGGATTTCGAGAAAAATGCAAATGGGATTTAAACGGGCTACATAGATGCTACATCATTGTTTCACCCAGCCCACCAAATGGACTGGCTGACATGTGGGCCAGTAGGTCGAAGCCTAAGAAGGCGTTGGATTTACATCCAACGGCCGGCATTCTTCTTTAATCTCTCGTCTTCTTCCCCCAGCACTGCCGGAACTGCCTGTTCCAGCTTTCGGCGTCCAGCGGCGTTGTTTTGCGCTCCTCAGCGAAACGCTACCCCGCCGACGGCCAGGCCATCCCTCCACTCCGCACCTCCTGTTATTCTCTACCGAGTGTAGGCCCACCCCGCACCCGAACCAGTCAAGTTTCCCACTCCTCTCCGTCTGCGACTCCACTGCCGCGTCTTCCCCATCTCCGGGTCGTTCCAGTCTGGGGCCTTGCCGTCGTGCACCGCCTCGGTGCGCTCGGCGCGGCGTGGTCAACATACGAGAGTCATCAGAAGAGGACTGTACGTGGAGAGCCTGACGGCTGGGACCCACGAGGTCCATGGTCGCACACAAGGAAAGTTCCTCCTTATTACACACTGTACGTGCACTGTACGTGGGAAGGGCTTCTGTATTTCACGAAAAAAATGTCCCCCCCCCCCGCTGACCGGTCGGACCCACCAGCTATATCTTCGCACGGAAGGAAGTGCCTCCTTATTACACACCAAAAAATGAATACCCCCTGCCAGCTGGGACCCACCATAGTGGGTGGCTGACTTGTGGGCCTACTAAGTTGACGAGGATGGAGGGCTTTGTCAACTTAGTCAATATGAATGATTCCAGCTCCAGTGACCGTACGATGTCCATCCAACAGCCATAGTGCTTCTTCAACCTCTGGTCTTCTTGCTCCAGCCGCCCAAAGCAGCGCCGGTCGTGCCGCGTGCTCCTGCCTCTCGTGGCCGGCTGTGATGCCGCGGAGGCCTCACCGCCCCCTACTACTCCCACCGCTGGCCCAGGGTATCCCTCTACTCACCCACACCCCGTGTTATTCTGCGGCGACAGCAGCCTCACGCCGCAGCCGAACCAGTCAACCCTTGTACTCCTCTCCACGTGGGCATCCACTGACCCGTCTTCCCGGCTCCTCGTCGTCCCCTTCCTAGGCCTCACCGTCGTCCACTGCCTTGGTGCTCTCGGCGCGGCGTGGTCAATGTGGTCAATGACCGACTTCCATCGGAAGAGTACTGTAAGGGAGAGGCTGACAGCTGGGTCCAAGGCAACAACCCAGTTTTTTGTGATTTGCCAAGTAATTCGCTTTGTCAGGCCCGTTGGGCTGCAAATCTTTCAAGACGAGGAGAGCTTCATTCGGCTGGCTGAGAAAATGGCCTATCAGTAATGAGAAATGGGCTGTACATTTTTAAAACACATCAAACCGACAATTAGTTTCAAATATCTTTTTTTTTCATTTTGAAATTTTTTAAATTACATTAATTTTTATGCATGGAGAATTTGTTGGATTTTATATTGATATACTTTTATTTTTAAAATCAGTTTGAATGTGAGTCGAAATTTTGGGATTAAAAACAGTTCGGACCGCACCGAAATATGCAAAGTTTCGTATAATTTTTTAACCGTGGCCACAATATGTGCTGTAATGCAAACAAAAAGAATATGGGCTCCAAACAAAACCTTAAGAATTAGCAAATGGGCTGTAAATTATTAGAAATAATGGCAAATGGGCTGTATGCTGTTTTCCACAGAGTTGAGGCTTTTCTAAAAAAAGGTTGACGCACAAGCAGTGACTGTTGGTGGCCATCCAACGACCGTCGTGCTTCTTCAATCTCTGCTCTTCCTGCTCCAGCCGCTCAAACAAGCGCCGGCGGGACTGCCTGCTCCCTCCTCCCCGCGGCCGGTTGTGCTTCGGCGCAGGCCTCACCGCCCCATCGTACTCCCATCGCTGGCCTAGCCATCCCTCTACTCACCCACACCTGCTGTTATTCTCCGGGGACGGCAGACGAACCAGTAAACCCTCGTTCAGTCGTACTCCCCTCCGCGTAGGAAACAACTGCGGAGTCTTCCCTGACTCCGTGTCATTCCCTTCCTAGGCCTCACCGTCGTCCACTGCCCTGGTGCTCTTGGCGCAGCATGGTCAACGTGGTTATCGACCGACATGCATCTGAAGTGGACTGTACATGGAGAGGCCGACAGCTGGGTCCACGGCCGCACGCAAGGAAATGCCTCCTTATTACGCGCAAAATAATGATTCCTCCACCTGACACCGGGGACCCACCGAAAGGGCCTCAGTATTTCGCAAAAAAAAATGTTACCGCCGCTGACAGCTCGGACCCACCAGCTATATCTTCGCACGCAAGGAAGTGCCTCCTTATTATGCACAAAAAAATGAATACTCCCCCTGTTAGCTGGGACCCAGTATAGTGGCAGGCTAACTTGTGGGCCTACTAAGCTGACGGAGACGGTGGGCTTTGTCAACTTAGTCAATATGCACGATTCTAGCTCCAGTGACCGTATGATGTCCATCCAACGGCCGTAGTGCATCTTCAACCTCTGGTCTTCTTGCTCCAGCCGCCCAAACCAGCGCCGGTCATGCCTCGTGCTCCTACCTCCCGTGGCCAGCTGCGATGCGGCAGAGGCCTCACCGCCCCCTACTACTCCCACCGCTGGCCAGGCCATCCCTCTACTCACCCACACCCCCTGTTATTCTGCAGCGACGGCAGCCTCACACCGCAGCGAACCAGTGAACCCTCGTACTCCTCTACGCGTGGGCATCCACTGCCGCATCTTCCCCAGCTCCGTCGTCCCCTTCCTAGGCCGCGCCGTCGTCCACCGCCCTGGTGCTCTCGGCGCGGCGTGGTCAACATGGTCAAGGAACGGCTTCCATCGGACGTGGACTGTATGTGGAGAGGCTGACAGCTGGGTCCACGGCCACAGCAAGGAAGTGCCTCCTTTTTTCGCGCAAAATAATTATTCCTCCACCTGACAGCAGGGACCCACCGGACGGCCACCATGTTTCGCGAAAAAAATGTTTCCCCCATCACTGCTGGGACCCACCAGCTACACCTTCGCACGCAAGGAAGTGCGTCCGGGCAAAAAAAAACGATTCGCTCCCCTGACTACTGGGACCCACCAGCTACATCTTCGCACGCAAGGAAGTGCGTCCGGGCAAAAAAATCATCCGCCCCTGACTGCTGGGACCCACCATCTACATCTTCGCATGCAAGGAAGTGCCTGACAGTCGGGACCCACCTGGTCGAAGCGTACGTAGCGTTGTCATTCTGGTCGCGAACGTGTACGTACATACTAGTCGATGTAGAGGCGCGCACGTGTCGTTGATGTAGAGGCGCGCACGTGTCGTAGTAGAGGCACACATGTAGCATGTACACGTACGTACAGCGGCGAGGGTGCAAGAAAGAAAATACGGCCACGTACGTACAAACGGGCAGGGTCTCTAACGCCTATCGCGCATACATACATGGCTGGGTCGGAACGGAGAAACAACGTCATCGTCGTGTTCATGGGGAGCCAACCGGCTGGGTCGGAACGGAATGTGTGGTCATGTTCATCGGGAGGGCTTGGATGGAATAGGCGATGGAAACGAGGCCCGGCGTACCGCACAACGGAGGAAACGGCCTTGTGTTCGACCGACCACGTTCGAAACGGGGTCCTGTTGATCGGGAGGGGCCTGGCGTACCGCAAAACGGAGAAAACAAACCTCCTATGGTCGAAACGGGGGTCCCGTTGACCGGGAGGGGTGTGGCGTACCGCAAAACGGACGAAACGGACTTGTGTTGGTGTGCTACGGTCGAAACAGGGGGGAGGGGGAGGGGTGTGGCGTACCGCAAAACGGGACTCCACGGGATACTGTTCATCTCCACCGTCGACCTCCTCCAGCCTCCACGGGCTACCGTCGACCTCCTCCAGCCTCCACGGGCTCCTGTTCATCCAGCCTCCACCGCGCGCTACTCCACCGACTACTGTTCAACCACCCCTCCATGGGCACCCCTCCACCGTCTACTGTTCATCCAGCCCTCCACACCACGGGGTCCTGTTCAACCACCCCTCCATGGCCACCCCTCCATCGTCTACTGTTTATCCAGCCCTCCACACCACGGGTTCCTGTTCAACCAGAGGCAACGCCACCGCTCATTGTTCA
>NC_041391.1:257225740-257231787 GCF_002162155.2 Triticum dicoccoides
ATCGGCTTCAGTTAGCAGCAGTAGCGAAGGAATCGCTCCATCGGGTTCAGTTAACAACCATCGATCGATCCCTCGGGTTCAGTAATGCGTAGCCTGCAGTGCAATCGCTCGGGTTCAGTTAGAGCCCAACGCCTCGCTCGGGTTCAGTTAGAGCCAACGCCTCGCACACACGCGCGTACGTACGAGAGAAATGCGCATCGCTCCACCCCCAACCTCCCACCGTAACCGGCAACTCCCCGAAATTTTCCTCCCCCTCGCTTCTACCACGGATTTTTCCATCATGGACGGCCCAAAGAATGTCATGCAGCTGCATCTCTGGCCCGCCCACGACGAAAAGCCCATTTTCTATCATGATTTTTTGTCATAGAATCAGGAGCCCACCACATCTATGATGATACTGGGTTTTGTCACAATTATCGTCATAGAAGTGTCATATGTATGACAGAATTTTTTTTCGTTCGGCCCAAAATGTCACGGATGTGTCTTTTTTTTGTAGTGTGTGTAACAAATTTGAAACATGAAGTGTACCTGGCTTGTGCATCCTTATGAGCGGCGGTCGGGGACGACCGATGGTCTTTTCCTACCAATCTATCCCACTAGGAGCATGCGCGTAGTACTTGATTTTTGATGACTTCTAAATTTTTGCAATAAGTATATGAGTTCTTTTAGGTAATGTTGAGTCCATGGATTATACGCACTCTCACCTTTCCGCCTTTGCTAGCCTCTTCGGTACCGCGCATTGCCGTTTCTCACCTTGAGAGTTGGTGCAAACTTCGCCGGTGCATCCAAACCCCGTGATACGATACGCTCTATCACACATAAACCTCCTTATATCTTCCTCATAACTTTGAGGTGGTTTCGTACCCTACCATAATCTCTACGTTTGTTCTCCGCTATTAGTGGCTTTGGAGTGACTCTTTGTTGCATGTTGAGGGCTTGTTATATGATCTATCTATGTTATTATTGTTGAGAGAACTTGCACTAGTGAAAGTACGAACCCTAGGCCTTGTTTCCTATCATTGCAATACCGTTTACGCTCACGTTTATCACTTATTACCTTGCTGTTTTTATTATTTCAGATTACAAAAACCTTTATCTACTATCTATTTTGCACTTGTATCACCATCTCTTCGCCGAACTAGTGCACCTATAAAATTTACCATTGTATTGGGTGTTCTGGGGACACAAGAGACTCTTTGTTATTTGGTTGCAGGGTTGTTTGAGAGAGACCATCTTCATCCTACGCCTCCTACGGATTGATAAACCTTAGGTCATCCACTTGAGGGAAATTTGCTACTGTCCTACAAACCTGTGCACTTGCAGGCCCAACAACGTCTACAAGAAGAAGGTTGTGTAGTAGACATCAAGGAGCGAAGCGCTGTCTAGCCGAGACCCTCGCTGCCACCGATGATGCGTCGCCACGTCCCCTCGCCATGGCAGAAGAAGAAGGGAAGCGGGAATGGGGAAAGGCAGATGGCGAAGAGTTGAAAGGCACCGTTCCTCCCGCCCCTCTTTATAAAGGGGCGGGGGTGAGGCTCGGGCGCCCACCCTCCCCACTCCATTGAAGGCATGTGGGAATCGACCCGCATGCGCGTGAATTCCCATGTCCCGCGCGCCTGCCATACGCTCCGCATTATGCATGCAGCGAACGTGGAGCAAGGGGTGGGCGCAGTGGGACGCGTGGAACGACTGTTCCCAAGCGAAGGTAGTAAATGGGAGGTGGCCCTGCGGTCTCGAAGAGACACGCAAGCCGCCTCTTTACTGTCCACCACAAGGTGACGCCAGCGTGCTGCCGTCATGCCCGAGCGCACGGCCCCCACATCGCGCATTCAGTGCGAGTCATGGGAAAGCGCAGCAAACGGAACAATGGCCGCGGTAAAAATCTACCCCAACTGCCCGCGCACCGTTCTGGGCCTGGACCAACAACATGTTGTGCTTATGTGTGACCCAGGCCCGGGGGCTCCTGTCAGTGTACAAAAGTAGGGGCACTGCTTTTGAACCCTTTACTTGTGCACGGGCAGTTAGAGCCTCCCGCCACGGCCATGCAAAACATGGCAGGAAAGGGAAGCCGGAGAGAACCCGAAGCCACAAGGCAAACAAAGTCACAACAAGATCCAAGGACACAAAGATCAGATGTACGGAGTAGGTTTCCCCGGCAAGGACCCTTGCCGGGGCAGCCTCGGCGGCCCCGGCAAGACCCTTGCCGGGGGAACTCGCCCACGTCAGCCGGAGCAAGCCGCCCTTGAGCCCACCAACGCTCGATAAATGCATTGGTACAAGGCTCAAGATGCACCTTTGTGGTGGCATGCAGATCTTTGTGAAGATAAAGAGTAGACAAGCTCAAATGAGGATGGGAAGGCAACCATCCTCACCGAAGAAACCCGCAAGACCCCCGGCGAGATCCTTGCCGGGGAGGCCAGCGCGCCACGGCAAGACCCTTGCCGGGCCACCTGACAAGGCTCTCTCCAAGCGCACCGGCAGGGCCGCTGCCAGGCCCGCGCCAGCTAAGTCTTCACCGCCGTTCGCATGCAGCGGCCGACCCAACCAGCTGGGCAGGCACCTGCGTCGCAACATGCAATCCTTCGTGGAAGCTTCACCACCGCGCCACCTCAGCTGCCTGCCTGCCTACATGGCACCGCATGCATCGCTGGCCAGGGCGCGTGTCGAAGCGAGGAGGAGCGGCGATGGACGGGACGGGCCTCGCCCTCGTCCCTGATAAAGCGAAGGGACACCTAAGCCTTGCATTAAATGGGGCTTATCCTGTAATACTAGCAATAAACTCGCAATGCTATAGCACTTTCCACCTCCTGTGTGCCACTGTGGTAGCCCCTTTCGCCTATAAAAGGAGGCCCATGGCACACAGAGAAAGGATTCGGCTCTTTCGAACCTCGCAACACCTAGAGCTAGTTCGGGAGCTCAAGAACACTAATACATCCACCAAAGCAGGATCGTAGGGTTTTACGCATCTTTGCGGCCCGAATCTAGGTAAATCCCCTTTGTGTCGTTTGCTAGTCCTGCTCTCCTCATGATCCCCGCGCCCCAGAACCGTAGAAGGGATTCCAGTGATCCCATAGGTGTCGTTTCCCACCAACATAGCTTCTCGAGCAGTATTTTTTTGTTATTGTTGAGACGGAGGAGGGTTTGAGCTGGGTTGTGGCCCCTCTAGCCCAAGCTTATATTTTATGTTCACCATGTGACCAGCCCAGCTATTTTTTCTTCGTGAAAATGAGCCCAGCTTATTTTTTTTGAAGAATACCGAATCCAGGCCTACTTATGTTTCTACGCCTGATGGGCTACAACTCTTTCAAGACGCCTGCAAATCTTGAAAGTAATATGAAATGGGTTGTAAATATAAAAACAGATGACAAATTGGCAATTACTTTATAATTTCTGAATTTTTTCACATTTTCAGATTCCTATTTCACTGGGCATTAACCTAGTTTAAATATATCTTCAAAGTACTTTAAATCTGGCTCCACATTTCGGTATTAAAAGTAGTTTGGAACCCACAAAAATATGCGAAATTGGCCCTGGCCAACCAAAAAAATGACTGCAATAAATTGCACAAGAAGCTGCCATGAGCTATATATAAATTATGAAAAAAAGAGGGAGTGGTCTGACCTGTGGGCATGTTTAGTTGACGCGTATGGAAGATTTTTTAGTTATTATATATGTCAACAAACGATTCTAGCAGACGTAACCGTTGGATGTCAATCCAATGGCCGTCGTGTTTCTTCAATCTCCGATCTTCTTGCTCCAGCAGCAAAAGCAGCGCCGGCGGGACCGCCTGCTCCCGCCTCCCATGGCCGGCTGTGCTGCCACGTAGGCCTCAGCGCCCCCTACTACTCCCACCACTGGCCAGGGCATCCCTCTACTCACCGACACCCCCCGTTATTCTGCGGCGACAGCAGCCTCACACCGCAGCTGAACTGGTGAACCCTCGTACTCCTCTCCACGCGGGCTTCCACTACCGCGTCTTCCCCGGCTCCGCGTTGTCCCCTTCCTAGGCCTCACCGTCGTCCACCGCTGTGGTGCTCTCGGTGAGGCGTGGTCAATGTGGTCAACGACCGACTTCCATCGGAAGAGTACTATACGTGGAGAGGCTGATTGCTGGGTCTACGGCAGCCGCAAGGAAGTGCCTCCTTATTATGCGGAAAATAATTATTCCTCCACCTGACAGCAGGGACCCACCGGATGGGCCACCAGTATTTCACGAAAAAAACATTTCCCCCTGACTGCTAGGACCCACCGGACGGGCCATCGTATATCGCGAAAAAAACGTTCCCCCCGCTGTCAGCTCGGACACACCGAAAGTGCCTCCTTATTACGCATAAAAAATGAATACCCCCAGCTAGCTGGGACCCACCTTGGTGGGAGGCTAACTTGTGGGCCTGCTAAGTTGACTGGGATGGAGGCCTTTGTCAACTTTAGTCAATATATGAACGATTCT
The DNA here is from genome assembly GCF_002162155.2 of Triticum dicoccoides. Lineage (NCBI taxonomy): Eukaryota > Viridiplantae > Streptophyta > Magnoliopsida > Poales > Poaceae > Triticum > Triticum dicoccoides. The sequence goes on from NC_041391.1 coordinate 257,230,191, forward strand.
AGCTCTAGTGATCGTACGATGTCCATCCAACAGCCATAGTGCTTCTTCAACCTCTGGTCTTCTTGCTCCAACCGCCCAAAGCAGCGCCGGTCGTGCCGCATGCTCCTGCCTCCCGTGGCCGACTGTGCTGCCGTGGAGGCCTCACCGCCCCTTTTATTCCCACCGCTGGCCAGGCTCTGCGGTGACGGCAGCCTCACACCACTGCCAAACCAGTGAACCCTCGTACTCCCCTCTGCGCGGGCTTCCACTGCCGCGTCTTCCCCGGCTACGCATCGTCCCCTTCCTAGGCCTCGCCGTCGTCCACCGCCGTGGTGCTCTCCGTGCGGCGTGGTCAACGTGGTCAAGGAATGACTTCCATCGGATGTGGACTGTACGTGGAGAGGCTGACAGCTGGGTCCACGGCGGCTGCAAGGAAGTGCCTCCTTATTACGCGCAGAATAATTATTCCTCCACCTGACAGCAGGGACCCACCGAACAGGCCACCGTATTTTGCGAAAAAACGTTTCCCCCTAACTGCTAGGACCCACCAGCTACACCTTCACATGCAAGGAAGTGCGTCTGGGCAAAAAAAATGATTCGCCCCCCTGACTGCTGGGACCCACCAGCTACATCTTTGCACGCAAGGAAGTGCGTCCGGGCGAAAAAAATGATTCACCCCCCTGACTGCTGGGACCCACTAGCTACATCTTCGCATGCAAGGAAGTGCCTGATAGTCGGGACCCACCTGGTCGAAGCGTACGTAGCGTTGTCATTCTGGTCGCGAACGTGTACGTACATACTGGTGGATGTAGAGGCGCGCACATGTCATAGTAGAGGCGCACATGTAGCATGTACATGTACGTACAATGGCCAGGGTGCAAGAAAGAAAATACGGCCACGTACGTACATACGGGCGAGGTCTCGAACACCTAGTCGCGCATACGTACGGCCAGGGCTCGTGTACATGGCTGGGTCGGAATGGAGAACCAACGTCGTCCTCGTGTTCATGGGGAGGCAACGGAATGCGTCGTGTTCATGGGGAGGCAACGAAATGCGTCGTGTTCAACGGGAGGCAATGGAACGCGTGGGAGCCAACCGGCTGGGTCGGAACGGAATGCGTTGTCGTGTTCATCGGGAGGGGTTGGACGGAACAAGCGATGGAAACAAGGCCTGGCGTACTGCAGAATGGAGAAAACAGCCTTGCGTTTGACCGGCCACGTTCGAAACGGGATCCTGTTCATCGGGAGGTGTCTGGCATACTGCAAAACGGAGGAAACGGACCTCCTACGGTCGAAACGGGGGTCCTGTTGATCGGGAGGGGTGTGGTGTACCGCAAAACGGACGAAACGGACTTGTGTTGGAGCGCTACAGTCGAAATGGGGGTTCTGTTCATCGGGAGGGGTGTGGCGTACCGCAAAACGGGACTCCACGGGATTCTGTTCATCTCCACCGTCGACCTCCTCCAGCCTCCACGGGCTCCTGTTCATCCAGCCTGCACCGCGCGCTACTCCACCGGTTACTGCTCAACCACCCCTCCACTGGCACCCCTCCATCGTCTACTGTTCATCCAGCCCTCCACGGGGTCGTCCTATTCATCCAGCCCTCCACACCATGGGGT
>NC_041391.1:257232200-257238908 GCF_002162155.2 Triticum dicoccoides
CGCTCACTGTTCATCTAGAGAGGCAACATCGATCGACTTTAGTTAGCAGCAGTAGTGAAGGAATCGCTCGATCGGGTTCAGTTAACAGCCATCGATCAATCGCTCGGGTTCAGTAACACGTAGCCTGCAGTGCAATCGCTCGGCTTCAGTTAGGGCCCAACGCCTCGCTCGGGTTCAGTTAGAGCCAGCGCCTCGCACACACACGCGTACGTGTACGAGAGAAACGCGCATCGCTCGGCCCCCGGCCTCCCACCGTAACCGGAAACTCCCCGAAATTTTCCTCGCCCTCGCTTCTACCACGGTTTTTCCCGTCATGGACAGCCCAAAGAATGTCATGCAGCTGTGTCTCCGGCCCGCCCAGGACGAAAAGCCCATTTTCTGTCATGATTTTTTGTCATAGAAGTAGGAGCCCACCACATATATGATGATACCGGATTTTTTCACAATTATCGTTATAGAAGTGTCATATGTATGACAGAAAAAAAAATTCGTTCAGCCCAAAAATGTCACGGACGTGTCTTTTTTTGTAGTGCCATCACTCGGCAGCAAACATTGAGATTCCTGGTTTTTAAATTCTAGTAAATCCAAACTCGTCTGAAATTCATGAAAGTTGGCATGCTATCATGGTGTCGTGGTAAAATATTGTCCCATTTGGGGCAAGTTTGGGGATATGCTTCTCACGAACCAAAGGCTCTCACAACAAGCCTTATGCTTTTGGTAGGGTACGTCCCACCTTTGGGGATGAAACGATATCCGCTGCCTCTTATTGCTTTCAAACATTTTCTAGTGTCAACATAGAACTATAGGAGTGTCATGTCAATTTTTGGGATTTTTCGGGGTTCATTTGGACATTTTTATGCATCAATTGTGTTTTCAATGCATTATGAGCACAATTCAAATTTGAACTACATGCACATGCTCTAATGGATATAAATTGGTTGAAAATTCTAATATGTGTCCTTGGTTTCATGCTTAGGTCCCATGCAAGAAATGGGAATGAATGTCAAATACCCTGCCACCGTCACTCAGCCGCAAACATTGCGATTCCTGGATTTTAAATTCTAGTAAATCCAAAACTTGTCTGAAATTCATGAAACTTGGCATGCTATCATGGAGCGGCATCAACATGTTGTGGTAAAAATATTGTCCCATTTTGGGCAGGTTTGGGGTTATGCTTCTCACAAACCAAAGGTTCTCACAACAAGCCCAATGGTTTCGGTAGGGAACATCCCACCTTTGGGGACGAAACAATATCCGCTGCCTCTTATTGCTTTCAAATTTTTTCTAGTGTCAACATAGAACAATAGGGGTGTTGTGTCAATTTTTGGGATTTTTCGGGGTTCGTCTGGACTTTTTTATGCATTAATTGAGTTTTCAATGCATTTATGTGCATATTACAAATTTGAACTACATGCACATCCTCTAATGCATATAAATTGGTTGAAAAACAAATCTTTGTCCTTGGTTGCATGCTTAGGTCCCATGCAAGAAATGGGAATGAATGTCAAACACCCTGCCATCGTCACTCGGCCACAAACATTGAGATTCCTGGTTTTTAAATTCTAGTAAATCCAAAACTCGTCTGAAATTCATGAAACTTGGCATGCTATCATGGAGCGGCATTGACATACCGTGGTCATTTTTTTTGTCCCATTTGGGGCAGGTTTGGGAATAAGCTTCTCACAAACCAGAGCTTCTCACAAAAGGCCTGATGCTTTCGATAGGAATGTCCCACCTTCGGGGACGAAATGATATCCGCTGCCTCTTATTGCTTTCAAAAATTTTCTAGTGTCAACATAGAACAACAAGAGTGTTGTGTTAAATTTTGCAATTTTTCGGGGTTCGTTTGGACATTTTTATGCATTAACTGGGTTTTCTAGGCATTTTATGTGCATAATTCAAATCCGAACCACAAGCACATGCTCCAGTGCATATAAATTGGTTGAAAAATCAAATCTTTGTCCTTGGGTGCATGCTTAGGTCCCATGCAAGAAATGGGAATGAATTTCAAACACGAGGGCACTGTTGATTGCCGGTAAAACGTGAGATATTTAAAAAAAACTATAGCAAATCCAAAACTCGTCTGAAATTCATGAAACATGGCATGATATTATGGAATGGAACCTGACATGTGGTGGTATTTATTGTGTCCATCTTGAGAGAAGAAGCACTGAATAACAACCAACAAAGGCATTTTCAAACAAATAGCTACCACTCTAACCTGACAAACATTTGTATAATTCAAATTGTGTGTGTTATGTTAACCATTCACGTGACACCATGTGTCTTTGTTCTAATGGCTATAGGAGGTGACGTGCGGACAGCTTCTTGACTGAATGGGAGGCGTGCGAGCACAGTTCGGTGCGTAGGCTGACCGAGAGGCGTGCAAGCTGTGCTCCAATGCATAGGATCACCAGGAAGCGTGCAAGTTGTACGCTACGCAGGCTCACTGGGAATCAAGCCCTTTGACTTCCATGGCCGTCCACCTTCCTGTCCATTAATGGCGCCCGAGCCTCTGCTTAATACGGGCGGCCTTACTATTCGCCTCCCATTCCCCTCCGTCCCGCAGACCTCCACCAACACCATGGCGCAGGAGGATTATCTGCCACTAGTCTTCAAGTTTGGTGAAGTTTACTCCGAGCCAGAGGAGATAGAAAATAAGGAGGAATGGGGCCTCATGGGCATGGCCCAGAAGGAGCTGGCCGCGGCTGTTGCTGCCCCCGCTCCGGTCCTTGCTCCCATCCCCACGCCCGCGCCAGTGACCATCCCCGTAGCATTGACGGGCTGGTCACCGGGTGCTATCGCAGAGTTGGAAGCCGCGGGCATCATTGAGGTCTCCGCGGACCCGCGCGAGCTCATGTACATGCTAGCGCCAGCGCTAGTGCCCGTACCCATGCCAGTGCGCGTGCGCGCCCCTCCAGCCACTGCGGCGCCGGTCCCCGTGCGTTTGGCTGCACCCGCCACACTCGTGCGCGTGCGCGCGCCCCCAGCGACTTGGGACGCCGCCGTCGACCGCTGCCTCTCAGCGCCGCCAGCTGCCGTCCTCCAGCGCCCCGCCCGTCGATCGCGCGATGACATGATGTTGTTTTACAAGTGAAGAACATTCTGAGCTACCTTGAAGACTTCAACAACAGCGTCCCAGAGGACGACAACGACAAGGACGGCGCGGCACGCCGCCTCCGCCACCACCGGAAATAGTTTTTTCTTGGGTTTAATATTGTATCTCGATCGCAAAACACCCGTATGCAAACCGACAGCTTCCCCAGGAAGCCAAGGGAAAATGTGTCGAGCAGGATTTGTGCAGCTATTGATCGCAAACATTTTAGATAGAGCACTTGTATGCAAAGAGAGAGCAGGATTTGTGCATATGTATAACACAAACGATTGTTTTGGATGACCTGTGTGCAACCACTTACAAACAATTTAGTAAGATTTGCATGTGTCATATTGGGTATGTTGCCATTTGTCAAACTTGACAGATTGACATTTGTTGATCTAGTAACATTGCCATTTGTCGACCTAGTAACACTGTGATTTTTCAAAATATGCAACTAAAAATCACTGGCACTATCTAATTTTTGCAACTAAAATTCAGTAACTAAGCATAGATTTCATTCATAGATTAAGCAGTCGTGCTTAATTTATACAAACAGTTCAACTCGACAGCTGAACCGACCAAACTTTTCCCCAGTTGTTGCCAACCACGTATTGAAATAGTTAGTTGTACTTTATATACTAGCTAATTTTAATTACGTTGTACAGTTCCACCACATCTATAGTCAGATGAACTGAAAAAAATAGCCCCTAAATACTAGTATTACTACAATGGAAGGGCTTTGTACTACTTCCAGCAGCCTCTCCTCTGCCAAGCGCCCTCAGTAAGAGGCAGAGGACGAGGAGCATACCGACAAGCTGGACCAATGCAATACGGTGCCTGCTGCTGCTGCACGTTTGACGACGCTCGCCACCTTGAACGCCCACTACCGCTCCAGACCATCCCTCTGGAAGCGGTGGTTCTCCTCGTAGATCTTTTGATTCCTCGCCTCTGAGGCAACGTGTGCTACAGCCATAGCAGCGGTAAGGCTCTTTGCGTGCTCGATGAGGCGCTCCTCCTCCTCCTCCTCCCGCAAGAACTCGGTGTAGCGCGCAAGGTTGCTGACGCACGTGCCAGAATCCACCTCCGCCTCCCTCCTTCGGGCGGCGGTAGCGGAGCGGGTGATGACCCCGGCGGTCGATGGTGGGCTGGCGGCCAGGGGGCCGGCGATGGGGTGCCGGCCACGACCACCGCCTCCCGCCTTCGGGCCATGGTGGCGGAGCGGGTGATGGCCACGGTGGCCGGCAGTGGGATGGCGGCCACGATGACCACCTCCCGTCTTCGGACCGCGGCGGTGGAGCGGGCGATGGCCCTGGCTTTCGATGGTGGTGTGGCGGCAATGGCGGCCGGCAACAGCTGCCGACGGGCACAGGCGGCGGAGCGTGTGGTGGGTGTTTCACGCAAACCCAATAGGGACGCCATGCGCACTACACTATGCCGGGGACTTCGCGCTGCCATGGTGTAGCCTCCCAGTTGGAGTTCTCGTCTGATGACGGCGGAGTGGCTGAGCGACCACGACGGACCAGTGGCATTGGCGATTGTGGGAGATGCACACAAGATAAGCTACAGGGAGGGAGGGAAAATGTGATGCAGGACTCGCCGGCCGTAAGGGTTTTTATAACAGACGGGTAAGCATTGGGAATTTGGGGGATTACACCCAGTCGGGCGGGAAGCTTGCGCGGGAACCCGCGAGGTTGCGCGGGAACGGGCTCACCGGCGATTCATTGGTGCCACCGTTTGGCCAAGAGAATGCTCCTGCGCTGCACAAGCTTGCGCTCTAAGCCGTCTGCGGCAGTGGGGTGACAATATGTGCGAGAGGAGGACGAAGGGCCACGTACACATAAGGTTAATAAAAAAAGTTTGCGATTGAATTTGTTACTATACACATGTCCTGGTTTATAAGTAGGATTTAACTAATAAAATACGAATGCATGTTGCCAAAGATTATATAGTTGGATTCATATTTGAACATAATTTCCAAATATATAATTTCTATAACATGCATTAACATTTTGTTGGTGAAATTTGAAGGAAAAGTATGGCACATAATATAAAGGGGACTATAGACCAAGACAGAGGTAGTAGCACACGGCCGCTCTCTACGCAGCGACGCAAGTGTCGGCCGGCTTGTAGGCGCCATTTCCTGCGTGTTCAACTGCTCTATGTGTGTGGTTGCTTGTGGTTGAGGCGGTCGTGGCGCGCTCTGCTCGCGTCCCACCGCGCGCGCTCTGCCCTCTCGCGTCCTTCTGGGTGCTCTTCCCTCGTCCCTCCACGCGCGCTGCCAGTGTTTGGGGCCGGTGCACAATCACGCACGTTCGTGTGCGTGCGGTTCCGCCGGGCGCAGCTCCACAATGCAGTTACCCGATGCAAAAACTGGCATGCGGACTCGCCGAGAATCTAGGCCGCTGGCCCCCATTTATTCCTGCGGCCACTTACCTTCATATCTCACGTCACACAGCACAATAAGCACCTCCACAACGACACACATAGAGAGGACATCCAGCGGTTCCAACGGCGATCCCCGTGGCTCCAATGGCACTCCTAGCAGCCGACGACGACAACGGCAGCAGTTCACCATGCATCACGTAGTGGACACCCACGCCAGGGGGAAGGCCCTCTCAGTGGTGTACACGAACGATCCGGTGTCGGTGGAGAGCTCATCCAAACTATGGAGCAGTTCCTTGCCGAGGACAAGTACCAAGTGGTCGGCTTCGACCTCGAGTACACCACCGGTCATGCCGGGCACGATCAGAAGGTTGCCGTCGCCCAATTGTGCGTGCGACATGACGTCCTCGTCTACCACTACCACCTAGCCACAAGGCCTTGCGAGCGTTTCTCCAGTTTTATCAAGAGCTCCGACTACAAGTTCACTGCGGTTGACACCACCAACGATCTAAAAGCGCTCAAGATTTTGGGCTTGAAATGGCCGAATCTTGTCAACATCGAGGACCACTACAAGGTCCGGGGCAGCGCCAAGAACAAACTGAACTCCATGGTTGACCTCGCCTCGGCCATCATCGACCCCTACTACAAGAAGATGAAGGATGAGAGCAAGAAGGACAAGGACACCTGGCACAGTGTTTGGCATAAGAGACTGGATGAAGAACATGTCAAGTATGCGGCCAATGACACGTACACAAGCTACGAGATGTAAAGGCAGATTGTTCACATGATGAAGTGTCTTGCTCATGACCGAGCCGAGGGATCAAGCCACAGAGCAGTGGCGGGAGCGTCACAACAAGTAGATGACTAGACGATCGTTTCTCCTACTTTAGAGTGCATGCAATTGTTTATGGAGGTGTGCAAATGATGTGTACAGTCACTTATGTAATTGAATGTTTATTTAAGTTATATATATATATATATATATATATATATATATATATATATATGGCTGGACTATTCTGTTACCCGTAACAGAATAATATTCTGTTACCCTCGCGCCCTATATAGAGGAGGTGATCCGTCTGTCCAAAGCCCACGGTACCTCTTGCATCTGGTCAACCCCCGACCTTCTCCATCCCGAGCGCCCACCACCTCCACCTTCCCGCGCGTCGCCGGCCACCACCTCCCTCCCCCGCGCCGCCGGACGCTGCCTCCCTCCCCCGCGCCGC